>NC_136619.1:45187389-45632389 GCF_933228915.1 Telmatherina bonti
ATGATGATGGCGATGATGATGATGGTGGTGTTGATGATGGTGATGATGATGAGGATGATGATGATGACGATGATGGTGACAATAATGGCGATGATGATGGTAATGATGATCCTTATATTAACCATCGTCATGGCAACCATCAGGGAGAACATACAGATATCTTCATTGTGTCCAGGTAGGGACACGCTGGAGGACAGGTGTCCATCCGGTGTTAGATTCCTGACCTGAGCTCCAGTGCACCGGTGTCATGTTCGCGTGTCACCTGTGCATGCACGTGACGGCGGTCTCCCTGGACCCGGCCGACTGCAACGTGAGGATGAAGAGCAACAGAGGACCTCTCCCCGTGTTCGACCGCTCCAAACACGCCCACGTAATCGAGAACTGCCACTGCTACCTGTGTCAGGTGGACGTGTGAGTACCACACCTGCAGGCTCCGCCCCTTTTACATCACTTCCGCTAGTTTACTAGGGTTCACCAGTTTAACTAGTCTTTGCAAGCCAGTTAAACAGGCAGCACAGTGGCTTCGTGGTCAGCACTGCAGAAGGTTGCTGGTTCGAGACCCGGCTGGCCTTTCAGTGTGAAACCCGCATGTTCTCCCTGTGTACGGTGGGACAGTGGGACATGCGTGTTCTGTTAATGGGCCGATTTCTTACCAGACGTTAGTGGTTCTGGAAGAAGCGTCTGCTGGACAGTAAAATACCATAGAATACAGTAAAATACCGTAGAATACCAGAAAATACTATAGAATACAGTAGAATACCGTAGAATACCAGAAAATACTATAGAATACAGTAGAATACAGTAAATACCGTAGAATACAGTAAATACCGTAGAATACCAGAAAATACTATAGAATACAGTAGAATACAGTAAATACCGTAGAATACAGTAAATACCGTAGAATACCAGAAAATACTATAGAATACAGTAGAATACAGTAAATACCGTAGAATACAGTAAATACCGTAGAATACCAGAAAATACCATAGAATACAGTAGAATACCGTAGAATACCAGAAAATACCATAGAATACAGTAGAATACCGTAGAATACCAGAAAATACCATAGAATACAGTAGAATACAGTAAATACCGTAGAATACAGTAAATACCGTAGAATACCAGAAAATACCATAGAATACAGTAAAATACCGTAGAATACCAGAAAATACTATAGAATACAGTAGAATACCGTAGAATACCAGAAAATACTATAGAATACAGTAGAATACAGTAAATACCGTAGAATACAGTAAATACCGTAGAATACCAGAAAATACTATAGAATACAGTAGAATACAGTAAATACCGTAGAATACAGTAAATACCGTAGAATACCAGAAAATACTATAGAATACAGTAGAATACAGTAAATACCGTAGAATACAGTAAATACCGTAGAATACCAGAAAATACCATAGAATACAGTAGAATACCGTAGAATACCAGAAAATACCATAGAATACAGTAGAATACCGTAGAATACCAGAAAATACCATAGAATACAGTAGAATACAGTAAATTCCGTAGAATACAGTAAATACCGTAGAATACCAGAAAATACCATATAATACAGTAGAATACAGTAAATACCGTAGAATACAGTAAAATACCGTAGAATACAGTAAGATACCATAGAATACAGGAAAATACCATAGAATACAGTAGAATACAGTAAATACCGTAGAATACAGTAAAATACCGTAGAATACAGTAAAAATATCGTAGAATACCAGAAAATACCATAGAATACAGTAGAATACAGTAAATACCGTAGAATACAGTAGAATACCGTAAATACCGAAGAATACAGTAAGATACTGTAAATACCATAGAATACAGTAAATACCATAGAATACTGTAAATACCATAGAATACAGTAAAATACCGTAGAATACAGTAAAATACCGTAGAATACAGTAAAATACAGTGAAATACCATAGAATACAGTAAAATACTGTAAATACCATAGAATACAGTAAATACCATAGAATACTGTAAATACCATAGAATACAGTAAATACCATAGAATACTGTAAATACCATAGAATACAGTAAAATACCGTAGAATACAGTAAAATACCGTAGAATACAGTGAAATACCATAGAATACAGTGAAATACCATAGAATACAGTAAAATACCATAGAATACAGTAAAATACCGTAGAATACAGTGAAATACCATAGAATACAGTGAAATACCATAGAATACAGTAAAATACCAGCGAATACAGTAAATACTGTAGGATACAGTAAATACAATAGAATACATTAAAATACCATAGAATACATTAAAATACCATAGAATACATTAAAATACCGTAGAATACATTAAAATACCGTCGAATACAATAAATACCATAGAATACAGTAAAATACCGGAGAATACAGTAAATACCATAGGATTCAGTAAAATACCGTAGAATACATTAAAATATCATAGAATACATTAAAATACCGTTGAATACAATAAATACCATAGAATACAGTAAAATACCATAGAGTACAGTAAATACCACAGGATACAGTAAAATACCCTAGAATACAGTAAAATACCCTAGAATACAGTAAAATACCATGGGATACAGTAAATACTGTAGAATACAGTAAAATACCATGGGATTCGGTAAATACCGTAGAACACAGTTAAATACCATAGAATACAGTAAAATACAGTAAAATACCGCAGAATACAAGAAAATACCGTAGAATACAGTAAGTACCATAGAATACCGTAGAATACAGTAAATACCATAGAATACAGTAAATACCGTAGAACACAGTTAAATACCATAGAATACAGTAAAATACAGTAAAATACCGCAGAATACAAGAAAATACCGTAGAATACAGTAAGTACCATAGAATACAGTAAATACCATAGAATACAGTAGAATACAATAAATACCATAGAATACAGTAAAATACCATAGAATACAGTAGAATATTTACGAATACAATAAATACCGTAGAATACAGTAAAATACCATAGAATACAGTAGAATACAGTAAATACCGTAGAATACAGTAGAATATAGTAAATACCATCGAATACAGTGAAATACCGTAGAATACAGTAAATACCGTAGAATACAGTAGAATATAGTAAATACCATAGAATACAGTGAAATACCGTAGAATACAGTAAATACCGTAGAATACAGTAGAATATAGTAAATACCATAGAATACAGTAGAATACAGTAAAATACCATAGAATACAGTAAATACTGTAGAATACAGTAAAATACAATAGAATACAGTAATTACCATAGGATACAGTAAATAAGTAGAATACAGTAAATACTGTAGAATACAGTAAAATACAATAGAATACAGTAATTACCATAGGATACAGTAAATAATTAGAATACAGTAAATACCATAGAATACAGTAGAATACAGTAAAATAACATGGGATACAGTAAATACTGTAGAATACAGTAAAATACAATAGAATACAGTAATTACCATAGGATACAGTAAATAAGTAGAATACAGTAAATACTGTAGAATACAGTAAAATACAATAGAATACAGTAATTACCATAGGATACAGTAAATAATTAGAATACAGTAAATACCATAGAATACAATAGAATACAGTAAAATAACATGGGATACAGTAAATACCGTAGAACATTAAATACCGTAGAATAGTGTAAATACCATAGAATACAGCAGAATACAATAAAATACCGTAGAATACAGTAAAATACCATAAAATACAGTAAAATGCCATAGAATACATTAAATACCATAGGATACAGTAAATACCATTGAATACAGTAAAATACCGTAGAATACAGTAAAATACCATGGGATACAGTAAATACCATAGAATATTAAATACCATAGAATAGTGTAAATACCATAGAATACAGTAGAATATAATAAAATACCGTATAATACAGTAAAAAAAAACCTAGAATACAGTAAAATCCCATAGAATACAGTAAATACCATAGAATACAGTAGAATACAATAAAATATTGTAGAATACAGTAAAATGCTGTAGAATACAGTAAAATGCTGTAGAATACAGTAGACTGCAGTAGAATGCAGTAGAATAAAGCCGTGTTTACTAAGGTTCGGGGTCTCCGTGTGTTTCAGGGGTCCCAAGTCCAAACACTGCAGTTCGTGTAATAAATGTGTCGCGAACTTCGATCACCACTGCCGCTGGTTGAACAACTGTGTAGGAAGCAGGAACTACAGGTAAGTACTCTGTAGTACTGTGTACTTAGTGTGTAGTACTGTGTCTGTAGGGATGTCCATAGTACTGTGTACTTAGTGTGTAGTACTGTGTCTGTAGGGATGTCCATAGTACTGTGTACTTAGTGTGTAGTACTGTGTTCTTAGTGTGTAGTACCGTGTGTCTGTAGGGATGTCCATAGTACTGTGTACTTAGTGTGTAGTACTGTGTCTGTAGGGATGTCCATAGTACTGTGTACTTAGTGTGTAGTACTGTGTACTTAGTGTGTAGTACTGTGTACTTAGTGTGTAGTACCGTGTGTCTGTAGGGATGTCTGTAGTACTGTGTACTTAGTGTGTAGTACTGTGTACTTAGTGTGTAGTACCGTGTGTCTGTAGGGATGTCCGTAGTACTGTGTACTTAGTGTGTAGTACTGTGTACAAGTGTGTAGTACCGTGTGTCTGTAGGGATGTCCGTAGTACTGTGTACTTAGTGTGTAGTACTGTGTTCTTAGTGTGTAGTACCGTGTGTCTGTAGGGATGTCCGTAGTACTGTGTACTTAGTGTGTAGTACTGTGTTCTTAGTGTGTAGTACCATGTGTCTGTAGGGATGTCCATAGTACTGTGTACTTAGTGTGTAGTACTGTGTACTTAGTGTGTAGTACCGTGTGTCTGTAGGGATGTCCGTAGTACTGTGTACTTAGTGTGTAGTACTGTGTACTTAGTGTGTAGTACCGTGTGTCTGTAGGGATGTCCGTAGTACTGTGTACTTAGTGTGTAGTACTGTGTACTTAGTGTGTAGTACCGTGTGTCTGTAGGGATGTCCGTAGTACTGTGTACTTAGTGTGTAGTACTGTGTTCTTAGTGTGTAGTACCGTGTGTCTGTAGGGATGTCCGTAGTACTGTGTACTTAGTGTGTAGTACTGTGTACAAGTGTGTAGTACTGTGTACTTAGTGTGTAGTACTGTGTCTGTAGGGATGTCCGTATTACTATGTACTAGGTGTGTAGTACTGTGTGTCTATAGGGATGTCCGTAGTACTGTGTACTAGGTGTGTAGTACTGTGTACTAGGTGTGTAGTACTGTGTGTCTGTAGGGATGTCCGTAGTACGGTGTACTAGGTGTGTAGTACTGTGTACTAGGTGTGTAGTACTGTGTGTCTGTAGGGATGTCCGTAGTACTGTGTACTAGGTGTGTAGTATTGTGTACTAGGTGTGTAGTACTGTGTGTCTATAGGGATGTCCGTAGTACTGTGTACTAGGTGTGTAGTACTGTGTACTAGGTGTGTAGTACTGTGTACTAGGTGTGTAGTACTGTGTGTCTATAGGGATGTCCGTAGTACTGTGTACTAGGTGTGTAGTACTGTGTGTCTGTAGGGATGTCCGTAGTACTGTGTACTAGGTGTGTAGTACTGTGTACTAGGTGTGTAGTACTGTTTGTCTATAGGGATGTCCGTAGTACTGTGTACTAGGTGTGTAGTACTGTGTACTAGGTGTGTAGTACTGTGTACTAGGTGTGTAGTACTGTGTGTCTATAGGGATGTCCGTAGTACTGTGTACTAGGTGTTTAGTACTGTGTACTAGGTGTGTAGTACTGTGTACTAGGTGTGTAGTACTGTGTACTAGGTGTGTAGTACTGTGTACTAGGTGTTTAGTACTGTGTACTAGGTGTGTAGTACTGTGTACTAGGTGTGTAGTACTGTGTACTAGGTGTGTAGTACTGTGTGTCTGTAGGGATGTCCGTAGTACGGTGTACTAGGTGTGTAGTACTGTGTACTAGGTGTGTAGTACTGTGTACTAGGTGTTTAGTACTGTGTACTAGGTGTGTAGTACTGTGTACTAGGTGTGTAGTACTGTGTACTAGGTGTGTAGTACTGTGTGTCTGTAGGGATGTCCGTAGTACGGTGTACTAGGTGTGTAGTACTGTGTACTAGGTGTGTAGTACTGTGTGTCTGTAGGGATGTCCGTAGTACTGTGTACTAGGTGTTTAGTACTGTGTACTAGGTGTGTAGTACTGTGTACTAGGTGTGTAGTATTGTGTGTCTGTAGGGATGTCCGTAGTACTGTGTACTAGGTGTGTAGTACTGTGTACTAGGTGTGTAGTACTGTGTACTAGGTGTGTAGTACTGTGTGTCTGTAGGGATGTCCGTAGTACTGTGTACTAGGTGTGTAGTACTGTGTACTAGGTGTGTAGTACTGTGTGTCTGTAGGGATGTCCGTAGTACTGTGTACTAGGTGTGTAGTACTGTGTACTAGGTGTGTAGTACTGTGTGTCTGTAGGGATGTCCGTAGTACTGTGTACTAGGTGTGTAGTACTGTGTACTAGGTGTGTAGTACTGTGTGTCTGTAGGGATGTCCGTAGTACGGTGTACTAGGTGTGTAGTACTGTGTACTAGGTGTGTAGTACTGTCTCCTACAGGTTTTTCCTCCACAGCGTGGTCTCGGCTCTGTTGGGGGTTTGTCTGGTTCTGGTCTTCGCCTCCTACGTCTTCATCGAGTTTTTTCTGGACCCGTCCAAACTTCGTACAGACAAACACTTCCTGGGTAAGACGCAATGTCCACCTAAGACACCTGTCTGTGTGTCCACAGTGGGGAATGAGACAGGTGTCTGTGTGTCCACAGTGGGGAATGAGACAGGTGTCTGTGTCCACAGTGGGGAATGAGACAGGTGTCTCTGTGTCCACAGTGGGGAATGAGACAGGTGTCTCTGTGTCCACAGTGGGGAATGAGACAGGTGTCTGTGTGTCCACAGTGGGGAATGAGACAGGTGTCTGTGTGTCCACAGTGGGGAATGAGACAGGTGTCTGTGTGTCCACAGTGGGGAATGAGACAGGTGTCTGTGTCCACAGTGGGGAATGAGACAGGTGTCTGTGTCCACAGTGGGGAATGAGACAGGTGTCTGTGTCCACAGTGGGGAATGAGACAGGTGTCTGTGTCCACAGTGGGGAATGAGACAGGTGTCTGTGTGTCCACAGTGGGGAATGAGACAGGTGTCTGTGTCCACAGTGGGGAATGAGACAGGTGTCTGTGTGTCCACAGTGGGGAATGAGACAGGTGTCTCTGTGTCCACAGTGGGGAATGAGACAGGTGTCTGTGTGTCCACAGTGGGGAATGAGACAGGTGTCTGTGTGTCCACAGTGGGGAATGAGACAGGTGTCTGTGTGTCCACAGTGGGGAATGAGACAGGTGTCTCTGTGTCCACAGTGGGGAATGAGACAGGTGTCTCTGTGTCCACAGTGGGGAATGAGACAGGTGTCTCTGTGTCCACAGTGGGGAATGAGACAGGTGTCTGTGTGTCCACAGTGGGGAATGAGACAGGTGTCTCTGTGTCCACAGTGGGGAATGAGACAGGTGTCTGTGTCCACAGTGGGGAATGAGACAGGTGTCTCTGTGTCCACAGTGGGGAATGAGACAGGTGTCTGTGTGTCCACAGTGGGGAATGAGACAGGTGTCTGTGTCCACAGTGGGGAATGAGACAGGTGTCTGTGTGTCCACAGTGGGGAATGAGACAGGTGTCTGTGTCCACAGTGGGGAATGAGACAGGTGTCTGTGTGTCCACAGTGGGGAATGAGACAGGTGTCTGTGTCCACAGTGGGGAATGAGACAGGTGTCTGTGTGTCCACAGTGGGGAATGAGACAGGTGTCTGTGTCCACAGTGGGGAATGAGACAGGTGTCTGTGTCCACAGTGGGGAATGAGACAGGTGTCTGTGTGTCCACAGTGGGGAATGAGACAGGTGTCTGTGTCCACAGTGGGGAATGAGACAGGTGTCTGTGTGTCCACAGTGGGGAATGAGACAGGTGTCTGTGTCCACAGTGGGGAATGAGACAGGTGTCTCTGTGTCCACAGTGGGGAATGAGACAGGTGTCTCTGTGTCCACAGTGGGGAATGAGACAGGTGTCTGTGTGTCCACAGTGGGGAATGAGACAGGTGTCTGTGTCCACAGTGGGGAATGAGACAGGTGTCTGTGTCCACAGTGGGGAATGAGACAGGTGTCTGTGTGTCCACAGTGGGGAATGAGACAGGTGTCTGTGTCCACAGTGGGGAATGAGACAGGTGTCTGTGTGTCCACAGTGGGGAATGAGACAGGTGTCTGTGTGTCCACAGTGGGGAATGAGACAGGTGTCTGTGTCCACAGTGGGGAATGAGACAGGTGTCTGTGTGTCCACAGTGGGGAATGAGACAGGTGTCTCTGTGTCCACAGTGGGGAATGAGACAGGTGTCTGTGTCCACAGTGGGGAATGAGACAGGTGTCTGTGTCCACAGTGGGGAATGAGACAGGTGTCTGTGTCCACAGTGGGGAATGAGACAGGTGTCTGTGTCCACAGTGGGGAATGAGACAGGTGTCTGTGTGTCCACAGTGGGGAATGAGACAGGTGTCTGTGTCCACAGTGGGGAATGAGACAGGTGTCTGTGTCCACAGTGGGGAATGAGACAGGTGTCTGTGTCCACAGTGGGGAATGAGACAGGTGTCTGTGTCCACAGTGGGGAATGAGACAGGTGTCTCTGTGTCCACAGTGGGGAATGAGACAGGTGTCTGTGTGTCCACAGTGGGGAATGAGACAGGTGTCTCTGTGTCCACAGTGGGGAATGAGACAGGTGTCTGTGTGTCCACAGTGGGGAATGAGACAGGTGTCTCTGTGTCCACAGTGGGGAATGAGACAGGTGTGTGGTTCGTCTTCCTCCCGGTTGCTCCTCTCAGGTCTGCGGCGGCGGTGATTCCGGGTCTCGCCGGCGTCACCATCGCTCTCGGTCTGCTGTCCTCCGTCCTCCTTTGTCACCTCCTCTGCTTCCACCTCTACCTGAGTAAGACATCATCAGCATCATCACCAGTCTGGTCATGTGACCACATGTATAACGTGTGTCTGTGTGTCTGTGTGTGTGTGTGTGTGTGTGTGTGTCCAGTGTGGAACAGACTGAGTACCTATGAGTACATCGTCCGGCAGAGACACCGTCTGGACAGCAGAGAGTCCAGGAAACCAGGATCACTGAAGGAGGCAGTCGATCCATCAGTCCTCAAGGTAAAGACTGCTGTCTTGATCTGGATCTAGTCTGGTCTGGACTGATCCAGTCCGGTCTGGTCTGGTCCGGTCCGTGCTGGCCTGGTCTGGCCTGGTCCGGTCCGGTCTGGCCTGGTCTGGCATGTTCTGGTCCGGTCCGGTCTGGTCTGGTCTGGCATGTTCTGGTCCGGTCCGGTCTGGCCTGCTCTGGTCTGGTCTGGTCTGGTCCGGTCTGGCCTGGTCTGGTCTGGTCCGGTCCAGTCCGGCCTGGTCTGGTCTGGTCTGGTCTGGTCTGGTCCAGTCCGGTCCTGCCTGCTCTGGTCTGGTCCGGTCCAGTCAAGTCCAGTCCGGTATGGTTCGGTCTGGTCTGGTCCGGTCCGGTCTGGCCTGGTCTGGTCGGGGCCAGTCCGGCCTGGTCTGGTCTGGTCTGGTCCGGTCCGGTCCGGTCCGGCCTGCTCTGGTCTGGTCCGGTCCGGTCTGGCCTGGTCTGGTCTGGTCGGGGCCAGTCCGGCCTGGTCTGGTCTGGTCTGGTCTGGTCCGGTCCGGTCCGGTCCGGCCTGCTCTGGTCTGGTCCGGTCCGGTCTGGCCTGGTCTGGTCTGGTCGGGGCCAGTCTGGCCTGGTCTGGTCTGGTCTGGTCTGGTCCGGTCCGGTCCGGTCCGGTCCGGTCCGGCCTGCTCTGGTCTGGTCCGGTCCGGTCTGGCCTGGTCTGGTCTGGTCGGGGCCAGTCTGGCCTGGTCTGGTCTGGTCCGGTCCGGTCCGGTCCGGCCTGCTCTGGTCTGGTTCGGTCTGGTCTGGTCCGGTCCGGTCTGGTCTGGTCTGGCATGTTCTGGTCCGGTCTGGCCTGGTCCGGTCCGGTCTGGTCTGGTCTGGCATGTTCTGGTCCGGTCTGGTCCGGTCCGGTCTGGTCTGGTCTGGTCCGGCATGTTCCGGTCCGGTCTGGCCTGCTCTGGTCTGGTCTGGTCCGGTCCGGTCTGGCCTGGTCTGGTCCGGTCCAGTCCGGCCTGGTCTGGTCTGGTCTGGTCTGGTCTGGTCCGGTCCGGTCCGGTCCTGCCTGCTCTGGTCTGGTCCGGTCCAGTCCAGTCCGGTCTGGTTCGGTCTGGTCTGGTCCGGTCCGGTCTGGTCTGGCATGTTCTGGTCCGGTCTGGTCTGGTCCGGTCCGGTCTGGCCTGGCCTGGTCCGGTCCCGTCCCGTCTGGTTGGGTATCAATAATAAAGCTTCAGGTGTGGTTTCTGTCCTGACCCCCTACAGGATGTGAACTACGCGGGGACCCTGGCCTACACCAACCCCCAGCTGGACGTGGAGGAACCAGTCGTAGTGACGGCGCCGGGCCACACTGAGTAAGTCCTCTGGGTCTGGTTCTGACCCGGTTTTCTGGTAGTCATAGCCTGCTGTGATTGGCCGAAGCAGACTGACCGGGTCTGAACAGGTCCTAGTAAACATACCAGAACAGGGCGAGGCCTCGTCGCCATGGATACGGTTTCCTCTGCTGTAAACAAGCAACATGATGTTCTTCCAGCAGGAAGGGGCACACACACACTGCCACAGACACACACACACACACAGTGAAGGAAACTCTAAGGAAACGTGAGGGTGGAGGCCCGGTTCGGCCCAGATTAGCTGCTGATGCATGTAGAGACACTTGTTCTGAGCCAGCACGAGTCAGACGGACTCATCCAGAACCAGTAACCCGTGTGTGTATTAGGTTTCTGCTAAACGGAACTGTCAGGAGTGTGTCCAGTCCGCTCATGAATGATGAGACTCCGCCCACCTTCTCTGCCGAGCAGAAAGCAGCAGCACACAAACTGCCACAGGTAAACAAAGCTGCTGCAGCATCTCCTGAGATCTAAATACAGTTTTCAGTCCACTTCCTGTGGCTCTTTCTCCTCAGAAAAAGAAGAAGAAGGTGCGTTCACTTCCGTCAGAAGATACCGGAGAGCGCCGGGTGACTGTAGCTCCGCCCCCAGGTAGGTAGAGAGTGGGAGAGGCTAACCACGCACAGTAGAACAGAGTCCAGTGGTTCTGTGTTTACTGACCAAGCAGCCCTACATGGTTGGAGCCTGAATGTCTGTTCTGGTCCAGACCAGTCGACCTGGACAGAACCCTGTAGAGACATCACAGCAGACTTCCTGGTACGGGAAACATGTGGAACATCAAGCTTCAAATATGAGCAGATAGAAACCAGGGAGGTCCAGAGAGGATTACCATACTGCTCCTACACACTGTACCGCACTCTGTACTCTGCTGCACTCTACCACACTCTGTACTCTACCATACTCTACCACATTCTGTACTCTACCATACTCTACCACATTCTGTACTCTACCATACTCTACCACACTCTGTACTCTGCTGCACTCTACCACACTCTGTACTCTACCATACTCTACCACATTCTGTACTCTGCCATACTCTACCACACTCTGTACTCTGCCATTCTCTACCACACTCTGTACTCTGCCATTCTCTACCACATTCTGTACTCTACCATACTCTACCACACTCTGTACTCTACCATACTCTACACTCTGCCATACTCTACCACATTCTGTACTCTACCATACTCTACCACACTCTGTACTCTGCTGCACTCTACCACACTCTGTACTCTGCTGCACTCTACCACACTCTGTACTCTGCCATTCTCTACCACATTCTGTACTTTACCATACTCTACCACACTCTGTACTCTACCATACTCTACACTCTGCCATACTCTACCACACTCTGTAATAAACCATACTCTACCACACTCTTTACTAAACCATACTCTACCACACTCTGTACTCTACCATACTCTACACTCTACCATACTCTACCACACTCTGTACTAAACCATACTCTACCACACTCTGTACTCTACCATACACTTTCACACTCTGTACTTTACCATACTGTACCACACTCTGCACCATACTGTCCACACTCTGTACTCTACCATGTTGCACCACACTCCATACTCTGCCATACTGCACCACACTCTGTACTCTGCCATACTGTACTGCACTTTGTACTCTACCATACTCTACCACACTCTGTACTCTACCATACTCTACCACACTCTGTACTCTACCATACTCTACCACATTCTGTACCCTACTATACTCTACCATACTCTGTACTCTACCATACTCTACCACACTCTGTACTCTACCATACTCTACCACATTCTGTACCCTACCATACTTTACCACATTCTGTACCCTACTATACTCAACCACACTCTGTACTCTACCATACTCTACCACACTCTGTACTCTACCATACTCTACACTCTACCATACTCTACCACACTCTGTACCCTACCATACTCTACCACATTCTGTACCCTACTATACTCTACCATACTCTACACTCTACCATACTCTACCACACTCTGCAATAAACCATACGCTACCACACTCTGTACTCTTCCATACTGTACCACACTCTGCACCATACTGCACCACACTCTGTACTCTGCCATTCTGTACCACACTCTGTACTCTGCCATACTCTACCACACTCTGTATTTTACCATTCTCTACTACACTCTGTACTTTACCATACTGTACTGCACTTTATACTCTACCATACTCTACCACACTCTGTACTCTACCATACTGTACCACACTCTGTACTTTACCATACTGTACCACACTCTGCACCATACTGTCCACACTCTGTACCCTTCCATATTTTACCACAGTTTGTACCTCTGTACTCTACCATATTGTACCACACTCTGTACTCTGTACTCTACCATACTCTACCACACTCTGTACCCTACCATACTCTACCATACTTTGTACTCTACCATACTCTACCACACTCTGTACTCTACCATACTCTACACTCTACCATAATCTACCACACTCTGTACTAAACCATACTCTACCACACTTTGTACTCTACCATACTCTACCACACTCTGTACTCTACCATACTCTACCACACTCTGTACTCTACCATACTCTACCACACTCATTACTCTACCATACTCTACCACACTCTGTACTCTACCATACTCTACCACACTCTTTACTCTGCCATACTCTACCACACTCTGTACTCTACCATACTCTACCACACTCTGTACCCTACCATACTCTACCACATTCTGTACCCTACCATACTCTACCACACTCTGTACGCTACCATACTCTACACTCTACCATACTCTACCACACTCTGTACTCTACCATACTCTACCACACTCTTTACTAAACTATACTCTACCACACTCTGTACTCTACCACACTCTGTACTCTACCATACTCTACACTCTACCATACTCTACCACACTCTGTACTCTACCATACTCTACCACACTCTGTACTAAACCATACTCTACCACACTCTGTACTCTACCATACTCTTTCACACTCTGTACTTTACCATACTGTACCACACTGTACTCTGCCATACTACACCACACTATGTACTCTACCCTACTGTACCACACTCTGTACTCTACTATACTGTACCACACTCTTTACTCTACCATACTGTACCACACTCTGTACTCTACTATACTGTACCACACTCTGTACTCTACCATACTGTACCACACTTTGTACTCTGTCATACTCTACCACACTCAGTACTCTGCTATACTGTACCAGACTCTTTAGTCTGCTATCCTGTGCCGCACTTAATCCTCTACTATGTAGTCCACCTTACCGGAATATACTGTATCATAATCTGCCATATTGTACTACTCAGTACCTTCCATATGTTGACCTGTATGCTTTCGTACTTTCCCATGTACTTCCATATTTTATTTATACAGCACATTTAGCACAACCCCAGTTGACCAAAGGTTAAAAACAAATTAAAAGTTAAAATATTTATGTCATCAGTCTCTGGTAACCTGAGGGAGGCTGTTCCGTCTCGGGGCTGCCGACGAACCTCCTCTAGACCTGAGCCTTGTTTTAGGCACCAGGAGCTGGTCTACAGACCTTAGCGTAGGGATTCAGAAGTGTAGTAAAATCAGACGGGGCCATAAGATGTTTCAAAACTGGACTCTTAGTGTTAAAGGTCCGTTTTCTCCACGTGTTTACCTGCTGCATCTGAAGCTTTGTGTCTTCCTGCAGATCCCAGCAGCGCGTCCCTGAGTCAGCGGCTTCCATTCCCAGTGTTCCCTCTGAGGGCCTCCTTACCTCCCCTGGCCCCGACCACGGGACCCATCCAGGCCGCCGCACCTCCAGCTGAGTACCATTCGGACTCTGCCGAGTCTCTAGAAGAGATCCCTGTGGCGCTGGCGAAGCTCGGCTCCTCTGCTGCCCCCGGAGACACCTCTTCGTCATCATACAGGAGCGTCCTGGCGGTCCCCCTGCCCTCCCCCCACCCTCGGACTAAGAGGAAGGCCGCCGCCTCCCGAACCAACAGGAGTGTGGGGGAGCTGAGGTTTGAGATGGCCTCCACGCAGCCTCCCTCTGTGTTCGTTAGCAGGGCCAGTGGAGATCCCGCTGAGCCCCGACACCAGGACCTCAGTCTGGGCAGGAGGCGGACTGGGTCCAGATCTGGACTCGATTCTAGCCCATTGTCGTAGACCTACCTGGTAGCTTCCTGGTTGGAGGAATGAGGACTGACCAAACCTGCTGTTCCATAGTCTTTACAAATGCTTCTAGTTTGAAGGCCAAAGTCACTTCCTGCGTGTGGGCGTGTCACTTCCTGTAGACGCCATCTTAGGAGACACTACTGTTTATGGTTGTATATGTTACCCTGGCAACTGCTGCTTTATTTCCTGGTCTCCATGGTAAGTCATAATGTTGTTGGAACTCCCAAAACAGGCGGATCGAATGGATCAGGGCTGAAAAGAACACAAACTCAGTTTCATTTCTGATTTTAATTCATTTCATTTTGTTTATTTTTAAAAGCATATCAAAATGATTAGCTTGTGGCCAGAAGTGTCCAGAAAACTGTGTTTTATTTTGACATACTTCCTGCTCTGCTCGTGGCGAGCAAACATCCATTTCAGCATTTTAACGTCCGGTTTTAATGTTGCCTTTAATCCTGAACTCATAAATTCAGTTTGACATAATAAATGTCAAATGATAAATTCATTTGTCAGAATTTTTCTGTGTAGCAGATTCTCCCACGGGGGACTTTAGTGTGCCGTTGACTTCCAGTAAAACTCCAGATGGTAGCGTCCCAGTCATTCCATTTGAAATCCATTGTGCACAGACCAGTGTCTCCTTGCCAATGTTTTATGCCTCGAAATTCATGTAAAACTGATTCCTTCAAGAGTTTCAAAGAGGACGTTTGAAAATTGAGCCAGAAACTAATCAGAACCCTGCCGGAACTCAACCAGAACCCAACCAGAACCCTGCCGGAACCCAACCGGAACCCAACCAGAACCCTCCCGGAACCCAACCGGAACCCAACCAGAATACTGCCAGAACACAACTGGAACCCAACCAGAACCCTGCTGGAACCCAACTGGAAAACAACCAGAACCCTGCCGAAACTCAACCGGAACCCAACCAGAATACTGCCAGAACACAACTGGAACCCAACCAGAACCCTGCTGGAACCCAACTGGAAAACAACCAGAACCCTGCCGGGACCCAACCAGAACCCAGCCGGAAACCAAACGGGACCCAACCAGAACCCAACCAGTACGCAACCGGAACCCAACCGGAACCCAACCGGAACCCAACCGGAACTCAACCGGAACACAACCGGAACACAACCAGTACCCTGCCGGAACTCAACCGGAACACAACGAGAACCCTGCCGGAACCCAACTGGAACCCAACCAGAACGCTGCCGGAACCCAACCGGAACCAAACCAGAACGCTGCCGGAACCCAACCGGAACCCAACAAGAACCCTGCCGAAACTCAACCGGAACCCAACCAGAATACTGCCAGAACACAACTGGAACCCAACCAGAACCCTGCTGGAACCCAACTGGAAAACAACCAGAACCCTGCCGGGACCCAACCAAAACCCAGCCGGAAACCAAACGGGACCCAACCAGAACCCAACCAGTACGCAACCGGAACCCGACCGGAACCCAACCGGAACTCAACCGGAACACAACCAGTACCCTGCCGGAACTCAACCGGAACACAACGAGAACCCTGCCGGAACCCAACTGGAACCCAACCAGAACGCTGCCGGAACCCAACCGGAACCAAACCAGAACGCTGCCGGAACCCAACCGGAACCCAACCAGAACCCTGCCGGAACCCATCCAGAACGCTGCCGGAACCAAACCAGAACGCTGCTGTAACCCAGCCAGAACGCTGCCGGAACCCAACCAGAACCCAATCAGAACCCTGCCGGAAACCAAACCCGGTTCTGGTCTTTCTGTCTGGCTCTGGTGACCCGGTTCTGGTCTTTCTGTCTGGCTCTGCTGACCCGGGTCTGGTCTTTCTGTCTGGTTCTGGTGACCCGGGTCTGGACTTTCTGTCTGGTTCTGGTGACCCGGGTCTGGTCTTTCTGTCTGGTTCTGGTGACCCGGTTCTGGTCTTTCTGTCTGGCTCTGGTGACCCGGTTCTGGTCTTTCTGTCTGGCTCTGGTGACCCGGTTCTGGTCTTTCTGTCTGGCTCTCATGACCCGGTTCTGGTCTTTCTGTCTGGCTCTGGTGACCCGGGTCTGGTCTTTCTGTCTGGCTCTGGTGACCCAGTTCTGGACTTTCTGTCTGGCTCTGGTGACCCGGGTCTGGTCTTTCTGTCTGGCTCTGGTGACCCGGGTCTGGTCTTTCTGTCTGGCTCTGGTGACCCAGTTCTGGACTTTCTGTCTGGCTCTGGTGACCCGGTTCTGGTCTTTCTGTCTGGCTCTCGTGACCTGGTTCTGGTCTTTCTGTCTGGTTCTGGTGACCCGGGTCTGGTCTTTCTGTCTGGCTCTGGTGACCCAGTTCTGGACTTTCTGTCTGGTTCTGGTGACCCGGTTCTGGTCTTTCTGTCTGGCTCTGGTGACCCGGTTCTGGTCTTTCTGTCTGGTTCTGGTGACCCGGTTCTGGTCTTTCTGTCTGGCTCTCATGACCCGGGTCTGGACTTTCTGTCTGGTTCTGGTGACCCGGGTCTGGACTTCCTGTCTGGTTCTGGTGACCCGGTTCTGGACTTTCTGTCTGGTTCTGGTGACTCGGGTCTGGTCTTTCTGTCTGGCTCTGGTGACCCGGGTCTGGTCTTTCTGTCTGGCTCTGGTGACCCGGGTCTGGTCTTTCTGTCTGGTTCTGGTGACCCGGGTCTGGTCTTTCTGTCTGGCTCTGGTGACCCGGTTCTGGTCTTTCTGTCTGGCTCTGGTGACCCGGTTCTGGTCTTTCTGTCTGGCTCTGGTGACCCGGTTCTGGTCTTTCTGTCTGGTTCTGGTGACCCGGGTCTGGTCTTTCTGTCTGGCTCTGGTGACCCGGTTCTGGTCTTTCTGTCTGGCTCTGGTGACCCGGTTCTGGTCTTTCTGTCTGGTTCTGGTGACCCGGGTCTGGTCTTTCTGTCTGGCTCTGGTGACCCGGGTCTGGACTTTCTGTCTGGTTCTGGTGACCCGGTTCTGGTCTTTCTGTCTGGTTCTGGTGACCCGGGTCTGGTCTTTCTGTCTGGCTCTGGTGACCCGGGTCTGGACTTTCTGTCTGGTTCTGGTGACCCGGTTCTGGTCTTTCTGTCTGGTTCTGGTGACCCGGGTCTGGTCTTTCTGTCTGGTTCTGGTGACCCGGTTCTGGTCTTTCTGTCTGGCTCTGGTGACCCGGGTCTGGTCTTTCTGTCTGGCTCTGGTGACCCGGTTCTGGTCTTTCTGTCTGGCTCTGGTGACCCGGTTCTGGTCTTTCTGTCTGGCTCTCGTGACCCGGTTCTGGTCTTTCTGTCTGGCTCTGGTGACCCGGGTCTGGTCTTTCTGTCTGGCTCCGCTGACCCGTGTCTGGTCTTTCTGTCTGGTTCTGGTGACCCGGGTCTGGACTTTCTGTCTGGTTCTGGTGACCCGGGTCTGGTCTTTCCGTCTGGCTCTGGTGACCCGGTTCTGGTCTTTCTGTCTTGCTCTGGTGACCCGGTTCTGGTCTTTCCGTCTGGCTCTGGTGACCCGGGTCTGGTCTTTCTGTCTGGTTCTGGTGACCCGGTTCTGGTCTTTCTGTCTGGTTCTGGTGACCCGGGTCTGGTCTTTCTGTCTGGTTCTGGTGACCCGGGTCTGGTCTTTCTGTCTGGCTCTGGTGACCCGGGTCTGGTCTTTCTGTCTGGCTCTGGTGACCCGGTTCTGGTCTTTCTGTCTGGTTCTGGTGACCCGGGTCTGGACTTTCTGTCTGGTTCTGGTGACCCGGTTCTGGTCTTTCTGTCTGGTTCTGGTGACCCGGTTCTGGTCTTTCCGTCTGGCTCTGGTGACCCGGTTCTGGTCTTTCCGTCTGGCTCTGGTGACCCGGTTCTGGTCTTTCCGTCTGGTTCTGGTGACCCGGGTCTGGTCTTTCCGTCTGGCTCTGGTGACCCGGTTCTGGTCTTTCCGTCTGGCTCTGGTGACCCGGTTCTGGTCTTTCCGTCTGGCTCTGGTGACCCGGTTCTGGTCTTTCCGTCTGGTTCTGGTGACCCGGTTCTGGTCTTTCCGTCTGGCTCTGGTGACCCGGTTCTGGTCTTTCTGTCTGGTTCTGGTGACCCGGTTCTGGTCTTTCCGTCTGGTTCTGGTGACCCGGTTCTTGTCTTTCCGTCTGGTTCTGGTGACCCGGTTCTGGTCTTTCCGTCTGGCTCTGGTGACCCGGTTCTGGTCTTTCTGTCTGGTTCTGGTGACCCGGTTCTGGTCTTTCCGTCTGGCTCTGGTGACCCGGTTCTGGTCTTTCCGTCTGGCTCTGGTGACCCGGTTCTGGTCTTTCCGTCTGGTTCTGGTGACCCGGTTCTGGTCTTTCCGTCTGGCTCTGGTGACCCGGTTCTGGTCTTTCCGTCTGGTTCTGGTGACCCGGTTCTTGTCTTTCTGTCTGGCTCTGGTGACCCGGTTCTGGTCTTTCCGTCTGGCTCTGGTGACCCGGTTCTGGTCTTTCTGTCTGGTTCTGGTGACCCGGGTCTGGACTTTCTGTCTGGTTCTGGTGACCCGGTTCTGGTCTTTCCGTCTGCCTCTCGTGACCCGGTTCTGGTCTTTCTGTCTGGTTCTGGTGACCCGGTTCTGGTCTTTCCGTCTGGTTCTGGTGACCCGGTTCTGGTCTTTCCGTCTGGCTCTGGTGACCCGGTTCTGGTCTTTCCGTCTGGCTCTGGTGACCCGGTTCTGGTCTTTCCGTCTGGCTCTGGTGACCCGGTTCTGGTCTTTCCGTCTGGCTCTGGTGACCCGGTTCTGGTCTTTCCGTCTGGTTCTGGTGACCCGGTTCTGGTCTTTCCGTCTGGCTCTGGTGACCCGGTTCTGGTCTTTCCGTCTGGCTCTGGTGACCCGGTTCTGGTCTTTCCGTCTGGTTCTGGTGACCCGGTTCTGGTCTTTCCGTCTGGCTCTGGTGACCCGGTTCTGGTCTTTCCGTCTGGTTCTGGTGACCCGGGTCCTTCTCCTCCCACCTCCCCCTCCTCCTCCCTGTTTTACGACCCTGGCTGCTGCTGGACAGGCTGTTGCCGTGGCGACAGGGTAAACGGACGATAACAGCAAGCAGTGCTGAGGTTCCAGGAGAGACGAGAAGCAGAGACGGACACAGGACGGGAGAGGAGGACAGGTAGGACACACAGCGCCACGGCAACACACGATCAATCAGCTGTTTACACACACACGTTTCTGATTCTGTTAGGGACCAAAGGATGTGTTGGTGTGTGTTAGTGTGTTAGTGTGTGTGTGTGTATGTGTTGGTGTGTGTGTGTGTGTGTGTGTGCATGTGTTGGTATGAGTGTGTGTTAGTGTGTGTGTGTGTGTGTTAGTGTGTGTGTGTGTGTGTGTGTGTGTGTGTGTTGGTATGTGTGTGTGTTAGTGTGTGTGTGTGTGTTGGTATGTGTGTGTGTTGGTGTGTGTTAGTGTGTGTGTGTGTGTGTGTGTGTGTTGGTATGTGTGTATGTATGTTTGTGTGTGTTTTGGTGTGTGTGTGTGTTGGTATGAGTGTGTGTTAGTGTGTGTGTGTGTGTTGGTATGTGTGTGTGTTGGTGTGTGTTAGTGTGTGTGTGTGTGTGTGTGTGTTGGTATGTGTGTATGTATGTTTGTGTGTGTTTTGGTGTGTGTGTGTGTTGGTATGTGTGTGTGTTGGTGTGTGTTAGTGTGTGTGTGTGTGTGTGTGTGTGTGTGTTGGTATGTGTGTATGTATGTTTGTGTGTGTTTTGGTGTGTGTGTGTGTTGGTATGAGTGTGTGTTAGTGTGTGTGTGTGTGTTGGTATGTGTGTGTGTTGGTGTGTGTGTGTGTGTGTATTGGTGGATGTGTGTGTGTGTGTTGGTATGTGTGTGTGTTGGTGTGTGTGTATTGGTGGATGTGTGTGTGTGTTGGTATGTGTGTGTGTTGGTGTGTGTGTATTGGTGGATGTGTGTGTGTGTTGGTATGTGTGTGTGTTGGTGTGTGTGTATTGGTGGATGTGTGTGTGTGTGTTGGTATGTGTGTGTGTTGGTGTGTGTGTATTGGTGGATGTGTGTGTGTGTGTTGGTATGTGTGTGTGTTGGTGTGTGTGTATTGGTGGATGTGTGTGTGTGTTGGTATGTGTGTATGTATGTTTGTGTGTGTGTTTTGGTGTGTGTGAATACGACCAGCAACACACACCAGACAAGCTGCACGGTGTTGGGCACACACCACGTCTCGGGTTGTTCTTATTGATTATTGATGATGTCATAGATCCAGAAAGGGGGTTTGACTGGAACCCTGTCGGAAGCTGCGAACTTCGCCGTGTTGGGCGGCTGTGATTGGCCGATGCTTCTCAGGTGTGTTTCATGGTTGTGACTGAAGAAGCAGCGCTCACCTGAGACGTTTACCTGTCTGCATGGAGCGTGCGTGAACATGGAGGACCTGACAGTCTGGCTCAGATCAGGTTTTTGGGGAGTCCTTCTTCACTGCTGTCTCTGTGACCAACTGTTGCTCCGCCCACTTTGGCTGGCAGCAGCTGTGATTGGATCATCATCTTTGTGCAGGACTTTGTTACCATGGAAATGAGGCACGGATTGCATCAACATGTGTGATCACAGGAGTCTGAGAAACCACAGTGAGGTCATTCCTGTGAGGAGTTGTGGGGAAGAGGCGGGGGCGGCTCGTTTCCACCACCCACAGCTGCGCTTTGCAGCCATTTAACGGCGTTTCGCGCCTAAGCCTCAGTTCTTGTAAAATCTCGTCAGCTGACAAGATTTTAGCGTTTTGGGGTTTTCTGCTTCGCCGCAGCTTCTCAAAGCTTTTCTCCCTCATTTCCTTTTCTGACTCACTGTGAGACTCTTATATTTGCTTTTGCACCATCTTTACCTGAAATGAACTGGTCACATGACCTCCAACATCACATCAACAACACCCATATTCAACAGTAGCGTTTCCCTCCTGTCCCCGCCCCCACCTGTCCTATCCCACCCACCTGTCCTGTCCCCGCCCCCACCTGTCCTATCCCACCCACCTGTCCTGTCCCCGCCCCCACCTGTCCTATCCCACCCACCTGTCCTGTCCCCGCCCCCACCTGTCCTATCCCACCCACCTGTCCTGTCCCCGCCCCCACCTGTCCTATCCCACCCACCTGTCCTGTCCCCGCCCCCACCTGTCCTATCCCACCCACCTGTCCTGTCCCCGCCCCCACCTGTCCTATCCCACCCACCTGTCCTGTCCCCGCCCCCACCTGTCCTATCCCACCCACCTGTCCTGTCCCCGCCCCCACCTGTCCTATCCCACCCACCTGTCCTGTCCCCGCCCCCACCTGTCCTATCCCACCCACCTGTCCTGTCCCCGCCCCCACCTGTCCTATCCCACCCACCTGTCCTGTCCCCGCCCACACCATCTTGTCCCACCCACATGACCCCCAACGTCACATCTACCACACTTGTAATATACTTGTATCTGGAAACGTCATGAGAGCGTCAAAACGTTTAGCGAGGTGCTTCCATTGGCGCTTTTGGATCACAAAATTTAGGTTTTGTGCAAATCTAGTGGAGATGGAGCGAGGGACATTTTCATCCTCACTTCTCCTCTTCATCCTTCACTGTTTGTCTAACCTTCAGGTTTTGTTGGTTCTGAAGGTTCAACACAGGTGGAAGGCCTAAAGGACCAATTCAAGTCTACCATGGATCGTCTTCCACCCAGAGATTGGTCCAGCTCTACTACCTGGATCAATCTGGGTGTTCAACTGCAGATCCGGTCCTCTGGATGGATTGGTTCAGGTCTTGTACCGTGGATCGGTCCAGGTCTTCTAGCTGGATTAATTCAGGTCTTGTACCGTGGATCAGTCCGGGTCTTCTAGCTGGATTAATTCAGGTTTTCTACCGTGGATCGGTCCGGGTCTTCTAGCTGGATTAATTCAGGTCTTCTACCGTGGATCGGTCCGGGTCTTCTAGATGGATTAATTCAGGTCTTCTACCGTGGATCGGTCCGGGTCTTCTAGCTGGATCGGTTCGGGTCTTCTAGTTGGATTGGTCTGGGTCTTGTACTGTGGATCGGTCCGGGTATTCTAGCTGGATTGGTCTTAGTCTTGTACCACGGATTGGTCCAGGTATTCTAGCTAGATTGGTCTTAGTCTTGTACCACGGATTGGTCCAGGTATTCTAGCTAGATCGGTCCGGGTCTTCTAGTTGGATTCGTCTGCGTCTTGTACTGTGGATCGGTCCGGGTCTCTAGCCGGATCAGTCCGGGTCCTCTAGTTGGATCGGTGTTGGCCTTGTACCGTGGATTGGTCCGGTTCTTCTAGCTGGATCGGTCTTAGTCTTCTACCGTGGATCGGTCCAGGTCTTCTGGATGGATTGGTTCAGGTCTTGTACCGTGGATCGGTCTGGGTCTTCTAGCTGGATCGGTTCGGGTCTTGTACCATGGATCGGTCCAAGTCTCTAACTGGATAGGTCTTGGTCTTGTACCTTGGGTCAGTCTGGGTCTTGTGGATTGGTTCTGGTCTTCTAGCTGGATCGGTCCGGGTCTTCTAGCTGGATCGGTCCAAGTCTCTAGCCGGATCGGTCCAAGTCTCTAGCCGGATCGGTCCGGGTCTCAAGCTGGATCGGTCCGGGTCTCAAACCGGATCGGTCCGGGTCTTCTTGCCGGATCGGTCCAAGTCTCTAGCCAGATCGGTCCGGGTCTTCTTGCCGGATTCGTCCAAGTCTCTAGCCGGATCGGTCTGGGTCTTCTTGCTGGATCGATCCGGGTCTCTAGCCGGATCGGTCAAAGTCTCTAGCCGGATCGGTCCGGGTCTCAAACCGGATCGGTCCGGGTCTTATAGCCGGATTGGTCCAAGTCTCTAGCCGGATCGGTCCAGGTCTCTAGCCGGATCGGTCCAGGTCTCTAGCCGGATCGGTCCAAGTCTGTAGCCGGATCGGTCCAGGTCTCTAGCCGGATCGGTCCAAGTCTGTAGCCGGATCGGTCCAAGTCTGTAGCTGGATCGGTCCAAGTCTGTAGCCGGATCGGTCCAAGTCTGTAGCCGGATCGGTCCGAGTCTCTAGCCGGATCGGTCCAGGTCTCTAGCCGGATCGGTCCAGGTCTCTAGCCGGATCGGTCCGAGTCTCTAGCCGGATCGGTCCAGGTCTCTAGCCGGATCGGTCCAAGTCTGTAGCCGGATCGGTCCAGGTCTCTAGCCGGATCGGTCCAGGTCTCTAGCCGGATCGGTCCAAGTCTGTAGCCGGATCGGTCCAGGTCTCTAGCCGGATCGGTCCAAGTCTGTAGCCGGATCGGTCCAAGTCTGTAGCCGGATCGGTCCAAGTCTCTAGCCGGATCGGTCCAGGTCTCTAGCCGGATCGGTCCAAGTCTGTAGCCGGATCGGTCCAGGTCTCTAGCCGGATCGGTCCAAGTCTGTAGCCGGATCGGTCCAAGTCTGTAGCCGGATCGGTCCAAGTCTGTAGCCGGATCGGTCCAGGTCTCTAGCCGGATCGGTCCAAGTCTGTAGCCGGATCGGTCCAAGTCTGTAGCCGGATCGGTCCAGGTCTCTAGCCGGATCGGTCCAAGTCTGTAGCCGGATCGGTCCAGGTCTCTAGCCGGATCGGTCCAAGTCTGTAGCCGGATCGGTCCAAGTCTGTAGCCGGATCGGTCCAAGTCTCTAGCCGGATCGGTCCAAGTCTGTAGCCGGATCGGTCCAAGTCTGTAGCCGGATCGGTCCAGGTCTCTAGCCGGATCGGTCCAAGTCTGTAGCCGGATCGGTCCAGGTCTCTAGCCGGATCGGTCCAAGTCTGTAGCCGGATCGGTCCAGGTCTCTAGCCGGATCGGTCCAAGTCTGTAGCCGGATCGGTCCAAGTCTGTAGCCGGATTGGTCCAAGTCTGTAGCCGGATTGGTCCAAGTCTGTAGCCGGATCGGTCCAAGTCTGTAGCCGGATCGGTCCAGGTCTCTAGCCGGATCGGTCCAAGTCTGTAGCCGGATCGGTTCAAGTCTGTAGCCGGATCGGTCCAGGTCTCTAGCCGGATCGGTCCAAGTCTGTAGCCGGATCGGTCCAGGTCTCTAGCCGGATCGGTCCAGGTCTCTAGCCGGATCGGTCCAAGTCTGTAGCCGGATCGGTCCAAGTCTGTAGCCGGATCGGTCCAGGTCTCTAGCCGGATCGGTCCAAGTCTGTAGCCGGATCGGTCCAGGTCTCTAGCCGGATCGGTCCAAGTCTCTAGCCGGATCGGTCCAAGTCTGTAGCCGGATCGGTCCAAGTCTGTAGCCGGATCGGTCCAGGTCTCTAGCCGGATCGGTCCAAGTCTGTAGCCGGATCGGTCCAGGTCTCTAGCCGGATCGGTCCAGGTCTCTAGCCGGATCGGTCCAAGTCTGTAGCCGGATCGGTCCAAGTCTGTAGCCGGATCGGTCCAGGTCTCTAGCCGGATCGGTCCAAGTCTGTAGCCGGATCGGTCCAGGTCTCTAGCCGGATCGGTCCAAGTCTCTAGCCGGATCGGTCCAAGTCTGTAGCCGGATCGGTCCAGGTCTCTAGCCGGATCAGTCCAAGTCTGTAGCCGGATCGGTCCAGGTCTCTAGCCGGATCAGTCCAAGTCTGTAGCCGGATCGGTCCAGGTCTCTAGCCGGATCGGTCCAAGTCTGTAGCCGGATCGGTCCGGGTTACATATTTGCAGCCCATATTCCTTCCTTCAGCCTGGTTTCCTTCCGGTGATGGTTGACTGGGTTCTCCGTGTTTTTGCTGTTGTAGATCTTTCCAAACATGGCAGAGGGTTCCGACATGGAGAACCTCCTGGCGGCTTTCAGGAAGTTTGCCGTTCATGGAGACACAAAGGCGACGGGAAAAGAGCTGAATGGGAAGAACTGGGCCAAACTCTGCAAAGACTCCAAAATCATGGATGGCAGGAATGTGACGGGTAGTGACGTGGACATCGTCTTCTCCAAAGTTAAGTAAGTCTGGATGTCTGCAAAACGTCCCTGGAGAGGGTTTCATACGGAACATTATGTCTGGAACCTCATAAAACACGTAGAACTCAGAACCTAAATGAACACAACATGAAGACCATGAGAAAGTTTAGAACAGGAAGGTCCCGAGTCTGGTCCTTGAGGTCCACCGTCCTACAACTTTTAGATGCATCTGTTCTCCATGTCGTCCATACATATAGAGACCTGATAGGGAGACTCCTCTGGTCCACCAGACTGGGAAACCACTGGTTTTCAACTTACGGAACATGTAGCACACAGGACATATTTAGAACACAGAACATATATATAACACTGAACATTTAGAACACAGAACATATAGAACACTGAACATATGGGACAATGAAAATATAGAACACAGAACATATAGAACAAAGAACATATAGAACACAAAGCATATAGAAGACTGAACATATAGAACAAAGAACATCTAGAGCACACAACATATAAACACAGAACATATATATAACACTGAACATATTGAACATATAGAACACAGAACATATAGAACACTGAACATATAGAACACTGAACATATAGAACACAGAACATATAGAACACAAAGCATATAGAAGACTGAACATATAGAACAAAGAACATCTAGAGCACACAACATATAAACACAGAACATATATATAACACTGAACATATTGAACATATAGAACACAGAACATATAGAACACTGGACATATAGAACACTGAACATATATATAACACTGAACATATAGAACAAAGAACATATAGAACACAAAGCATATAGAAGACTGAACATATAGAACAAAGAACATCTAGAGCACACAACATATAAACACAGAACATATATATAACACTGAACATATAGAACATTGAACATCTAGAACACAGAACATATAGAACACAGAACATCTAGAACACAGAACATATAGAACTAAGAACATATAGAACACTGAACATCTAGAACACAGAACATATAGAACTAAGAACATATAGAACACTGAACTAAATACTAGTTTAGCACCTCCTCTGGTGGGAATGGGGAGATATTATTCTAATGGTTTGGCTGGTTTCACCAAAGTGCAGCGTGAACACGGTCTCAGTCCGCATGGATACACCCCCCTACAACTGGACCAAGTCCCCAACCGGACCGAGTCCCCGACCGGACCGAGTCCCCAACTGGACCGAGTCCCCAACTGGACCGAGTCCCCAACTGGACCGAGTCCCCAACTGGACCGAGTCCCCAATCGGACCGAGTCCCCAATCGGACCGAGTCCCGAACTGGACCGAGTCCCCAATCGGACCGAGTCCCCAATCGGACCTAGTCCCCAATCGGACCGAGTCCCCAACTGGACCTAGTGCCCAACTGGACCTAGTGCCCAACTGGACCGAGTCCCCAACTGGACCGAGTCCCCAACTGGACCGAGTCCCCAATCGGACCGAGTCCCGAACTGGACCGAGTCCCCAATCGGACCGAGTCCCCAACTGGACCGAGTCCCCAACTGGACCTAGTCCCCAACCGGACCGAGTCCCCAATCGGACCAAGTCCCCAACTGGACCGAGTCCCCAATCGGACCGAGTCCCCAATCGGACCTAGTCCCCAACTGGACCGAGTCCCCGACCGGACCGAGTCCCCGACCGGACCGAGTCCCCAACTGGACCGAGTCCCCGACCGGACAGAGTCCCCAACTGGACCGAGTCCCCGACCGGACAGAGTCCCCAACTGGACCGAGTCCCCAACTGGACCGAGTCCCCAACTGGACCGAGTCCCCAATCGGACCGAGTCCCGAACTGGACCGAGTCCCCAATCGGACCTAGTCCCCAATCGGACCTAGTGCCCAACTGGACCGAGTCCCCAACCGGACCGAGTCCCCAACTGGACCGAGTCCCCAATCGGACCGAGTCCCGAACTGGACCGAGTCCCCAATCGGACCGAGTCCCCAACTGGACCGAGTCCCCAACTGGACCTAGTCCCCAACCGGACCGAGTCCCCAATCGGACCAAGTCCCCAACTGGACCGAGTCCCCAATTGGACCGAGTCCCCAACTGGACCGAGTCCCCAATCGGACCAAGTCCCCAACTGGACCTAGTCCCCAATCGGACCTAGTCCCCAACTGGACCGAGTCCCCGACCGGACCGAGTCCCCAACTGGACCTAGTCCCCAACTGGACCTAGTCCCCAACTGGACCGAGTCCCCAATCGGACCGAGTCCCCAACTGGACCGAGTCCCCAACTGGACCGAGTCCCCAATCGGACCGAGTCCCCAATCGGACCTAGTCCCCAACCGGACCGAGTCCCCAACTGGACCGAGTCCCCAACTGGACCGAGTCCCCAACCGGACCGAGTCCCCAATCGGACCAAGTCCCCAACTGGACCGAGTCCCCAATCGGACCAAGTCCCCGACTGAACCGAGTCCGATTCCCCAACTGGACCTAGTCCCCAACTGGACCTAGTCCACAACTGGACCTAGTCCCCAATCGGACCGAGTCCCCAACTGGACCGAGTCCCCAACTGGACCGAGTCCCCAATCGGACCGAGTCCCCAACTGGACCTAGTCCCCAACCGTACCAAGTCCCCAACTGGACCGAGTCCCCAACTGGACCGAGTCCCCAACTGGACCGAGTCCCCAACCGGACCGAGTCCCCAATCGGACCAAGTCCCCAACTGGACCGAGTCCCCAATCGGACCGAGTCCCCAACTGGACCGAGTCCGATTCCCCAACTGGACCTAGTCCCCAATCGGACCTAGTCCCCAACTGGACCGAGTCCCCAACCGGACCGAGTCCCCAACTGGACCTAGTCCCCAATCGGACCTAGTCCCCAACTGGACCGAGTCCCCAACCGGACCGAGTCCCCAACTGGACCTAGTCCCCAACCGGACCGAGTCCCCAACCGGACTTAGTCCCCAACCGGACCGAGTCCCCAACCGGACCGAGTCTAGCGGACTATCCTAAAGTGAATGCACCCTGACAAGTTCTCCTTTGGGTACGATCCGGTCCAAACTGGTTCTTGATATGTGTGCAGACAGAAGACGGCCCGAATCATTACCTACGAAGAGTTCCTTCGAGGGCTGGAGGAACTGGCCCCGAAGAGATTCAGGACTCAGAGCAAAGAGGAGGCGGTGCGGTCCATCTACAAGCTAGTGAAGGGCCAGGAACCGACCATCACCGGCGTGACGGTAAGACGCCTGGTTCTGACCCGGTTCTACGTCTGGAGATGTAGAGCCTAGCATGACATGTTGGGTACGGAGAGGCATTTTACATCGTTGTCCAGTAAACTTCCTGTCCACTTTGTCTTCCTGTCCTCTGTGTGTCCATCAGAAAGTGTCCAAGACAGCGGCGGTGGACCGACTGACGGACACGTCTCGCTACACCGGATCTCACAAGGAGCGTTTTGATGAGCGTGGGAGGGGTCGGGGCCGTCAAGGCCGCGAGGAGATCCTGGAAAACACTGGATACGTTGGCGCGTACAAGAACGCCGGGACCTACGACTCCAAGGACAAGTGAGGAGGACGTGTCCTCTGCTGGGAGCTGAAGTGCTTCTTCTCCGCAGAACCAGACCACCTCTCCATTTATCCTGTCCCACCTGTCCCCTCCCCACCTGTCCCCCCCACCTGTCCTGTCCCCCCTGTCCCCCCCACCTGTCCTGTCCCACCTGTCCTGTCCCCCCCACCTGTCCTGTCCCCCCTGTCCTGCCTGCCCCCCACAGTATTTTCACCTTTATTACAAAGATTTTCCTGCAAATATGATTTCAGAACTTTTCGGTGAAGTTGTTTGATCAATAAACACATCTGTAATTTATGTTCACGCATCTACGAATGTTTTCTGTTTACAGATAAAAACATAATTATGTGTTATTGATTACAATAAAGTCATAAATATGTCGATAAAACCCACACAAGCCTACCCATTATACATGTATGTAACCTACCAGTTCCGTATATATGACATGGTACAGGTGTTTCTAAACCTGAAGGATGAATCGGGGACAGGTGTGATGGATCAGTCATCAGGAGACTGGCTGGAGTGGGCGTGTCCCTGGCAGAGCCTGCTGCGAGTGTAACAATAAACAGAATCGCTCAAGTGAGAGCTGGAGATCACGACCAGATGAAGCCAAGAAATTCTGTCCATATAAGTTATGAACAGAATCGGTGATAAAGGGCAGCCTTGGCGGAGTCCAACCCTCACAAGAAAAACGAATCCGACTTACTGCCGGCAATGTGGACCAAGCTCTGACACCTGTCGTACAGGGACCGGACAGCTCGTACAAGGGGGTCCGGTACCCCATACTCCCGGGGTACCCCCCACAGGAGCCCCCGGGGGACACGGTCGAATGCCTTCTCCAGGTCCACAAAACACATGTAGACTGGTTGGGCAAACTCCCATGCCCCCTCCAGGACCCCAAAGAGGGTATAGATCTGGTCCACTGTTCCGCGACCAGGACGAAAACCACACTGCTCCTCCTCAATCCGGGATTCGACTATCCGGCGGACCCTCCTCTCCAGGACCCCTGAATAGACCTTACCAGGGAGGCTGAGGAGTGTGATTCCCCTGTAATTGGAACCCCCCCTTCCAGTCCCCCTTCTTAAAAAGGGGGACCACCACCCCAGTCTGCCAGTCCAGCGGTACTGTCCCCGATGTCCACGCGATGCTGCAGAGGCGTGTCAGCAGGACAGCCCCACAGCATCCAGAGCCTTAAGGAACTCCGGGCGGATCTCATCCACCCCCGGGGCCTTGCCGCCAAGGAGCTTTTTGACCACCTCAGTGACTTCAGCCCCAGAAATAGGAGAGTCCACCCCTGAGTCCCCCAGCTCTGCTTCCTCATCGGAAGACGTGTTGGTAGGATTGAGGAGGTCTTCGAAGTATTCCCTCCACCGACCCACAACGTCCCGAGTTGAGGTCAGCAGCTCCCCACCTCCACTGTACACAGTGTTGACGGAGCACTGCTTCCCCCTCCTGAGCCGCCGGATGGTGGACCAGAATCTCCTCGAAGCCGTCCGGAAGTCTTTCTCCATGGCCTCACCAAACTCCTCCCATGCCCGAGTTTTTGCCTCGGCAACAGCCGAAGCCACATGCCGCTTAGCCATCAGCTGCCTCCGCGTACATATGGACTCTCTTATGCTGGAACATGGTGTTCGTTATAGACAATCCATGACGAGCACAGAAGTCCAATAACAAAACACCATTTGGGTTCAGAGGGGGGGGACCATGCCTCCCAATCACTCCCCTCCAGGTCTCACTGTCATTGCCCACGTGAGCATTGAAGTCCCCCAGCAGAACAATGGAGTCCCCAGAAGGAGCACCCTCCAGCACTCCCTCCAAGGACTCCAGAAAGGGTGGGTACTCTGAACTGCTGTTCGGTGCATAAGCACAGACAACAGTCAGGACCCGTCCCCCCACCCGGAGGCGGAGGGAAGCTACCCTTTCATCCACCGGGGTAAACCCCAACATGCAGGCACCAAGCTGGGGGCTGATGAGAATGCCCACACCTGCTCGGCGCCTCTCACCATGAGCAACTCCAGAGTGGAAGAAGGTCCAGCCCCTCTCGAGGGTTCTGGTTCCAGAGCCCAAGCCATGCGTCGAGGTGAGTCCAACTATATCTAGTCGGAACCGCTCAACCTCGCGCACAAGCTCAGGCTCCTTCCCCACCAGAGAGGTGACGTTCCACGTCCCTAGAGCCAGCTTCTGCAGCCGGGGATCGGACCACCAGGGTCCCCGCCCCTTGCTACCGCCCAGCTCACACTGCACCCGACCCCTACGGCTCCTCCTGCAGATGGTGAGCCGACGGGAGGTCTGATTGAAACATGTAAGAAAACTTGTTCTCATTTATCACACACAAAAGCAACACCTACTTTTGTTTGCTCTTGTTCACCTTCCTTGGCAATTTGCCCCCAAAGCCCTCTACAAATATAAACAATATCAATCTAAACTAAAATAAAATTGTAATGTTTTTCTTCTCTGACCTGCTGGCCCTCATTAGTTGGAACTCAGTCCACCTGGGCTTCCTTACTCCCTCTGCCTTCTTGCCTGTGCTCATCAGTATCATTCAGTCCATCTGTTTTTACCCATGTTGTCATGACTCCCAGCCTACCTAAACTCTCTGCAGTCTCTTGTCCTCTGCCAGACTATCAGCAGACCGTGTCTAGTTGTTGTCCAGCATTCAAGAGATTGGCTCAAGTTGCGACCCACCTCTTCACATCCCTGGATTACCTTTCTTGCTCTGCACACGACAGACTCCTCTAGCCTCTCGGAATTTCTGGACACAGAGCCTCGCCTCGTTTTTGGACCCCCAAGCCTTGCCTATTGTCCCGCCTAAGTACCTCATCTGCTTTATCACAATCTTGACCTCTTGCCTCCCTCCTGACCCTGTCTCTGGAACCAGGACTCTCTCAGCTGCTCATCCCCCAGGATTAATCCTCTGTTCATTAGCCTCATCTCTCATTCCTCATCTGAGAATAAACTGGTTTTTGTTCACGACTCCTTTGTTTGTGACCAAATTTCCTGTAACAGTAATCTGTTACAGGAATAAAATAATTCCATTTCTAGTTAGAGAAGATTACATATAAAGCTAGGCTCGCTGAATTCCTTAGCAATGTATCACTGCTGCCACAAAAAAAATAAGGAAGAATCTGAAATTTAATTGGATAGGTTTGTGGTAGGTTCCTTTTTTCCTCTGGTAGTTACCCAAGCTTTAATAATCCATAGCACTTCCTGAGCCATGTCAGCAGATGCAGCTTTACAGAAAGTTGGTCTGTTTTTATTGTTTCTAGAGCGAGAGAAAGAGAGAGATTTACTACAAACCGGTTCAACATATTAGATTAGACAGTTTTACATGATTCCTGATTAGAACGTTCCACATCACACAACCCTAACTTCACTTCTGCAGCAAACCCGCCATATAAAGTAAACATTTCTGTTCTGATGGACCTCCAGGTCCTGGTTCTGGTCCCAGATGGACTCCAGTAGATATTTCATCCATTATGCATTATTAAGTCTCAGCCCTCTGTCATCACTGCTTCACTAATCCTGATTAAGGCTTCCTGACAGAAGACAGAGATCCCACATCACACACAGGACCGGAGAGGACCACAGGGGACACCAAGACCAGATACAGGACTGGAGAGGACCACAGGGGGGGACACCAGAGACCTGGAGGAGACATAGAAGATGTGAGGATGAATGTGGACATTTAAATTTTGATCATCATGGACAACAAAGGACGGAGAGGAACAAACGGATCGTTCAAATGCTCGTCCATCAAACGCAGCGCGTCCTCTGGATCACAGAAGGTAAGATCCAGACCCACAAGACCAGTCTCTGGTATCATCAGACCCGGTCTGAGACCTCTTACCTGATCTGTGATCTCAGACCTGATCTCAGATTTGTTCTGAAATTTCTGGTCTGATCTCGGATCAGGGAGGGACTCGTAGTGGAACAATTCTGTTCTGGAAAGCTTGACTTCTGATCAGATTCCAGACCTGATGAAAACCTGAGCTTTTCTGTGCTGTTGAACTGGTTCTGATGTACTGTTGTCCCTGTCATACAGAAGTTCCTCCTGATTCTCTCAATCTTCTGATGATATCCTACATTGGAGATGATGAATCTTCTGCATGTTGGGAACCAGTTTGTCTCAGACTGGTGAAATTCTGTCCATCTGAGAGACTCTGCCTCTATGAAAGACTCTTTATATACCCAGTCATGTCACCAATCTGTTCCCAGTTAAACCGTCATGTCGTCGACCAGTTTTCAGTAAAACCAGTTTGGTAACCAGTAAAAACAGTCTGGTTTCGGTAGTCCGGTTTCTGGTAGTCTAGTTTTGGTAGTCTGGTATCTGGTAGTCTATTATCTGGCAGTCTGGTTTCGGTAGTCTGGTTCTGGTAGTCTGGTGTCTGGTTTTAGTAGTCTGGTGTCTGGCAATCTGGTTTTGGTAGTTTGGTATCTGGGAGTCTGGTTTCGGTAGTCCGGTTTTGGTAGTCTGGTTTCGGTAGTCCGGTTTCGGTACTCTGGTTTTGGTAGTCTGGTATCTGGTAGTCTATTATCTGGCAGCCTGGTTTCTGTAGTCCGGTTTCGGTAGTCCGGTTTCTGGCAGTCTGGTTTCGGTCGTCTGGTTTCAGTAGTCCAGTTTTGGTAGTCTGGTGTCTGGCAGTCTGCTTTTAGTAGTCTGGTGTCTGGGAGTTTGGTTTGGGTAGTCCGGTTTCGGTAGTCTGGTGTCGGTAGTCCGGTTTTGGTAGTCTGGTATCTGATAATCTATTATCTGGCAGTCTGGTTTTGGTAGTTTGGTGTCCGGCAGTCTTGTTTCGGTAGTCCGGTCTCGTTAGTCTGGTTTTGGTAGTCTGGTATCTGATAATCTATTATCTGGCAGTCTGGTTTTGGTAGTTTGGTGTCCGGCAGTCTTGTTTCGGTAGTCCGGTCTCGTTAGTCTGGTTTTGGTAGTCTGGTATCTGGTAGTCTATTATCTGGCAGTCTGGTTTCGGTAGTCTGGTTTCGGTAGTCCGGTTTCGGTAGTCTGGTTTTGGTAGTCTGGTATCTGGTAGTCTATTATCTGGCAGTCCGGTTTCGGTAGTCTGGTTTCGGTAGTCCGGTTTCGGTAGTCTGGTTGTGGTAGTCTGGTTTCGGTAGTCTGGTTCTGGTAGTCTGGTATCTGGTAGTCTGGTATCTGGTGGTCTATTTTCTGGCAGTCTGGTTTTGGTTGTTATGGGGTGGCGGTGAGGAAGGTGAAGGTGTTTTGGAAGTCTGGTTTCGGTAGTCATGTTTTGGTAGCCTGGTTTAGGTAGTCCGGTTTTGGTAGTCTGGTTAAGGTAGTCCGGTTTCGGTAGTCTGGCTTTAGTAGTCTGGTATATGGTAGTCTGGTTTTGGTAGTCTTGTTTCGGTAGTCTGGTTTTGGTAGTCGGTTATCTGGTAGTCTGGTTTCGGTAGTCTGGTTTAGGTAGTCCAGTTTCGGTAGTCTGTTTTCGGCAGTCTGGTATATGGTAGTCTGGTTTTCCTAGTCTGGTATCTGGCCGTCTGGTTTCAGTAGTCTGGTTTTGGTAGTCTGGTATCTGGCAGTCTGGTTTCGGTAGTCTTGTTTTGGTAGTTTGTCATCTGGTAGTGTATTATCTGGCAGTCTGGTTTCGGTTGTTATGGGGTGGCAGTGACGAAGGTATTTTGGAAGTCTGGTTTCGGTAGTCCGGTTTTGGTAGTCTGGTATCTGGTAATCTGGTATCTGGTGATCTGTTTTTGGAAGTCTGGTTTCGGTAGTCCGGTGTCGGTAGTCCGGTGTCGGTAGTCTGGTTTAGGTAGTCCGGTTTCGGTAGTCTGGTTTTAGTAGTCTGGTATCTGGTAGTCTGGTTTTGGTAGTCTGGTTTCGGTAGTCTGGTCTCGGTAATCCGGTTTCCGTAGTCTGGTTTCGGTAGTCCGGTTTCGGTCGTCTGGTATCTGGTAGTCTGGTTTCGGTTGTTATGGGGTGGCGGTGAGGAAGGTGAAGGTATTTTGGAAGTCTGTTTTCGGTAGTCTGGTTTAGGTTGTCCAGTTTCGGTAGTCTAGTTTCGGCAGTCTGGTATATGGTAGTCTGGTTTCGGTAGTCTGGTTTCGGTAGTCCGGTCTCTGTAATCTGGTTTCGGTAGTCTGGTTGTGGTCGTCTGGTTTCGGTAGTCTGGTTTCGGTAGTCCGGTTTCGGTAGTCTGGTTTAGGTTGTCCGGTTTCCGTAATCTGGTTTCGGCAGTCTGGTAGATGGTAGTCTGGTTTCGGTAGTCTGGTATCTGGTAATCTGGTTTTGGAAGTCTGTTTTCGCTAGTCTGGTTTTGGTAGTCTGGTTTCGGTAGTCCGGTTTCGCTAGTCTGGTTTTGGTAGTCTGGTATCTGGCAGTCTGGTTTCGGAAGTCAGGTGTCGGTTGTCTGGTTTTGGTAGTCTGGTATCTGGCAGTCCGGTTTTGGTTGTTATGGGGTGGCGATGAGGAAAGTGAAGGTGTTTTGGAAGTCTGTATTCGGTAGTCTGGTTTTGACAGTCTGGTTTTGGTATTCAGGTTTCAGTAGTCTGGTTTCGGTAGTCTGGTTTCGGTAGTCTGGTTTAGGTAGTCTGGTATCTGGTCGTCTGGTTTTGGAAGTCTGTTTTCGCTAGTCTGGTTTTGGTAGTCTGGTTTCGGTAGTCTGGTTTCGGTAGTCTGGTTTAGGTAGTCTGGTATCTGGTCGTCTGGTTTTGGTAGTCTGGTATCTGGTAGTCTGGTTTCGGTAGTCTGGTATCTGGCAGTCTGGTTTTGGTTGTTATGGGGTGGCGATGAGGAAAGTGAAGGTGTTTTGGAAGTCTGTATTCGGTAGTCTGGTTTTGACAGTCTGGTTTTGGTATTCAGGTTTCAGTAGTCTGGTTTCGGTAGTCTGGTTTCGGTAGTCTGGTTTAGGTAGTCTGGTATCTGGTCGTCTGGTTTTGGTAGTCTGGTATCTGGTAGTCTGGTTTCGGTAGTCTGGTATCTGGCAGTCTGGTTTTGGTTGTTATGGGGTGGCGGTGAGGAAGGTGAAGGTATTTTGGAAGTCTGTTTTCGGTAATCTGGTTTCGGTAGTCATGTTTTGGTAGCCTGGTTTAGGTAGTCCGGTTTTGGTAGTCTGGTTAAGGTAGTCCGGTTTCGGTAGTCTGGTTTTGGTAGTCTGGTATATGGTAGTCTGGTTTTGGTAGTCTGGTTTCGGTAGTCTGGTTTAGGTAGTCCTTTTTCGGTAGTCTGGTTTTGGTAGTCTGGTATCTGGCAGTCTGGTTTTGGTTGTTATGGGGTGGCGGTGAGGAAGGTGAAGGTATTTTGGAAGTCTGTTTTCGGTAATCTGGTTTCGGTAGTCATGTTTTGGTAGCCTGGTTTAGGTAGTCCGGTTTTGGTAGTCTGGTTAAGGTAGTCCGGTTTCGGTAGTCTGGCTTTAGTAGTCTGGTATATGGTAGTCTGGTTTTGGTAGTCTGGTTTCGGTAGTCTGGTTTAGGTAGTCCTTTTTCGGTAGTCTGGCTTTAGTAGTCTGGTATATGGTAGTCTGGTTTTGGTAGTCTGGTTTCGGTAGTCTGGTTTAGGTAGTCCTTTTTCGGTAGTCTGGTTTTGGTAGTCTGGTATCTGGCAGTCTGCTGTCATGAACAACGTAAAGATGAGGGTGATGATGATGAAGATGGAGCCTCCATTTATGTAAAAGACAATAAACTAAGGTTCATGTGCTCTTCAGACATTAATCCTCCATCATCCAGAGTGCAGGACACGGTGCACACACACACACTCAGAGCGGCTTATTTAAACACACAGCAGCAGCAGATTTAAAGGGCAGTTCCGTGTTTTAGGATAAGAGGATTAATGAAGAAAGAAATGGAAAGCTTTGCTCTCCAGAAATTAGCCGGATCCTCCAAGCAGCTGATGAAACGGTCCAAACGAGCAGTTTCATCTGCAGAGCGCTCCACAACGACCAGAACAACTGGAAGCAAATCATTTCTCTCCACTTCACCGTTTACTGATGAATGAACACAAAACCGTTTCCTGAGCCGCTTCATGGGGGCGGAACCTGAGCCAGGAACACCTGGACTGCTCCTCTCACTGCCTGGGTCAGAAGCAGGTTTTCTTGGTGTTGGTCCGTCAGACCAGGTGTAGACGTTCCTGATGTTTCCTGCTTCTGTTCCAGGTCCACCGAGCGTGGATTGAGAGAACCTTCCTGAAGAGAGAATGTGTTCAGATCATTCCCAGCAAGGACGCCAGCAGGTAAACACACCTGGAGGAGGGATGGGTCTGTTCTGGTCTACTTCCAGAACCACAGACTTACTCTTCAGACAAGACATAGTCTGGTTCCAGTCTGATCCAAGTCCAAACAAAGTTTGGAACTAATTTGAACCTGGTTTGGCCCTGATTTGGACAAGGTTTAGACCTGGTTGTGACCTGGTTTCAATGAGGTTTGGACCAGATATGGTCCCAGTTTGGACCAGGTCTGGACCTGGTTTGGATTAGGTTTTTACTTGGTTTTGAGAAGTTTAGACCAGATTTGGACCAGATATGGACCGGTAATGGGCTGTTTCAGAAGAAGAATGTCTCCACCTTGTCTTGGTGTCCAGGTGCAGCTGTGGTCAGCTGGTGGTGCAGCACACTGCTGTTCCCCAAGGGGCCAAAGATGAAGGGGTCCCTTTAGTCCAGCTGGACGTCCAGCCTGCTGAGAGATGGAGCGCCCTCAAACACACCCAGACTTCCCCCACTGACGCCTATGGAGTCCTGGAGTTCCAGGGAGGAGGACACGTCAACAAGGCAATGGTACCGGACCAGAACCGGTTCAGTCAGAGGTTCAGGTAGAAACTTAGACTGAAGTCCTTCCCTTTTCACCCCCATGTCCTCCCCCAGTACATCCGGGTCTCCTACGACTCCAAGCCAGACTCCCTGCTTCACCTGATGGTGAAGGACTGGCAGCTGGAGCTCCCCACACTGCTCATCTCTGTCCACGGAGGCCTCCAGAATTTCGACCTGCCCCCCAAACTGAAACAGGTCTTTGGTAAGGGTCTGATCAAAGCAGCTGTGACCACTGGAGCGTGGATCTTCACGGGAGGAGTTAGTACAGGTATTCAACTTTATTTGTACAGCGCTGCTTTACAACAACATTGTCCCAGGTTTACATCCACATCATTTCCAGCTAGGTCCTACATATCCTATAATAGAAACCAACTGATTGCGTCGAGTCATGACTTGGATCCAATCCTCCATCCTGAGCTGCACGAGGCGACAGTGGGAAGGAAAAAACTCCCCTTTAACAGGAAGAAACCCTCCGGCAGAACCCGGCTCAGGGAGGGCAGCCATCTGCCTCGACTGGTTGGGGTGGAGAGGACAGGAAAGACAGATCAACATGTACAACTGCACTTATTCAGGAAGACCTGCGGAAAAAAGGAGAAATAAGTTAGAGACGGCAATATTGGCATATATTTATACATTAATAATATATTAGAGAAATAGAGCGAGGTACTTCTCAGTGCATCAGGTAACATCCCCATTGCTACATAAGTAATGGATGGCTAGACTACCCATAACTATAAGAGCAATGAGCAGAACCTGGACAGTTGGGTCCCGTACATGCAGACTCCAACTCAGGAGATGCTCATATCCTAACTATAAGAATCATGGAAAAGGAAGGTTTTCAGCTCCATCTTAAAGGTGTGGAGGGATTCTGCCTCCTGAACCCACGGTGGGATCTGGTTCCATAAGAGAGGAGCCTGATAGCTAAAGGCCCTTCCTCCCATAGGACTCTTTGAGACTCTGGGAACCAGCAGTAAACCTGCAGTCTGAGAGCCAAGTGCTCGATATGGAATATATGGAACTATAAGATCTTTTATGTCCAATGGAGCTTGGTCATGGAGAGCTTTATATGTGAGGAGAAGAATTTTAAACTTGATCCTGGATTTAACAGGGAGCCAGTGTAGAGAGGCTAAAACTGGTGAAACATGATGTCTCCTGCTAGTCCTCATCAGAACCCTCGCTGCAGCATTTTGGATCAGATGGAGGCTTTTCAGGGCATATTTGGGACAATCCATGAATAAGGAATTACAGTAATCCAGCCTGGAAGTAATAAAGGCATGGACTCATTTTTCTGCATCTTTCTGAGACAAGATGCTCCTAATTTTTGCAATATTACGCCGGTGGAAGAAGGTGGTTCTAGAAACCTGTTTTACATGTGAGCTAAAAGACAAGTCCTGGTCAGTAATGACTCCAAGATTCCTCACAGTGGTACTGGAGGCCAGATTAATGCCATCCAGATTATTTACATAACTGGATAATTTTGTTCTAAGTTTTTCAGCCTGAAGATAACGACCTCTGTCTTGTCTGAGTTTAAAAGGAGAAAATTCAGTGTCATCCAGGTCTTGATGTCTGTAAGACATCTTTGTAATCTAAGAAACTGATTGGTTTCATCTGGCTTCATGGAGAGATAGATCTGAGTGTCATCCGCATAGAAATGAAAATTTATACCATGCTGCCTGATGATATTTCCTAAGGGAAGCATGTATAATGTGAAAAGTATTGGTCCAAGTACAGAACCCTGAGGAACTCCATGACTTACCCTGGTGTGGGAGGAAGACTCATCATTTACATTTACAAACTGAAATCTATCAGATAAATATGACTGGAACCAGTCTAATGCGGTCCCTTTAATCCAAGTACTGCACAGTTTGTTTTTGTCTCTCCATCATCCAGACCTAATTTTCTGTCTTGTGTTTCAGGAGTGATCCGCCATGTTGGTGATGCTCTCAAAGATCATTCATCCAAATCCAGAGGGAGAGTCTGTGCCATCGGTATTGCACCGTGGGGGATCGTAGAAAACAAAGAAGACCTGATTGGCAAAGATGTAAGACAGAGAACCCAGAACCAGAACCCAACCTAGTGGTCGGGTCCTGTACCAGGAGACAATAGACCTGCTGTGGTCGGGTCCTGTACCAGGAGACAATAGACCGGCTGTGGTCGGGTCCTGTACCAGGAGACAATAGACCGGCTGTGGTCGGGTCCTGTACCAGGAGACAATAGACCTGCTGTGGTCGGGTCCTGTACCAGGAGACAATAGACCGGCTGTGGTCGGGTCCTGTACCAGGAGACAATAGACCTGCTGTGGTCGGGTCCTGTACCAGGAGACAATAGACCGGCTGTGGTCGGGTCCTGTACCAGGAGACAATAGACCTGCTGTGGTCGGGTCCTGTACCAGGAGACAATAGACCTGCTGTGGTCGGGTCCTGTACCAGGAGACAGTAGACCTGCTGTGGTCGGGTCCTGTACCAGGAGACAGTAGACCTGCTGTGGTCGGGTCCTGTACCAGGAGACAGTAGACCTGCTGTGGTCGGGTCCTGTACCAGGAGACAATTGACCTGCTGTGGTCGGGTCCTGTACCAGGAGACAATAGACCTGCTGTGGTCGGGTCCTGTACCAGGAGACAGTAGACCTGCTGTGGTCGGGTCCTGTACCAGGAGACAATAGACCGGCTGTGGTCGGGTCCTGTACCAGGAGACAATAGACCGGCTGTGGTCGGGTCCTGTACCAGGAGACAATAGACCTGCTGTGGTCGGGTCCTGTACCAGGAGACAGTAGACCTGCTGTGGTCGGGTCCTGTACCAGGAGACAATAGACCTGCTGTGGTCGGGTCCTGTACCAGGAGACAATAGACCGGCTGTGGTCGGGTCCTGTACCAGGAGACAATAGACCTGCTGTGGTCGGGTCCTGTACCAGGAGACAATAGACCTGCTGTGGTCGGGTCCTGTACCAGGAGACAATAGACCTGCTGTGGTCGGGTCCTGTACCAGGAGACAATAGACCTGCTGTGGTCGGGTCCTGTACCAGGAGACAATAGACCTGCTGTGGTCGGGTCCTGTACCAGGAGACAGTAGACCAGCTGTGGTCGGGTCCTGTACCAGGAGACAATAGACCAGCTGTGGTCGGGTCCTGTACCAGGAGACAGTAGACCAGCTGTGGTCGGGTCCTGTACCAGGAGACAATAGACCTGCTGTGGTCGGGTCCTGTACCAGGAGACAATAGACCTGCTGTGGTCGGGTCCTGTACCAGGAGACAGTAGACCAGCTGTGGTCGGGTCCTGTACCAGGAGACAATAGACCTGCTGTGGTCGGGTCCTGTACCAGGAGACAATAGACCGGCTGTGGTCGGGTCCTGTACCAGGAGACAATAGACCTGCTGTGGTCGGGTCCTGTACCAGGAGACAGTAGACCTGCTGTGGTCGGGTCCTGTACCAGGAGACAGTAGACCTGCTGTGGTCGGGTCCTGTACCAGGAGACAATAGACCTGCTGTGGTCGGGTCCTGTACCAGGAGACAATAGACCTGCTGTGGTCGGGTCCTGTACCAGGAGACAATAGACCTGCTGTGGTCGGGTCCTGTACCAGGAGACAATAGACCTGCTGTGGTCGGGTCCTGTACCAGGAGACAATAGACCTGCTGTGGTCGGGTCCTGTACCAGGAGACAATAGACCTGCTGTGGTCGGGTCCTGTACCAGGAGACAGTAGACCAGCTGTGGTCGGGTCCTGTACCAGGAGACAATAGACCTGCTGTGGTCGGGTCCTGTACCAGGAGACAATAGACCTGCTGTGGTCGGGTCCTGTACCAGGAGACAATAGACCGGCTGTGGTCGGGTCCTGTACCAGGAGACAATAGACCTGCTGTGGTCGGGTCCTGTACCAGGAGACAATAGACCTGCTGTGGTCGGGTCCTGTACCAGGAGACAATAGACCTGCTGTGGTCGGGTCCTGTACCAGGAGACAATAGACCGGCTGTGGTCGGGTCCTGTACCAGGAGACAATAGACCTGCTGTGGTCGGGTCCTGTACCAGGAGACAATAGACCTGCTGTGGTCGGGTCCTGTACCAGGAGACAATAGACCTGCTGTGGTCGGGTCCTGTACCAGGAGACAATAGACCTGCTGTGGTCGGGTCCTGTACCAGGAGACAATAGACCGGCTGTGGTCGGGTCCTGTACCAGGAGACAATAGACCTGCTGTGGTCGGGTCCTGTACCAGGAGACAATAGACCTGCTGTGGTCGGGTCCTGTACCAGGAGACAATAGACCTGCTGTGGTCGGGTCCTGTACCAGGAGACAGTAGACCTGCTGTGGTCGGGTCCTGTACCAGGAGACAGTAGACCTGCTGTGGTCGGGTCCTGTACCAGGAGACAATAGACCTGCTGTGGTCGGGTCCTGTACCAGGAGACAATAGACCTGCTGTGGTCGGGTCCTGTACCAGGAGACAATAGACCTGCTGTGGTCGGGTCCTGTACCAGGAGACAATAGACCTGCTGTGGTCGGGTCCTGTACCAGGAGACAATAGACCTGCTGTGGTCGGGTCCTGTACCAGGAGACAATAGACCTGCTGTGGTCGGGTCCTGTACCAGGAGACAATAGACCGGCTGTGGTCGGGTCCTGTACCAGGAGACAATAGACCTGCTGTGGTCGGGTCCTGTACCAGGAGACAATAGACCTGCTGTGGTCGGGTCCTGTACCAGGAGACAGTAGACCAGCTGTGGTCGGGTCCTGTACCAGGAGACAATAGACCTGCTGTGGTCGGGTCCTGTACCAGGAGACAGTAGACCAGCTGTGGTCGGGTCCTGTACCAGGAGACAATAGACCTGCTGTGGTCGGGTCCTGTACCAGGAGACAATAGACCGGCTGTGGTCGGGTCCTGTACCAGGAGACAATAGACCTGCTGTGGTCGGGTCCTGTACCAGGAGACAGTAGACCTGCTGTGGTCGGGTCCTGTACCAGGAGACAGTAGACCTGCTGTGGTCGGGTCCTGTACCAGGGGACAGTAGACCTGCTGTGGTCGGGTCCTGTACCAGGAGACAATAGACCTGCTGTGGTCGGGTCCTGTACCAGGAGACAATAGACCGGCTGTGGTCTGGTCCTGTACCAGGAGACAATAGACCTGCTGTGGTCGGGTCCTGTACCAGGAGACAATAGACCTGCTGTGGTCGGGTCCTGTACCAGGAGACAATAGACCGGCTGTGGTCGGGTCCTGTACCAGGAGACAGTAGACCTGCTGTGGTCGGGTCCTGTACCAGGAGACAGTAGACCAGCTGTGGTCGGGTCCTGTACCAGGAGACAATAGACCTGCTGTGGTCGGGTCCTGTACCAGGAGACAGTAGACCAGCTGTGGTCGGGTCCTGTACCAGGAGACAATAGACCTGCTGTGGTCGGGTCCTGTACCAGGAGACAATAGACCTGCTGTGGTCGGGTCCTGTACCAGGAGACAATAGACCTGCTGTGGTCGGGTCCTGTACCAGGAGACAATAGACCTGCTGTGGTCGGGTCCTGTACCAGGAGACAGTAGACCTGCTGTGGTCGGGTCCTGTACCAGGGGACAGTAGACCTGCTGTGGTCGGGTCCTGTACCAGGAGACAATAGACCTGCTGTGGTCGGGTCCTGTACCAGGAGACAATAGACCTGCTGTGGTCGGGTCCTGTACCAGGAGACAGTAGACCTGCTGTGGTCGGGTCCTGTACCAGGAGACAATAGACCTGCTGTGGTCGGGTCCTGTACCAGGAGACAATAGACCTGCTGTGGTCGGGTCCTGTACCAGGAGACAATAGACCGGCTGTGGTCGGGTCCTGTACCAGGAGACAATAGACCTGCTGTGGTCGGGTCCTGTACCAGGAGACAATAGACCTGCTGTGGTCGGGTCCTGTACCAGGAGACAATAGACCTGCTGTGGTCGGGTCCTGTACCAGGAGACAATAGACCTGCTGTGGTCGGGTCCTGTACCAGGAGACAATAGACCGGCTGTGGTCGGGTCCTGTACCAGGAGACAATAGACCGGCTGTGGTCGGGTCCTGTACCAGGAGACAATAGACCTGCTGTGGTCGGGTCCTGTACCAGGAGACAATAGACCTGCTGTGGTCGGGTCCTGTACCAGGAGACAATAGACCTGCTGTGGTCGGGTCCTGTACCAGGAGACAATAGACCGGCTGTGGTCGGGTCCTGTACCAGGAGACAATAGACCGGCTGTGGTCGGGTCCTGTACCAGGAGACAATAGACCTGCTGTGGTCGGGTCCTGTACCAGGAGACAGTAGACCTGCTGTGGTCGGGTCCTGTACCAGGAGACAATAGACCTGCTGTGGTCGGGTCCTGTACCAGGAGACAATAGACCTGCTGTGGTCGGGTCCTGTACCAGGAGACAATAGACCTGCTGTGGTCGGGTCCTGTACCAGGAGACAATAGACCTGCTGTGGTCGGGTCCTGTACCAGGAGACAATAGACCTGCTGTGGTCGGGTGCTGTACCAGGAGACAATAGACCGGCTGTGGTCGGGTCCTGTACCAGGAGACAATAGACCAGCTGTGGTCGGGTCCTGTACCAGGAGACAGTAGACCAGCTGTGGTCGGGTCCTGTACCAGGAGACAATAGACCTGCTGTGGTCGGGTCCTGTACCAGGAGACAATAGACCAGCTGTGGTCGGGTCCTGTACCAGGAGACAATAGACCGGCTGTGGTCGGGTCCTGTACCAGGAGACAATAGACCGGCTGTGGTCGGGTCCTGTACCAGGAGACAGTAGACCAGCTGTGGTCGGGTCCTGTACCAGGAGACAATAGACCAGCTGTGGTCGGGTCCTGTACCAGGAGACAATAGACCTGCTGTGGTCGGGTCCTGTACCAGGAGACAATAGACCGGCTGTGGTCGGGGTCCTGTACCAGGAGACAATAGACCGGCTGTGGTCGGGTCCTGTACCAGGAGACAATAGACCGGCTGTGGTCGGGTCCTGTACCAGGAGACAATAGACCTGCTGTGGTCGGGTCCTGTACCAGGAGACAATAGACCGGCTGTGGTCGGGTCCTGTACCAGGAGACAATAGACCTGCTGTGGTCGGGTCCTGTACCAGGAGACAGTAGACCGGCTGTGGTCGGGTCCTGTACCAGGAGACAGTAGACCTGCTGTGGTCGGGTCCTGTACCAGGAGACAATAGACCTGCTGTGGTCGGTCCTGTACCAGGAGACAATAGACCTGCTGTGGTCGGGTCCTGTACCAGGAGACAATAGACCTGCTGTGGTCGGGTCCTGTACCAGGAGACAATAGACCTGCTGTGGTCGGGTCCTGTACCAGGAGACAATAGACCTGCTGTGGTCGGGTCCTGTACCAGGAGACAATAGACCTGCTGTGGTCGGGTCCTGTACCAGGAGACAGTAGACCTGCTGTGGTCGGGTCCTGTACCAGGAGACAATAGACCTGCTGTGGTCGGGTCCTGTACCAGGAGACAATAGACCGGCTGTGGTCGGGTCCTGTACCAGGAGACAATAGACCGGCTGTGGTCGGGTCCTGTACCAGGAGACAATAGACCTGCTGTGGTCGGGTCCTGTACCAGGAGACAGTAGACCTGCTGTGGTCGGGTCCTGTACCAGGAGACAGTAGACCTGCTGTGGTCGGGTCCTGTACCAGGAGACAGTAGACCTGCTGTGGTCGGGTCCTGTACCAGGAGACAATAGACCTGCTGTGGTCGGGTCCTGTACCAGGAGACAATAGACCGGCTGTGGTCGGGTCCTGTACCAGGAGACAATAGACCTGCTGTGGTCGGGTCCTGTACCAGGAGACAATAGACCTGCTGTGGTCGGGTCCTGTACCAGGAGACAATAGACCTGCTGTGGTCGGGTCCTGTACCAGGGGACAGTAGACCTGCTGTGGTCGGGTCCTGTACCAGGAGACAGTAGACCGGCTGTGGTCGGGTCCTGTACCAGGGGACAGTAGACCTGCTGTGGTCGGGTCCTGTACCAGGAGAATATAGACCGGCTGTGGTCGGGTCCTGTACCAGGAGACAATAGACCTGCTGTGGTCGGGTCCTGTACCAGGAGACAATAGACCTGCTGTGGTCGGGTCCTGTACCAGGAGACAATAGACCGGCTGTGGTCGGGTCCTGTACCAGGAGACAATAGACCTGCTGTGGTCGGGTCCTGTACCAGGAGACAGTAGACCTGCTGTGGTCGGGTCCTGTACCAGGAGACAATAGACCTGCTGTGGTCGGGTCCTGTACCAGGAGACAATAGACCTGCTGTGGTCGGGTCCTGTACCAGGAGACAATAGACCGGCTGTGGTCGGGTCCTGTACCAGGAGACAATAGACCTGCTGTGGTCGGGTCCTGTACCAGGAGACAATAGACCTGCTGTGGTCGGGTCCTGTACCAGGAGACAATAGACCTGCTGTGGTCGGGTCCTGTACCAGGAGACAGTAGACCAGCTGTGGTCGGGTCCTGTACCAGGAGACAATAGACCTGCTGATGTCGGGTCCTGTACCAGGAGACAATAGACCTGCTGTGGTCGGGTCCTGTACCAGGAGAAAGTAGACCAGCTGTGGTCGGGTCCTGTACCAGGAGACAATAGACCTGCTGTGGTCGGGTCCTGTACCAGGAGACAATAGACCTGCTGTGGTCGGGTCCTGTACCAGGAGACAATAGACCTGCTGTGGTCGGGTCCTGTACCAGGAGACAATAGACCGGCTGTGGTCGGGTCCTGTACCAGGAGACAATAGACCTGCTGTGGTCGGGTCCTGTACCAGGAGACAATAGACCGGCTGTGGTCGGGTCCTGTACCAGGAGACAATAGACCTGCTGTGGTCGGGTCCTGTACCAGGAGACAATAGACCTGCTGTGGTCGGGTCCTGTACCAGGAGACAATAGACCGGCTGTGGTCGGGTCCTGTACCAGGAGACAATAGACCTGCTGTGGTCGGGTCCTGTACCAGGAGACAATAGACCTGCTGTGGTCGGGTCCTGTACCAGGAGACAATAGACCTGCTGTGGTCGGGTCCTGTACCAGGAGACAATAGACCTGCTGTGGTCGGGTCCTGTACCAGGAGACAATAGACCAGCTGTAGTCGGGTCCTGTACCAGGAGACAATAGACCGGCTGTGGTCGGGTCCTGTACCAGGAGACAATAGACCTGCTGTGGTCGGGTCCTGTACCAGGAGACAATAGACCTGCTGTGGTCGGGTCCTGTACCAGGAGACAATAGACCTGCTGTGGTCGGGTCCTGTACCAGGAGACAATAGACCTGCTGTGGTCGGGTCCTGTACCAGGAGACAATAGACCTGCTGTGGTCGGGTCCTGTACCAGGAGACAATAGACCAGCTGTAGTCTACATCCCAAACATCCCAAAATTCGTTCAGGATCTTTTTCTCATCCAGGACATGATGCCACCCCGTATGTCCCAGATGTTGTCAAACATCCCTGTCCCATCTGCCCTCCACGCTTTTAAATTGATAAAAAGATCTGTTCTTCATCCCAAAGATCTCTGGTCCAGTCTCAGCGGGCCAATCAGGTCGGTCTCAGCGGGCCAATCAGGTCGGTCTCAGCGGGCCAATCAGGTCGGTCTCAGCGGGCCAATCAGGTCGGTCTCAGTGGGCCAATCAGGTCGGTCTCAGCGGGCCAATCAGGTCGGTCTCAGCGGGCCAATCAGGTTCTTCCAGACCAATATCCCTCATGGAAGTCTTTATGGACACAACTAGATGACCTGATTTCAGTGATTGTTCAGGCGTGTCCCATTACTACTGGTTCTGTGTAGACAACTGAATGATATGACCCTCAGACTGAAAATGTTTCCATAGCAACTCACTGGAACAGAGTGTTGTTTATCAGGTGACGCGGCCCTACCAGACCATGTCCAACCCGCTCAGCAAGCTGTCGGTTCTGAACAGCAGCCACTCCCACTTCATCCTGTCGGACAACGGGACGAGTGGGAAGTACGGAGCCGAGGTCCGCCTCCGCCGGCAGCTGGAGAAGCACATCTCCCTGCAGAAGATCAACACACGTAAGTCATGACATCATCACGCAAATCACAAACACAACACGTGTGTCAGGAGGACCAGATCCAGCTCGGAGTTTAATCCAGTCAGACATAAAAGCAGGGACGGTCTGGTCTTAGACCCACCGGTTTAGATGAGCCCTGAAAGACCCCCATCTCATCTTGTCACGTCACTCTGGTCCAGGCTTGTGAAACAGGTCCATCCGGACCCGGATCTGTGGACAGATCCGGGTCATCCAACAGAGAAATAATAAACAGTAAAACTTTACGATCCTTGAAACAAAGAGCCAACAATGGACCACCCGGACCACCCGGACCACCCGGACCACTCGGACCACCCGGACCACCCGGACCACCCGGACCACTCGGACCACCCGGACCACCCGGACCACTCGGACCACCCGGACCACCCGGACCACCCGGACCACCCGGACCACTCGGACCACCCGGACCACTCGGACCACTCGGACCACCCGGACCACCTGGACCACTCGGACCACCCGGACCACCCGGACCACCCGGACCACTCGGACCACTCGGACCACCCGGACCACCTGGACCACCCGGACCACCCGGACCACCTGGACCACTCGGACCACCCGGACCACCTGGACCACCCGGACCACTCGGACCACCTGGACCACCCGGACCCGGGACCACTCGGACCACTCGGACCACCCGGACCACTCGGACCACTCGGACCACCCGGACCACCCGGACCACCTGGACCACCCGGACCCGGGACCACTCGGACCCGGGACCACTCGGCCCACCCGGACCACCCGGACCACCTGGACCACCCGGACCACCCGGACCCGGGACCACTCGGACCACCCGGACCACCCGGACCCGGGACCACCCGGACCACCTGGACCACCCGGACCACCGGGACCCGGGACCACTCGGACCACCCGGACCCGGGACCACCTGGACCACCCGGACCACCCGGACCCGGGACCACTCGGACCACCCGGACCACTCGGACCACCCGGACCACCCGGACCCGGGACCACTCGGACCACCCGGACCACTCGGACCACCCGGACCACCCGGACCCGGGACCACTCGGCCCACCCGGACCCGGGACCACCTGGACCACCCGGACCACCGGGACCCGGGACCACTCGGACCACCCGGACCCGGGACCACCTGGACCACCCGGACCACCCGGACCCGGGACCACTCGGACCACCCGGACCCGGGACCACCCGGACCACCCGGACCCGGGACCACTCGGACCCGGGACCACCTGGACCACCCGGACCACCGGGACCCGGGACCACTCGGACCACCCGGACCCGGGACCACCTGGACCACCCGGACCACCCGGACCCGGGACCACTCGGACCACCCGGACCCGGGACCACCCGGACCACCCGGACCCGGGACCACTCGGACCCGGGACCACCTGGACCACCCGGACCACCCGGACCTGGGACCACTCAGACCACCCGGACCACCCGGACAACCCGGACCCGGGACCACTCGGCCCACCCGGACCACCCGGACCACTCGGACCACCCGGACCACCCGGACCACTCGGACCACCTTGACCACCCGGACCCGGGACCACTCGGACCACCCGGACCACCCGGACCACCCGGACCACCTGGACCACCCGGACCCGGGACCACTCGGACCCGGGACCACTCGGCCCACCCGGACCACCCGGACCACCTGGACCACCCGGACCCGGGACCACTCGGACCCGGGACCACTCGGCCCACCCGGACCACCCGGGACCACCTGGACCACCCGGACCACCCGGACCCGGGACCACTCGGACCACCCGGACCACCCGGACCCGGGACCACCCGGACCACCCGGACCCGGGACCACTCGGACCACCCGGACCACTCGGACCACCCGGACCCGGGACCACTCGGCCCACCCGGACCCGGGACCACCTGGACCACCCGGACCACCGGGACCCGGGACCACCCGGACCACCCGGCCCACCCGGACCCGGGACCACTCGGACCACCCGGACCACTCGGACCACCCGGACCACCCGGACCCGGGACCACTCGGCCCACCCGGACCCGGGACCACCTGGACCACTCGGACCACCCGGACCACCCGGACCCGGGACCACCAGGACCACCCGGACCACCCGGACCCGGGACCACCAGGACCACCCGGACCCCGGACCACCCGGACCCGGGACCACCCGGACCACCCGGACCCGGGACCACTCGGACCACCCGGACCACCCGGACCACCCGGACCCGGGACCACCCGGACCACCCGGACCACCCGGACCCGGGACCACCCGGACCACCCGGACCCGGGACCACTCGGACCACCCGGACCCGGGACCACTCGGACCACCCGGACCCGGGACCACCCGGACCACCCGGACCCGGGACCACCCGGACCACCCGGACCCGGGACCACTCGGACCACCCGGACCCGGGACCACTCGGACCACCCGGACCACCCGGACCCGGGACCACTCGGACCACCCGGAGCCGGGACCACTCGGACCACCCGGACCCGGGACCACCTGGACCACCCGGACCACTCGGACCACCCGGACCCGGGACCACCCGGACCACCTGGACCACTCGGACCACCCGGACCACCTGGACCACCCGGACCACTCGGACCACCTGGACCACCCGGACCACTCGGACCACCTGGACCACCCGGACCACCCGGACCACCCGGACCACCTGGACCACTCGGACCACCCGGACCACCCGGACCACCCGGACCACTCGGACCACCTGGACCACCCGGACCACTCGGACCACCCGGACCACCTGGACCACTCGGACCACCCGGACCACCCGGACCACCCGGACCACTCGGACCACCTGGACCACCCGGACCACTCGGACCACCTGGACCACCCGGACCACCCGGACCACCCGGACCATTCGGACCACCCGGACCACTCGGACCACCTGGACCACCCGGACCACTCGGACCACCCGGACCACCCGGACCACCCGGACCACTCGGACCACCTGGACCACCCGGACCACTCGGACCACCTGGACCACCCGGACCACCCGGACCACCCGGACCACTCGGACCACCTGGACCACCCGGACCACCTGGACCACCCGGACCACTCGGACCACCTGGACCACCCGGACCACCCGGACCACCCGGACCACCCGGACCACTCGGACCACCCGGACCACCCGGACCACCCGGACCACTCGGACCACCTGGACCACCCGGGCCACCCGGACCACCCGGACCCGGGACCACCCGGACCACCCGGACCACTCGGACCACCCGGACCACCTGGACCACCCGGACCACCCGGACCCGGGGCCACTCGGACCACCCGGACCACCTGGACCACCCGGACCACCCGGACCCGGGACCACCTGGACCACCCGGACCACCGGGACCCGGGACCACTCGGACCACCCGGACCACCCGGACCCGGGACCACTCGGACCACCCGGACCACCCGGACCCGGGACCACTCGGACCACCCGGACCCGGGACCACCTGGACCACCCGGACCACCCGGACCCGGGACCACCTGGACCACCCGGACCACCGGGACCCGGGACCACTCGGACCACCCGGACCACTCGGACCACCCGGACCCGGGACCACCCGGACCACCCGGACCCGGGACCACCTGGACCACCCGGACCACCCGGACCCGGGACCACTCGGACCACCCGGACCCGGGACCACTCGGACCACCTGGACCACCCGGACCACCTGGACCACCCGGACCACTCGGACCACCTGGACCACCCGGACCACCCGGACCACCCGGACCACCCGGACCACTCGGACCACCCGGACCACCCGGACCACCCGGACCACTCGGACCACCTGGACCACCCGGGCCACCCGGACCACCCGGACCCGGGACCACCCGGACCACCCGGACCACTCGGACCACCCGGACCACCTGGACCACCCGGACCACCCGGACCCGGGGCCACTCGGACCACCCGGACCACCTGGACCACCCGGACCACCCGGACCCGGGACCACCTGGACCACCCGGACCACCGGGACCCGGGACCACTCGGACCACCCGGACCACCCGGACCCGGGACCACTCGGACCACCCGGACCACCCGGACCCGGGACCACTCGGACCACCCGGACCCGGGACCACCTGGACCACCCGGACCACCCGGACCCGGGACCACCTGGACCACCCGGACCACCCGGACCCGGGACCACTCGGACCACCCGGACCACTCGGACCACCCGGACCCGGGACCACCCGGACCACCCGGACCCGGGACCACCTGGACCACCCGGACCACCCGGACCCGGGACCACTCGGACCACCCGGACCCGGGACCACTCGGACCACTCGGACCACCCGGACCACCCGGACCCGGGACCACTCGGACCACTCGGACCACCCGGACCACCCGGACCACCTGGACCACCCGGACCACCCTGACCCGGCACCACCTGGACCACCCGGACCACCCGGACCCGGGACCACTCGGACCACCCGGACCCGGGACCACCCGGACCACCCGGACCCGGGACCACCTGGACCACCCGGACCACCCGGACCCGGGACCACCCGGACCACCCGGACCACCCGGACCCGGGACCACTCGGACCACCCGGACCACCCGGACCCGGGACCACCTGGACCACCCGGACCACCGGGACCCGGGACCACTCGGACCACCCGGACCCGGGACCACCTGGACCACCCGGACCACCCGGACCCGGGACCACTCGGACCACCCGGACCCGGGACCACCCGGACCACCCGGACCCGGGACCACTCGGACCACCCGGACCCGGGACCACCCGGACCACCCGGACCCGGGACCACTCGGACCACCCGGACCACCCGGACCCGGGACCACCCGGACCACCCGGACCCGGGACCACTCGGACCACCCGGACCACCCGGACCCGGGACCACCCGGACCACCCGGACCCGGGACCACTCGGACCACCCGGACCACCCGGACCCGGGACCACTCGGACCACCCGGACCACCCGGACCACCCGGACCCGGGACCACTCGGACCACCCGGACCACCCGGACCACCCGGACCCGGGACCACTCGGACCACCCGGACCACCGGGACCCGGGACCACTCGGACCACCCGGACCCGGGACCACCTGGACCACCCGGACCACCGGGACCCGGGACCACTCGGACCACCCGGACCACCCGGACCACTCGGACCACCCGGACCACCCGGACCACTCGGACCACCCGGACCACCTGGACCACTCGGACCACCCGGACCACTCGGACCACCCGGACCACCCGGACCACCCGGACCACTCGGACCACCCGGACCACCCGCACCCGGGACCACTCGGACCACCCGGACCACTCGGACCACCCGGACCACCCGCACCCGGGACCACTCGGACCACCCGGACCACCCGGACCACCCGGACCACCCGGACCACTCGGACCACCCGGACCACCTGCAGCCCAGAGACACAAGCCTGACAGGAATCTAGATGGGTTGTAATTAAAACCCTGAAGACTGAAACAGGATTTTACTTTTAATGAAAGTTTGTCCAACGCCGTATGAAGAAAATGTCACATCCCATAACTGGTTACCTAGGTTACCTGCATCTGAGCTGGGCCAATAAAAATTTTGCTGTCTTCATTTCAGTCAGGCAGACTTTCACTTCTATCATCAGAGGTTGGAGACCCGCTTCAGGTGAAGGTTCTGACCAGTCCTGTGACCCCTGGGTTTCCCTTTGTCATCCTTTGTCTGGAGGTTCCTGGAGGGCTCGGCCGTCACCTCACACCAGAACCAGAACCACCACAGAGAACGATAAAAACCTCCCTGTAGAAATATCCTGGTTCTGAAATGATCCAGATCAGAGGTCTGGATTGTCAGGTCTGCTCAGACCTGGAACTGGGTCGTCCATCGGTTTGGGGAGAAACCATGAAAAAGGGAGTCTTCAGTTGTCTGACTACCGGACCTGATGTGGTTCTGGTTCTGGCTCCAGAATGGATCACTGAGTGGACTAGGACAGTCTGTCCCATCTGTCAAACACTTTGGAAAGTCCAGACCCACGCAAGGTGTGGCCCTGGTCCTAGATCCAGGACCATGGATGGCATGGTGAACATGGATTCCCTTTATCTGAAAATAATATTTATTATTTAAATAATATTAAAATAAATAATAAATAATATTTATTATTTAAATAATATTAAAATAAATAATAAATAATATTTATTATTTCAGACCCTGGACAAGACTTAAATTCAGACTAAGGCCAGGATCAGTTCTGAAAGGCACACTTTGGTCTAACAGGTCCATCAGGTCGGATCTTCTGATCCAGCACCAAGATCCTGTTTGGAATCAGATGTACCTTGTAGTATTTCATTCTTACCTGAACCCCCTGACCCAGACCGGATCAGGTCTAGGTCAGAGGGTCCTGTTGGTGGTTCATTCTGACTATCTGTTACCAGGTCTGGGTCAGGGGGTCCCGGTGGTGTGTCTAATTCTTGAAGGGGGTCCGAACATCATCTCCATTGTGCTGGAGAGCTTGAAGGAGGATCCTCCAGTCCCAGTTGTAGTCTGCGATGGCAGCGGCCGGGCCTCAGATATCCTGTCCTTCGCTCATCGATACTGCGAGGAGGACGGGTGAGGTGGGGGGGGGTTCAGGAGGGGGAGACGGGTCAGGTGGGGGAGACGGGTCAGGTTGGGGAGACGGGTCAGGTGGGGGAGACGGGTCAGGTTGGGGAGACGGGTGAGGTGGGGGAGATGGGTCAGGAGGGGGAGACGGGTCAGTTGGGGAGACGGGTGAGGTGGGGGAGATGGGTCAGGTGGGGGAGACGGGTCAGGTTGGGGAGACGGGTCAGGTTGGTGGAGACGGGTGAGGTGGGGGAGATCGGTCAGGTGGGGGAGACGGGTCAGGTTGGGGAGACGGGTCAGGTTGGGGAGACGGGTCAGGAGGGGGAGACGGGTCAGTTGGGGAGATGGGTCAGGAGGGGGAGACGGGTCAGTTGGGGAGACGGGTCAGGAGGGGGAGACGGGTCAGTTGGGGAGACGGGTCAGGAGGGGGAGACGGGTCAGGTGGGGGAGACGGGTCAGGTGGGGGAGATGGGTCAGGAGGGGGAGACAGGTGAGGTGGGGGAGACGGGTCAGGAGGGGGAGACGGGTCAGGTGGGGGAGACGGGTCAGTTGGGGAGATGGGTCAGGAGGGGGAGACGGGTCAGTTGGGGAGACGGGTCAGGAGGGGGAGACGGGTCAGGTGGGGGAGACGGGTCAGGTTGGGGAGACGGGTCAGGAGGGGGAGACGGGTCAGGTGGGGGAGACGGGTCAGGAGGGGGAGACAGGTGAGGTGGGGGAGATGGGTCAGGAGGGGGAGACGGGTCAGGTGGGGGAGACGGGTCAGGTTGGGGAGACGGGTCAGTTGGGGAGACGGGTCAGGAGGGGGAGACGGGTCAGGTGGGGGAGACGGGTCAGGTTGGGGAGACGGGTCAGGAGGGGGAGACGGGTCAGGTGGGGGAGACGGGTCAGGAGGGGGAGACAGGTGAGGTGGGGGAGATGGGTCAGGAGGGGGAGACGGGTCAGGTGGGGGAGACGGGTCAGGTTGGGGAGACGGGTCAGGTGGGGGAGATGGGTCAGGAGGGGGAGACGGGTCAGGTGGGGGAGACGGGTCAGGTTGGGGAGACGGGTGAGGTGGGGGAGATGGGTCAGGAGGGGGAGACGGGTGAGGTGGGGGAGACGGGTCAGGTTGGGGAGACGGGTGAGGTGGGGGAGATGGGTCAGGAGGGGGAGATGGGTCAGGTTGGGGAGACGGGTGAGGTGGGGGAGATCGGTCAGGTTGGGGAGACGGGTGAGGTGGGGGAGATGGGTCAGGAGGGGGAGATGGGTCAGGTGGGGGAGACGGGTGAGGTGGGGGAGACGGGTTAGGTGGGGGAGACGGGTCAGGTTGGGGAGGCGGGTGAGGTGGGGGAGACGGGTGAGGTGGGGGAGATGGGTCAGGTGGGGGAGACAGGTCAGGTTGGGGAGACGGGTGAGGTGGGGGAGACGGGTCAGGTTGGTGGAGACGGGTGAGGTGGGGGAGACGGGTCAGGAGGGGGAGACGGGTCAGGTTGGGGAGACGGGTGAGGTGGGGGAGACGGGTCAGGTGGGGGAGACGGGTCAGGTTGGGGAGACGGGTGAGGTGGGGGAGATGGGTCAGGTGGGGGAGATGGGTCAGGTGGGGGAGACGGGTGAGGTGGGGGAGACGGGTTAGGTGGGGGAGACGGGTCAGGTTGGGGAGGCGGGTGAGGTGGGGGAGACGGGTGAGGTGGGGGAGATGGGTCAGGTGGGGGAGACAGGTCAGGTTGGGGAGACGGGTGAGGTGGGGGAGACGGGTCAGGAGGGGGAGACGGGTCAGGTGGGGGAGACGGGTCAGGAGGGGGAGACGGGTGAGGTGGGGGAGACGGGTCAGGAGGGGGAGATGGGTGAGGAGGGGGAGACGGGTCAGGTTGGGGAGACGGGTCAGGAGGGGGAGATGGGTGAGGTTGGGGAGACGGGTTAGGTTGGGGAGACGGGTGAGGTGGGGGAGACGGGTCAGGTGGGGGAGACGGGTCAGGAGGGGGAGAAGGGTCAGGTTGGGGAGACGGGTGAGGTGGGGGAGATGGGTCAGGAGGGGGAGACGGGTCAGGTGGGGGAGACGGGTCAGGTGGGGGAGACGGGTCAGGAGGGGGAGAAGGGTCAGGTTGGGGAGACGGGTGAGGTGGGGGAGATGGGTCAGGAGGGGGAGACGGGTCAGGAGGGGGAGACGGGTCAGGTTGGTGGAGACGGGTGAGGTGGGGGAGATGGGTCAGGAGGGGGAGACGGGTCAGGTTGGTGGAGACGGGTGAGGTGGGGGAGATGGGTCAGGAGGGGGAGACGGGTCAGGTTGGGGAGACGGGTGAGGTGGGGGAGATGGGTCAGGAGGGGGAGATGGGTGAGGAGGGGGAGACGGGTCAGGTTGGGGAGATGGGTGAGGTGGGGGAGATGGGTCAGGTTGGGGAGATGGGTGAGGTGGGGGAGATGGGTCAGGAGGGGGAGATGGGTGAGGAGGGGGAGACGGGTCAGGAGCGGGAGACGGGTCAGGTGGGGGAGACGGGTCAGGTGGGGGAGACGGGTCAGGTTGGTGGAGACGGGTGAGGTGGGGGAGATGGGTCAGGAGGGGGAGACGGGTCAGGTTGGGGAGATGGGTGAGGTGGGGGAGATGGGTCAGGTGGGGGAGACGGGTCAGGAGGGGGAGACGGGTCAGGTTGGGGAGATGGGTGAGGTGGGGGAGATGGGTCAGGTGGGGGAGACGGGTCAGGAGGGGGAGCCGGACAGGTGGGGGAGATGGGTGAGGTGGGGGAGATGGGTCAGGTGGGGGAGACGGGTCAGGAGGGGGAGACGGGTCAGGAGGGGGAGCCGGACAGGTGGGGGAGATGGGTGAGGTGGGGGAGATGGGTCAGGTGGGGGAGATGGGTGAGGAGGGGGAGACGGGTCAGGTTGGGGAGATGGGTGAGGTGGGGGAGATGGGTCAGGTGGGGGAGATGGGTGAGGTGGGGGAGATGGGTCAGGTGGGGGAGATGGGTGAGGAGGGGGAGATGGGTGAGGTGGGGGAGACGGGTCAGGTGGGGGAGACGGGTCAGGAGGGGGAGACGGGTCAGGAGGGGGAGCCGGACAGGTGGGGGAGATGGGTGAGGTGGGGGAGATGGGTCAGGTGGGGGAGATGGGTGAGGAGGGGGAGACGGGTCAGGTTGGGGAGATGAGTGAGGTGGGGGAGATGGGTCAGGTGGGGGAGACGGGTCAGGAGGGGGAGACGGGTCAGGTTGGGGAGATGGGTCAGGTGGGGGAGACGGGTCAGGAGGGGGAGCCGGACAGGTGGGGGAGACGGTCAGGTGGGGGAGACGGGTCAGGTTGGGGAGACGGGTGAGGTGGGGGAGACGGGTCAGGGGGGGAGACGGGTCAGGTTGGGGAGACGGGTAACGTGGGGGAGACGGGTCAGGAGGGGGAGACGGGTCAGGTTGGGGAGACGGGTGAGGTTGGGGAGACGGGTCACGTGGGGGAGACGGGTCAGGGGGGGAGACGGGTCAGGTTGGGGAGACGGGTCACGTGGGGGAGACGGGTCAGGTTGGGGAGACGGGTAACGTGGGGGAGACGGGTCAGGGGGGGAGACGGGTCAGGGGGGGAGACGGGTCAGGTTGGGGAGACGGGTCACGTGGGGGAGACGGGTCAGGTTGGGGAGACGGGTCACGTGGGGGAGACGGGTCAGGTTGGGGAGACGGGTCACGTGGGGGAGACGGGTCAGGTTGGGGAGACGGGTCACGTGGGGGAGACGGGTCAGGTTGGGGAGACGGGTCAGGAGGGGGAGACGGGTCAGGAGGGGGAGAAGGGTCAGGTGGGGGAGACGGGTCACGTGGGGGAGACGGGTCAGGTTGGGGAGACGGGTCACGTGGGGGAGACGGGTCAGGAGGGGGAGACGGGTCAGGAGGGGGAGACGGGTCAGGTGGGGGAGACGGGTCAGGAGGGGGAGACGGGTCACGTGGGGGAGACGGGTCAGGTTGGGGAGACGGGTCACGTGGGGGAGACGGGTCAGGAGGGGGAGACGGGTCAGGTTGGGGAGACGGGTCAGGTGGGGGAGACGGGTCACGTGGGGGAGACGGGTCAGGAGGGGGAGACGGGTCAGGTGGGGGAGACGGGTCCGGGGGGGGAGACGGGTCAGGAGGGGGAGACGGCTCAGGTGGGGGAGACGAGTCAGGAGGGGGAGACGGGTCAGGAGGGGGAGACGGGTCAGGTGGGGGAGCCGGACAGGTGGGGGAGACGGGTGAGGTGGGGGAGACGGGTCAGGTGGGGGAGACGGGTCAGGTGGGGGAGACGGGTCAGGAGGGGGAGAAGGGTCAGGTGGGGGAGACGGGTGAGGTGGGGGAGATGGGTCAGGTTGGGGAGACGGGTCAGGTGGGGGAGACGGGTCAGGAGGGGGAGATGGGTCAGGTGGGGGAGATGGGTCAGGAGGGGGAGATGGGTGAGGAGGGGGAGACGGGTCAGGAGGGGGAGACGGGTCAGGAGGGGGAGACGGGTCAGGTTGGGGAGACGGGTGAGGTGGGGGAGATGGGTCAGGTGGGGGAGATGGGTCAGGTGGGGGAGATGGGTCAGGAGGGGGAGATGGGTGAGGAGGGGGAGACGGGTCAGGAGGGGGAGACGGGTCAGGAGGGGGAGATGGGTCAGGAGGGGGAGATGGGTCAGGAGGGGGAGACGGGTCAGGTGGGGGAGACGGGTCAGGAGGGGGAGATGGGTCAGGAGGGGGAGACGGGTCAGGTGGGGGAGATGGGTCAGGTGGGGGAGATGGGTCAGGAGGGGGAGACGGGTCAGGTGGGGGAGACGGGTCAGGAGGGGGAGACGGGTCAGGAGGGGGAGACGGGTGAGGTGGGGGAGATGGGTCAGGTGGGGGAGATGGGTCAGGAGGGGGAGACGGGTCAGGTGGGGGAGACGGGTCAGGAGGGGGAGATGGGTCAGGTGGGGGAGACGGGTCAGGATGGGGAGACGGGTCAGGAGGGGGAGAAGGGTCAGGTGGGGGAGACGGGTCAGGAGGGGGAGAAGGGTCAGGTTGGGGAGACGGGTGAGGTGGGGGAGATGGGTCAGGAGGGGGAGATGGGTGAGGAGGGGGAGACGGGTCAGGAGGGGGAGACGGGTCAGGTGGGGGAGACGGGTCAGGTTGGTGGAGACGGGTCAGGTTGGGGAGACGGGTGAGGTTGGGGAGACGGGTCACGTGGGGGAGACGGGTCAGGGGGGGAGACGGGTCAGGTTGGGGAGACGGGTCACGTGGGGGAGACGGGTCAGGTTGGGGAGACGGGTAACGTGGGGGAGACGGGTAAGGTTGGGGAGACGGGTCAGGTTGGGGAGACGGGTCACGTGGGGGAGACGGGTCACGTGGGGGAGACGGGTCAGGTTGGGGAGACGGGTCACGTGGGGGAGACGGGTCAGGTTGGGGAGACGGGTCACGTGGGGGAGACGGGTCAGGAGGGGGAGACGGGTCACGTGGGGGAGACGGGTCAGGTTGGGGAGACGGGTCACGTGGGGGAGACGGGTCAGGTTGGGGAGACAGGTCACGTGGGGGAGACGGGTCAGGTTGGGGAGACGGGTCACGTGGGGGAGACGGGTCAGGAGGGGGAGACGGGTCACGTGGGGGAGACGGGTCAGGTTGGGGAGACGGGTCACGTGGGGGAGACGGGTCAGGAGGGGGAGACGGGTCAGGTTGGGGAGACGGGTCAGGTGGGGGAGACGGGTCACGTGGGGGAGACGGGTCACGTGGGGGAGACGGGTCAGGAGGGGGAGACGGGTCAGGTGGGGGAGACGGGTCCGGGGGGGGAGACGGGTCAGGAGGGGGAGACGGCTCAGGTGGGGGAGACGAGTCAGGAGGGGGAGACGGGTCAGGTGGGGGAGCCGGACAGGTGGGGGAGACGGGTGAGGTGGGGGAGACGGGTCAGGTGGGGGAGACGGGTCAGGTGGGGGAGACGGGTCAGGAGGGGGAGAAGGGTGAGGTGGGGGAGATGGGTCAGGTTGGGGAGACGGGTCAGGTGGGGGAGACGGGTCAGGAGGGGGAGATGGGTCAGGTGGGGGAGATGGGTCAGGTGGGGGAGATGGGTGAGGAGGGGGAGACGGGTCAGGAGGGGGAGATGGGTCAGGAGGGGGAGACGGGTCAGGTGGGGGAGACGGGTCAGGAGGGGGAGATGGGTCAGGTTGGTGGAGACGGGTCAGGTGGGGGAGACGGGTCAGGAGGGGGAGACGGGTCAGGTTGGGGAGACGGGTGAGGTGGGGGAGATGGGTCAGGTGGGGGAGATGGGTCAGGTGGGGGAGATGGGTCAGGAGGGGGAGATGGGTGAGGAGGGGGAGACGGGTCAGGAGGGGGAGATGGGTGAGGAGGGGGAGACGGGTCAGGTGGGGGAGACGGGTCAGGAGGGGGAGATGGGTCAGGAGGGGGAGACGGGTCAGGTGGGGGAGACGGGTCAGGTGGGGGAGACGGGTCAGGAGGGGGAGAAGGGTCAGGTGGGGGAGACGGGTCAGGTGGGGGAGACGGGTCAGGAGGGGGAGAAGGGTCAGGTTGGTGGAGACGGGTCAGGAGGGGGAGATGGGTCAGGAGGGGGAGATGGGTGAGGAGGGGGAGACGGGTCAGGAGGGGGAGATGGGTCAGGTGGGGGAGACGGGTCAGGTTGGTGGAGACGGGTGAGGTGGGGGAGATGGGTCAGGAGGGGGAGATGGGTGAGGAGGGGGAGACGGGTCAGGAGGGGGAGACGGGTCAGGTGGGGGAGACGGGTCAGGTTGGTGGAGACGGGTCAGGAGGGGGAGACGGGTCAGGAGGGGGAGACGGGTCAGGTTGGGGAGACGGGTGAGGTGGGGGAGATGGGTCAGGAGGGGGAGATGGGTGAGGAGGGGGAGACGGGTCAGGTTGGGGAGATGGGTGAGGTGGGGGAGATGGGTCAGGTGGGGGAGACGGGTCAGGAGGGGGAGACGGGTCAGGTTGGGGAGATGGGTCAGGTGGGGGAGACGGGTCAGGTTGGTGGAGACGGGTGAGGTGGGGGAGACGGGTCAGGAGGGGGAGACGGGTCAGGTTGGGGAGACGGGTGAGGTGGGGGAGATGGGTCAGGAGGGGGAGATGGGTGAGGTGGGGGAGACGGGTCAGGAGGGGGAGACGGGTCAGGTTGGGGAGACGGGTGAGGTGGGGGAGATGGGTCAGGAGGGGGAGATGGGTGAGGAGGGGGAGACGGGTCAGTTTGGGGAGATGGGTGAGGTGGGGGAGATGGGTCAGGTGGGGGAGACGGGTCAGGAGGGGGAGCCGGACAGGTGGGGGAGACGGGTCAGGTGGGGGAGACGGGTCAGGTTGGGGAGACGGGTCAGGAGGGGGAGAAGGGTCAGGTTGGGGAGACGGGTGAGGTGGGGGAGACGGGTCAGGGGGGGAGACGGGTCAGGTTGGGGAGACGGGTCACGTGGGGGAGACGGGTCAGGGGGGGAGACGGGTCAGGTTGGGGAGACGGGTCACGTGGGGGAGACGGGTCAGGTTGGGGAGACGGGTCAGGAGGGGGAGACGGGTCAGGGGGGGGAGACGGGTCAGGGGGGGGAGACGGGTCAGGAGGGGGAGACGGGTCAGGGGGGGGAGACGGGTCAGGAGGGGGAGACGGGTCAGGGGGGGGAGACGGGTCAGGAGGGGGAGACGGGTCAGGTGGGGGAGACGAGTCAGGAGGGGGAGACGGGTCAGGAGGGGGAGACGGGTCACGTGGGGGAGACGGGTCAGGTTGGGGAGACGGGTCAGGGGGGGGAGACGGGTCAGGAGGGGGAGACGGGTCAGGTGGGGGAGACGAGTCAGGTGGGGGAGCCGGACAGGTGGGGGAGACGGGTCAGGTTGGGGAGACGGGTCACGTGGGGGAGACGGGTCAGGGGGGGAGACGGGTCAGGGGGGGGAGACGGGTGAGGTTGGGGAGACGGGTCAGGAGGGGGAGACGGGTGAGGTGGGGGAGATCTGTCAGGTGGGGGAGATGGGTGAGGTGGGGGAGATGGGTCAGGAGGGGGAGATCGGTCAGGAGGGGGAGACGGGTCAGGTGGGGGAGATCTGTCAGGTGGGGGAGATGGGTGAGGTGGGGGAGATGGGTCAGGAGGGGGAGATCGGTCAGGAGGGGGAGACGGGTGAGGTGGGGGAGATCTGTCAGGTGGGGGAGATGGGTGAGGTGGGGGAGATGGGTCAGGAGGGGGAGATCGGTCAGGAGGGGGAGACGGGTCAGGTGGGGGAGACGGGTCAGGAGGGGGAGACGGGTCAGGTGGGGGAGCCGGACAGGTGGGGGAGACGGGTCAGGTTGGGGAGACGGGTCACGTGGGGGAGACGGGTCAGGGGGGGAGACGGGTCAGGGGGGGGAGACGGGTGAGGTTGGGGAGACGGGTCAGGTGGGGGAGATCGGTCAGGTTGGGGAGACGGGTCAGGAGGGGGAGACGGGTCAGGAGTGGGAGATCGGTCAGGAGGGGGAGACGGGTCAGGTGGGGGAGATGGGTCAGGAGGGGGAGATGGGTGAGGTTGGGGAGACGGGTCAGGTGGGGGAGATCGGTCAGGTTGGGGAGACGGGTCAGGAGGGGGAGACGGGTCAGGAGTGGGAGATCGGTCAGGTGGGGGAGACGGGTCAGGAGGGGGAGATGGGTGAGGTTGGGGAGACGGGTCAGGTTGGGGAGACGGGTCAGGTGGGGGAGACGGGTGAGGAGGGGGAGACGGGTCAGGAGGGGGAGACAGGTGAGGTTGGGGAGACGGGTCAGGAGGGGGAGACGGGTGACGAGGGGGAGACGGGTCAGGTGGGGGAGACGGGTGAGGAGGGGGAGACGGGTCAGGAGGGGGAGACAGGTGAGGTTGGGGAGACGGGTCAGGAGGGGGAGACGGGTCAGGTGGGGGAGACGGGTCAGGAGGGGGAGCCGGACAGGTGGGGGAGACGGGTCAGGAGGGGGAGACGGGTCAGGAGGGGGAGATGGGTGAGGAGGGGGAGACGGGTCAGGTTGGGGAGATGGGTGAGGTGGGGGAGATGGGTCAGGAGGGGGAGACGGGTCTGGTTTGGGAGACGGGTCAGGAGGGGGAGCCGGACAGGTGGGGGAGACGGGTCAGGAGGGGGAGACGGGTCAGGAGGGGGAGACGGGTCACGTGGGGGAGACGGGTCAGGGGGGGAGACGGGTCAGGGGGGGGAGACGGGTGAGGTTCGGGAGACGGGTCAGGAGGGGGAGACGGGTCAGGTTGGGGAGACGGGTCAGGGGGGGAGACGGGTCAGGGGGGGGAGACGGGTGAGGTTCGGGAGACGGGTCAGGAGGGGGAGATCGGTTCAGGTTGGGGAGACGGGTCAGGTGGGGGAGACGGGTCAGGAGGGGGAGACGGGTCAGGGGGGGGAGACGGGTGAGGTTGGGGAGACGGGTCAGGAGGGGGAGATCGGTTCAGGTTGGGGAGACGGGTCAGGTGGGGGAGACGGGTCAGGAGGGGGAGACGGGTCAGGAGGGGGAGACGGGTCAGGTTGGGGAGACGGGTCAGGGGGGGAGACGGGTCAGGGGGGGGAGACGGGTGAGGTTCGGGAGACGGGTCAGGTGGGAGAGACGGGTCAGGAGGGGGAGACGGGTCAGGTGGGAGAGACGGGTCAGGAGGGGGAGACGGGTCAGGTTGGGGAGACGGGTCAAGAGGGGGAGACGGGTCAGGTTGGGGAGACGGGTCAAGAGGGGGAGACGGGTCAGGTTGGGGAGACGTGTCAGGTGGGGGAGACGAGTCAGGAGGGGGAGACGGGTCAGGAGGGGGAGACGTGTCAGGTTGGGGAGACGGGTCAAGAGGGGGAGACGGGTCAGGTTGGGGAGACGGGTCAGGAGGGGGAGACGTGTCAGGTTGGGGAGACGGGTCAAGAGGGGGAGACGGGTCAGGAGGGGGAGACGTGTCAGGAGGGGGAGACGGGTCAGGTGGGGGAGACGGGTCAGGAGGGGGAGATCGGTCAGGTTGGGGAGACGGGTCAGGTGGGGGAGACGGGTCAGGAGGGGGAGACGGGTCAGGAGGGGGAGATCGGTTCAGGTTGGGGAGACGGGTCAGGTGGGGGAGACGGGTCAGGAGGGGGAGACGGGTCAGGAGGGGGAGACGGGTCAGGTTGGGGAGACGGGTCAGGAGGGGGAGACGGGTCAGGAGGGGGAGACGGGTCAAGAGGGGGAGACGTGTCAGGTTGGGGAGACGGGTCAGGTTGGGGAGACGGGTCAGGTTGGGGAGACGGGTCAGGAGGGGGAGACGTGTCAGGAGGGGGAGAGGGGTGAGGTGGGGGAGACGGGTCAGGAGGGGGAGATCGGTCAGGTTGGGGAGACGGGTCAGGTGGGGGAGACGGGTCAGGAGGGGGAGACGGGTCAGGAGGGGGAGACGGGTCAGGAGGGGGAGATGGGTGAGGAGGGGGAGACGGGTCAGGAGGGGGAGATGGGTGAGGAGGGGGAGACGGGTCAGGTTGGGGAGACGGGTCAGGAGGGGGAGACGGGTCAGGTTGGGGAGACGGGTCAGGAGGGGGAGATGGGTGAGGAGGGGGAGACGGGTCAGGTTGGGGAGATGGGTGAGGTGGGGGAGATGGGTCAGGTGGGGGAGACGGGTCAGGAGGGGGAGACGGGTCAGGTTGGGGAGACGGGTCAGGGGGGGAGACGGGTCAGGGGGGGGAGACGGGTGAGGTTGGGGAGACGGGTCAGGAGGGGGAGACGGGTCAGGGGGGGGAGACAGGTCAGGGGGGGGAGACGGGTCAGGAGGGGGAGACGGGTCAGGTGGGGGAGACGGGTCAGGTTGGGGAGACGGGTCAGGAGGGGGAGACGTGTCAGGTGGGGGAGACGAGTCAGGAGGGGGAGACGGGTCAGGAGGGGGAGACGTGTCAGGTTGGGGAGACGGGTCAGGAGGGGGAGACGGGTCAGGAGGGGGAGACGGGTCAGGAGGGGGAGACGGGTCAAGAGGGGGAGACGTGTCAGGTTGGGGAGACGGGTCAAGAGGGGGAGACGGGTCAGGTTGGGGAGACGGGTCAGGAGGGGGAGACGTGTCAGGAGGGGGAGAGGGGTGAGGTGGGGGAGATCTGTCAGGTGGGGGAGATGGGTGAGGTGGGGGAGATGGGTCAGGAGGGGGAGATCGGTCAGGTGGGGGAGACGGGTCAGGTGGGGGAGACGGGTCAGGTGGGGGAGACGGGTCAGGAGGGGGAGATCGGTCAGGTGGGGGAGACGGGTCAGGTTGGGGAGACGGGTCAGGAGGGGGAGATCGGTCAGGTTGGGGAGACGGGTCAGGAGGGGGAGACGGGTCAGGTGGGGGAGACGGGTCAGGAGGGGGAGACGGGTCAGGTGGGGGAGACGGGTCAGGAGGGGGAGATCGGTCAGGTGGGGGAGACGGGTCAGGAGGGGGAGACGGGTCAGGTGGGGGAGACGGGTCAGGAGGGGGAGACGGGTCAGGTTGGGGAGACGGGTCAGGAGGGGGAGATCGGTCAGGTTGGGGAGACGGGTCAGGAGGGGGAGATCGGTCAGGTGGGGGAGACGGGTCAGGTGGGGGAGACGGGTCAGGAGGGGGAGACGGGTCAGGAGTGGGAGATCGGTCAGGTGGGGGAGACGGGTCAGGAGGGGGAGACGGGTCAGGTGGGGGAGACGGGTCAGGAGGGGGAGACGGGTCAGGTTGGGGAGACGGGTGAGGTGGGCGAGATGGGTCAGGAGGGGGAGATGGGTCAGGAGGGGGAGACGGGTCAGGTTGGGGAGACGGGTGAGGTGGGGGAGATGGGTCAGGAGGGGGAGATGGGTGAGGAGGGGGAGACGGGTCAGGAGGGGGAGACGGGTCACGTGGGGGAGACGGGTCAGGTTGGGGAGACGGGTCACGTGGGGGAGACGGGTCAGGTTGGGGAGACGGGTCACGTGGGGGAGACGGGTCAGGTTGGGGAGACGGGTCACGTGGGGGAGACGGGTCAGGAGGGGGAGACGGGTCACGTGGGGGAGACGGGTCAGGTTGGGGAGACGGGTCACGTGGGGGAGACGGGTCAGGAGGGGGAGACGGGTCACGTGGGGGAGACGGGTCAGGTTGGGGAGACGGGTCACGTGGGGGAGACGGGTCAGGAGGGGGAGACGGGTCAGGTTGGGGAGACGGGTCAGGTGGGGGAGACGGGTCACGTGGGGGAGACGGGTCAGGAGGGGGAGACGGGTCAGGTGGGGGAGACGGGTCCGGGGGGGGAGACGGGTCAGGAGGGGGAGACGAGTCAGGAGGGGGAGACGGCTCAGGTGGGGGAGACGGCTCAGGTGGGGGAGACGAGTCAGGAGGGGGAGACGGGTCAGGAGGGGGAGACGGGTCAGGTGGGGGAGCCGGACAGGTGGGGGAGACGGGTGAGGTGGGGGAGATGGGTCAGGTTGGGGAGACGGGTCAGGTGGGGGAGACGGGTCAGGAGGGGGAGATGGGTCAGGTGGGGGAGATGGGTGAGGAGGGGGAGACGGGTCAGGAGGGGGAGACGGGTCAGGAGGGGGAGACGGGTCAGGTGGGGGAGACGGGTCAGGAGGGGGAGATGGGTCAGGTTGGTGGAGACGGGTCAGGAGGGGGAGACGGGTCAGGTTGGGGAGACGGGTGAGGTGGGGGAGACGGGTCAGGTGGGGGAGATGGGTCAGGAGGGGGAGATGGGTGAGGAGGGGGAGACGGGTCAGGAGGGGGAGATGGGTGAGGAGGGGGAGACGGGTCAGGTGGGGGAGACGGGTCAGGAGGGGGAGATGGGTCAGGTGGGGGAGACGGGTCAGGTGGGGGAGACGGGTCAGGAGGGGGAGAAGGGTCAGGTGGGGGAGACGGGTCAGGAGGGGGAGATGGGTGAGGAGGGGGAGACGGGTCAGGAGGGGGAGACGGGTCAGGTGGGGGAGACGGGTCAGGTTGGTGGAGACGGGTCAGGAGGGGGAGACGGGTCAGGAGGGGGAGACGGGTCAGGTTGGGGAGACGGGTGAGGTGGGGGAGATGGGTCAGGAGGGGGAGATGGGTGAGGAGGGGGAGACGGGTCAGGTTGGGGAGATGGGTGAGGTGGGGGAGATGGGTCAGGTGGGGGAGACGGGTCAGGAGGGGGAGACGGGTCAGGTTGGGGAGATGGGTCAGGTGGGGGAGACGGGTCAGGTTGGTGGAGACGGGTGAGGTGGGGGAGACGGGTCAGGAGGGGGAGACGGGTCAGGTTGGGGAGACGGGTGAGGTGGGGGAGATGGGTCAGGAGGGGGAGATGGGTGAGGAGGGGGAGACGGGTCAGGTTGGTGGAGACGGGTCAGGAGGGGGAGACGGGTCAGGAGGGGGAGACGGGTCAGGTTGGGGAGACGGGTGAGGTGGGGGAGATGGGTCAGGAGGGGGAGATGGGTGAGGAGGGGGAGACGGGTCAGGTTGGGGAGATGGGTGAGGTGGGGGAGATGGGTCAGGTGGGGGAGACGGGTCAGGAGGGGGAGACGGGTCAGGTTGGGGAGATGGGTCAGGTGGGGGAGACGGGTCAGGAGGGGGAGACGGGTCAGGAGGGGGAGCCGGACAGGTGGGGGAGACGGGTCAGGTGGGGGAGACGGGTCAGGTTGGGGAGACGGGTCAGGAGGGGGAGACGGGTCAGGGGGGGAGACGGGTCAGGTTGGGGAGACGGGTCACGTGGGGGAGACGGGTCAGGGGGGGAGACGGGTCAGGTTGGGGAGACGGGTGAGGTGGGGGAGACGGGTCAGGGGGGGAGACGGGTCAGGTTGGGGAGACGGGTCACGTGGGGGAGACGGGTCAGGGGGGGAGACGGGTCAGGTTGGGGAGACGGGTCACGTGGGGGAGACGGGTCATGAGGGGGAGACGGGTCAGGTTGGGGAGACGGGTCAGGTTGGGGAGACGGGTCACGTGGGGGAGACGGGTCAGGAGGGGGAGACGGGTCAGGTTGGGGAGACGGGTCAGGGGGGGGAGACGGGTCAGGGGGGGGAGACGGGTCAGGAGGGGGAGACGGGTCAGGTGGGGGAGACGAGTCAGGAGGGGGAGACGGGTCAGGTGGGGGAGACGGGTCAGGTGGGGGAGACGGGTCAGGAGGGGGAGCCGGACAGGTGGGGGAGACGAGTCAGGTGGGGGAGACGGGTCAGGAGGGGGAGACGGGTCAGGAGGGGGAGCCGGACAGGTGGGGGAGACGGGTCAGGTTGGGGAGACGGGTCAGGAGGGGGAGCCGGGTGAGGTGGGGGAGATCTGTCAGGTGGGGGAGATGGGTGAGGTGGGGGAGATCTGTCAGGTGGGGGAGATGGGTGAGGTGGGGGAGATGGGTCAGGAGGGGGAGATCGGTCAGGAGGGGGAGACGGGTCAGGTGGGGGAGACGGGTCAGGAGGGGGAGACGGGTCAGGAGTGGGAGACGGGTCAGGAGGGGGAGACGGGTCAGGTGGGGGAGCCGGACAGGTGGGGGAGACGGGTCAGGTTGGGGAGACGGGTCACGTGGGGGAGACGGGTCAGGGGGGGAGACGGGTCAGGGGGGGGAGACGGGTGAGGTTGGGGAGACGGGTCAGGTGGGGGAGATCGGTCAGGAGGGGGAGACGGGTCAGGTGGCGGAGACGGGTCAGGAGGGGGAGATGGGTGAGGTTGGGGAGACGGGTCAGGTTGGGGAGACGGGTCAGGTGGGGGAGATCGGTCAGGTGGGGGAGACGGGTCAGGAGTGGGAGATCGGTCAGGTGGGGGAGACGGGTCAGGTGGCGGAGACGGGTCAGGAGGGGGAGATGGGTGAGGTTGGGGAGACGGGTCAGGTTGGGGAGACGGGTCAGGTGGGGGAGATCGGTCAGGTGGGGGAGACGGGTCAGGAGTGGGAGATCGGTCAGGTGGGGGAGACGGGTCAGGTGGGGGAGACGGGTCAGGTGGGGGAGACGGGTCAGGAGGGGGAGATGGGTGAGGTTGGGGAGATGGGTGAGGTTGGGGAGACGGGTCAGGTTGGGGAGACGGGTCAGGAGGGGGAGACGGGTCAGGAGGGGGAGACGGGTCAGGAGTGGGAGATCGGTCAGGTGGGGGAGACGGGTCAGGTGGGGGAGACGGGTCAGGAGGGGGAGATGGGTGAGGTTGGGGAGACGGGTCAGGTTGGGGAGACGGGTCAGGTGGGGGAGACGGGTGAGGAGGGGGAGACGGGTCAGGAGGGGGAGACAGGTGAGGTTGGGGAGACGGGTCAGGAGGGGGAGACGGGTGACGAGGGGGAGACGGGTCAGGTGGGGGAGACGGGTGAGGAGGGGGAGACGGGTCAGGAGGGGGAGACAGGTGAGGTTGGGGAGACGGGTCAGGAGGGGGAGACGGGTGACGAGGGGGAGACGGGTCAGGTGGGGGAGACGGGTGACGAGGGGGAGACGGGTCAGGTGGGGGAGACGGGTCAGGTGGGGGAGACGGGTCAGGAGGGGGAGACGGGTCAGGAGGGGGAGATGGGTCAGGTGGGGGAGACGGGTCAGGTTGGGGAGACGGGTCAGGTGGGGGAGACGGGTGAGGAGGGGGAGACGGGTGAGGTTGGGGAGACGGGTCAGGAGGGGGAGACGGGTGACGAGGGGGAGACGGGTCAGGTGGGGGAGACGGGTGAGGTGGGGGAGATGGGTCAGGAGGGGGAGATGGGTGAGGAGGGGGAGACGGGTCAGGTTGGGGAGATGGGTGAGGTGGGGGAGATGGGTCAGGTGGGGGAGACGGGTCAGGAGGGGGAGACGGGTCAGGTGGGGGAGACGGGTCAGGAGGGGGAGCCGGACAGGTGGGGGAGACGGGTCAGGAGGGGGAGACGGGTCAGGTGGGGGAGACGGGTCAGGAGGGGGAGATGGGTGAGGAGGGGGAGACGGGTCAGGTTGGGGAGATGGGTGAGGTGGGGGAGATGGGTCAGGAGGGGGAGACGGGTCTGGTTTGGGAGACGGGTCAGGAGGGGGAGACGGGTCAGGAGGGGGAGACGGGTCACGTGGGGGAGACGGGTCAGGGGGGGAGACGGGTCAGGGGGGGGAGACGGGTGAGGTTCGGGAGACGGGTCAGGAGGGGGAGACGGGTCAGGTGGGGGAGACGGGTCAGGTTGGGGAGACGGGTCAGGAGGGGGAGACGGGTCAGGTTGGGGAGACGGGTCAGGTGGGAGAGACGGGTCAGGAGGGGGAGACGGGTCACGTGGGAGAGACGGGTCAGGAGGGGGAGACGGGTCAGGTTGGGGAGACGGGTCAAGAGGGGGAGACGGGTCAGGTTGGGGAGACGGGTCAAGAGGGGGAGACGGGTCAGGTTGGGGAGACGTGTCAGGTGGGGGAGACGAATCAGGAGGGGGAGACGGGTCAGGAGGGGGAGACGTGTCAGGTTGGGGAGACGGGTCAAGAGGGGGAGACGGGTCAGGTTGGGGAGACGGGTCAGGTGGGAGAGACGGGTCAGGTGGGGGAGACGGGTCAGGTTGGGGAGACGGGTCAAGAGGGGGAGACGGGTCAGGTTGGGGAGACGGGTCAAGAGGGGGAGACGGGTCAGGTTGGGGAGACGGGTCAAGAGGGGGAGACGGGTCAGGTTGGGGAGACGTGTCAGGTGGGGGAGACGAGTCAGGAGGGGGAGACGTGTCAGGTTGGGGAGACGGGTCAAGAGGGGGAGACGGGTCAGGTTGGGGAGACGGGTCAGGAGGGGGAGACGTGTCAGGTTGGGGAGACGGGTCAAGAGGGGGAGACGGGTCAGGTTGGGGAGACGGGTCAGGAGGGGGAGACGTGTCAGGAGGGGGAGACGGGTCAGGTGGGGGAGACGGGTCAGGAGGGGGAGATCGGTCAGGTTGGGGAGACGGGTCAGGTGGGGGAGACGGGTCAGGAGGGGGAGACGGGTCAGGAGGGGGAGACGGGTCAGGTTGGGGAGACGGGTCAGGAGGGGGAGATTGGTTCAGGTTGGGGAGACGGGTCAGGTGGGGGAGACGGGTCAGGAGGGGGAGACGGGTCAGGAGGGGGAGACGGGTCAGGTTGGGGAGACGGGTCAGGAGGGGGAGACGGGTCAGGTGGGGGAGACGGGTCAGGAGGGGGAGATCGGTCAGGTTGGGGAGACGGGTCAGGTGGGGGAGACGGGTCAGGAGGGGGAGACGGGTCAGGAGGGGGAGATGGGTCAGGTGGGGGAGACGGGTCAGGTGGGGGAGACGGGTCAGGAGGGGGAGACGGTTCAGGTGGGGGAGACGGGTCAGGAGGGGGAGACGGTTCAGGTGGGGGAGACGGGTCAGGAGGGGGAGATGGGTGAGGAGGGGGAGACGGGTCAGGTTGGGGAGATGGGTGAGGTGGGGGAGATGGGTCAGGTGGGGGAGACGGGTCAGGAGGGGGAGACGGGTCAGGTTGGGGAGACGGGTCAGGAGGGGGAGATGGGTGAGGAGGGGGAGACGGGTCAGGTTGGGGAGATGGGTGAGGTGGGGGAGATGGGTCAGGTGGGGGAGACGGGTCAGGAGGGGGAGACGGGTCAGGTTGGGGAGACGGGTCAGGGGGGGAGACGGGTCAGGGGGGGGAGACGGGTGAGGTTGGGGAGACGGGTCAGGAGGGGGAGACGGGTCAGGGGGGGGAGACAGGTCAGGGGGGGGAGACGGGTCAGGAGGGGGAGACGGGTCAGGTGGGGGAGACGGGTCAGGTTGGGGAGACGGGTCAGGAGGGGGAGACGTGTCAGGTGGGGGAGACGAGTCAGGAGGGGGAGACGTGTCAGGTTGGGGAGACGGGTCAGGAGGGGGAGACGTGTCAGGAGGGGGAGACGGGTCAGGAGGGGGAGACGGGTCAGGAGGGGGAGACGGGTCAAGAGGGGGAGACGTGTCAGGTTGGGGAGACGGGTCAGGAGGGGGAGACGTGTCAGGAGGGGGAGAGGGGTGAGGTGGGGGAGATCTGTCAGGTGGGGGAGACGGGTCAGGAGGGGGAGATCGGTCAGGTGGGGGAGACGGGTCAGGTGGGGGAGACGGGTCAGGAGGGGGAGATCGGTCAGGTGGGGGAGACGGGTCAGGTGGGGGAGACGGGTCAGGAGGGGGAGACGGGTCAGGAGGGGGAGATCGGTCAGGTTGGGGAGACGGGTCAGGAGGGGGAGACGGGTCAGGTGGGGGAGACGGGTCAGGAGGGGGAGACGGGTCAGGTGGGGGAGACGGGTCAGGAGGGGGAGATCGGTCAGGTGGGGGAGACGGGTCAGGAGGGGGAGACGGGTCAGGTGGGGGAGACGGGTCAGGAGGGGGAGACGGGTCAGGTTGGGGAGACGGGTCAGGAGGGGGAGATCGGTCAGGTTGGGGAGACGGGTCAGGTGGGGGAGACGGGTCAGGAGGGGGAGATCGGTCAGGTGGGGGAGACGGGTCAGGTGGGGGAGACGGGTCAGGAGGGGGAGACGGGTCAGGAGTGGGAGATCGGTCAGGTGGGGGAGACGGGTCAGGAGGGGGAGACGGGTCAGGTGGGGGAGACGGGTCAGGAGGGGGAGACGGGTCAGGTTGGGGAGACGGGTGAGGTGGGCGAGATGGGTCAGGAGGGGGAGATGGGTCAGGAGGGGGAGACGGGTCAGGTTGGGGAGACGGGTGAGGTGGGGGAGATGGGTCAGGAGGGGGAGATGGGTCAGGTTGGGGAGATGGGTCAGGAGGGGGAGACGGGTTAGGTTTGGGAGACGGGTCAGGAGGGGGAGACGGGTCAGGATGGGGAGACGGGTGAGGTGGGGGAGATGGGTCAGGAGGGGGAGATGGGTGAGGAGGGGGAGACGGGTCAGGTTGGGGAGATGGGTGAGGTGGGGGAGATGGGTCAGGAGGGGGAGATGGGTGAGGAGGGGGAGACGGGTCAGGTTGGGGAGATGGGTGAGGTGGGGGAGATGGGTCAGGAGGAGGAGATGGGTCAGGAGGGGGAGACGGGTGAGGTGGGGGAGATGGGTCAGGAGGGGGAGACGGGTCAGGAGGGGGAGATGGGTCAGGAGGAGGAGATGGGTCAGGAGGGGGAGACGGGTGAGGTTGGGGAGACGGGTCAGGAGGGGGAGACGGGTCAGGTTGGGGAGACGGGTCAGGAGGAGGAGATGGGTCAGGAGGGGGAGACGGGTCAGGAGGAGGAGATGGGTCAGGAGGAGGAGACGGGTCAGGAGGAGGAGATGGGTCAGGTGGGGGAGACGGGTGAGGTTGGGGAGACGGGTCAGGTTGGGAAGACGGGTCAGGTGGGGGAGACGGGTCAGGAGGGGGAGACGGGTCAGGTTGGGGAGACGGGTCAGGTGGGGGAGACGGGTCAGGTTTGGGAGACGGGTCAGGATGGGGAGACGGGTCAGGTGGGGGAGACGGGTCAGGATGGGGAGACGGGTCAGGATGGGGAGACGGGTCAGGTTGGGGAGACGGGTCAGGATGGGGAGACGGGTCAGGTGGGGGAGACGGGTCAGGTGGGGGAGACGGGTCAGGATGGGGAGACGGGTCAGGTTGGGGAGACGGGTCAGGTGGGGGAGACGGGTCAGGATGGGGAGACGGGTCAGGATGGGGAGACGGGTCAGGTTGGGGAGACGGGTCAGGTTGGGGAGACGGGTCAGGTGGGGGAGACGGGTCAGGTTTGGGAGACGGGTCAGGATGGGGAGACGGGTCAGGTTGGGGAGACGGGTCAGGTGGGGGAGACGGCTCAGGTGGGGGAGACGGGTCAGGTTGGGGAGACGGGTCAGGAGGGGGAGACGGGTCAGGTGGGGGAGACGGGTCAGGAGGGGGAGACGGGTCAGGAGGGGGAGACGGGTCAGGTTGGGGAGACGGGTCAGGAGGGGGAGACGGGTGAGGTGGGGGAGATGGGTCAGGTGGGGGAGATGGGTCAGGAGGGGGAGACGGGTCAGGAGGGGGAGACGGGTGAGGTTGCGGAGACGGGTGAGGTGGGGGAAATGGGTCAGGAGGGGGAGATGGGTGAGGAGGGGGAGACGGGTCAGGTTGGGGAGATGGGTGAGGTGGGGGAGATGGGTGAGGTGGGGGAGATGGGTGAGGTTGGGGAGACGGGTCAGGAGGGGGAGACGGGTCAGGTTTGGGGAGACGGGTCAGGTGGGGGAGATGGGTCAGGAGGGGGAGATGGGTGAGGTGGGGGAGATCTGTCAGGTGGGGGAGATGGGTGAGGTGGGGGAGATGGGTCAGGAGGGGGAGATGGGTGAGGTGGGGGAGATCTGTCAGGTGGGGGAGATGGGTGAGGTGGGGGAGACGGGTCAGGAGGGGGAGACGGGTGAGGTGGGGGAGATCTGTCAGGTGGGGGAGATGGGTGAGGTGGGGGAGATGGGTCTGGAGGGGGAGACGGGTCAGGTTGGGGAGACGGGTCAGGAGGGGGAGACGGGTCAGGTTGGGGAGACGGGTCAGGAGGAGGAGACGGGTCAGGTGGGGGAGACGGGTCAGGAGGGGGAGACGGGTCAGGTTGGGGAGATCTGTCAGGTGGGGGAGATGGGTCTGGAGGGGGAGACGGGTCAGGTTGGGGAGACGGGTCAGGAGGGGGAGACGGGTCAGGTGGGGGAGACGGGTCAGGAGGGGGAGACGGGTGAGGTTGGGGAGACGGGTCAGGAGGAGGAGACGGGTCAGGTTGGGGAGACGGGTCAGGTTGGGGAGACGGGTCAGGTGGGGGAGATCTGTCAGGTTGGGGAGACGGGTCAGGTTGGGGAGACGGGTCAGGAGGGGGAGACGGGTCAGGTGGGGGAGATCTGTCAGGTGGGGGAGATGGGTGAGGTGGGGGAGATGGGTCAGGAGGGGGAGACGGGTCAGGTTGGGGAGATGGGTCAGGAGGGGGAGACGGGTCAGGTGGGGGAGACGGGTGAAGAGGGGGAGATGGGTGAGGTTGGGGAGACGGGTCAGGGGGGGGAGACGGGTCAGGTGGGGGAGAATGGTGAGGAGGGGGAGATGGGTGAGGTTGGGAAGACGGGTCAGGTTGGGGAGACGGGTCAGGAGGGGGAGATGGGTGACTTGGGGGAGATGGGTGAGGTGGGGGAGATGGGTGAGGTGGGGGAGATGGGTCAGGAGGGGGAGATGGGTGAGGTGGGGGAGACGGGTCAGGAGGGGGAGACGGGTCAGGTTGGGGAGACGGGTCAGGAGGGGGAGACGGGTCAGGTGGGGGAGATGGGTGAGGTGGGGGAGACGGGTCAGGAGGGGGAGACGGGTCAGGTTGGGGAGACGGGTGAGGTGGGGGAGACGGGTCAGGAGGGGGAGACGGGTCAGGTTGGGGAGACGGGTGAGGTGGGGGAGATGGGTCAGGAGGGGGAGACGGGTCAGGTTGGGGAGACGGGTGAGGTGGGGGAGACGGGTCAGGAGGGGGAGACGGGTCAGGTGGGGGAGATGGGTCAGGTGGGGGAGACAGGTCAGGTTGGGGAGACGGGTCAGGTGGGGGAGACGGGTGAGGTGGGGGAGACGGGTCAGGAGGGGGAGACGGGTCAGGAGGAGGAGACGGGTCAGGAGGGGGAGACAGGTCAGGTGGGGGAGATGGGTGAGGTGGGGGAGATGGGTCAGGTTGGGGAGACGGGTCAGGAGGGGGAGATGGGTGAGGTGGGGGAGATGGGTCAGGTTGGGGAGACGGGTCAGGAGGGGGAGACGGGTGAGGTGGGGGAGATGGGTCAGGTGGGCGAGATGGGTGAGGAGGGGGAGACGGGTCAGGTTGGGGAGACGGGTCAGGTGGGGGAGATGGGTGAGGTGGGGGAGATGGGTCAGGTTGGGGAGACGGGTCAGGAGGGGGAGACGGGTGAGGTGGGGGAGATGGGTCAGGTGGGGGAGATGGGTGAGGAGGGGGAGACGGGTCAGGTTGGGGAGATGGGTGAGGTGGGGGAGATGGGTGAGGTGGGGGAGATGGGTGAGGTTGGGGAGACGGGTCAGGAGGGGGAGACGGGTCAGGAGGAGGAGACGGGTCAGGTGGGGGAGATCTGTCAGGTGGGGGAGATGGGTGAGGTGGGGGAGATCTGTCAGGTTGGGGAGACGGGTCAGGTTGGGGAGACGGGTCAGGAGGGGGAGACGGGTGAGGTTGGGGAGACGGGTGAGGTGGGGGAGATGGGTCAGGTTGGGGAGACGGGTCAGGAGGGGGAGACGGGTGAGGTGGGGGAGATGGGTCAGGTGGGGGAGATGGGTGAGGAGGGGGAGACGGGTCAGGTTGGGGAGATGGGTGAGGTGGGGGAGATCTGTCAGGTGGGGGAGATGGGTGAGGTGGGGGAGATGGGTCAGGAGGGGGAGACGGGTCAGGAGGAGGAGACGGGTCAGGTGGGGGAGATCTGTCAGGTGGGGGAGATGGGTGAGGTGGGGGAGATCTGTCAGGTTGGGGAGACGGGTCAGGTTGGGGAGACGGGTCAGGAGGGGGAGACGGGTCAGGTGGGGGAGACGGGTGAAGAGGGGGAGATGGGTGAGGTTGGGGAGACGGGTCAGGGGGGGGGAGACGGGTCAGGTGGGGGAGATCTGTCAGGTGGGGGAGACGGGTCAGGTTGGGGAGACGGGTCAGGAGGGGGAGACGGGTCAGGTGGGGGAGATCTGTCAGGTGGGGGAGATGGGTGAGGTGGGGGAGATGGGTCAGGAGGGGGAGACGGGTCAGGAGGGGGAGACGGGTCAGGAGGGGGAGACGGGTGAGGTGGGGGAGACGGGTCAGGTTGGGGAGACGGGTCAGGAGGGGGAGACGGGTGAGGTGGGGGAGACGGGTCAGGAGGGGGAGACGGGTCAGGAGGGGGAGACGGGTCAGGAGGGGGAGATGGGTGAGGTGGGGGAGACGGGTCAGGAGGGGGAGACGGGTCAGGTTGGGGAGACGGGTCAGGAGGGGGAGACGGGTCAGGAGGGGGAGACGGGTCAGGAGGGGGAGACGGGTGAGGTGGGGGAGACGGGTCAGGAGGGGGAGACGGGTCAGGTGGGGGAGACGGGTCAGGAGGGGGAGACGGGTCAGGTGGGGGAGACGGGTGAAGAGGGGGAGATGGGTGAGGTTGGGGAGACGGGTCAGGAGGGGGAGACGGGTCAGGTTGGGGAGACGGGTCAGGAGGGGGAGACGGGTCAGGTGGGGGAGACGAGTCAGGTGGGGGAGACGGGTGAGGTGGGGGAGACGGGTCAGGAGGGGGAGACGGGTCAGGAGGGGGAGACGGGTCAGGTGGGGGAGAATGGTGAGGAGGGGGAGATGGGTGAGGTTGGGGAGATGGGTCAGGAGGGGGAGATGGGTGACTTGGGGGAGATGGGTGAGGTGGGGGAGACGGGTCAGGAGGGGGAGACGGGTCAGGTTGGGGAGACGGGTCAGGAGGGGGAGACGGGTCAGGTGGGGGAGACGAGTCAGGTGGGGGAGACGGGTGAGGTGGGGGAGACGGGTCAGGAGGGGGAGACGGGTCAGGAGGGGGAGACGAGTCAGGTGGGGGAGACGGGTGAGGTGGGGGAGACGGGTCAGGAGGGGGAGACGGGTCAGGAGGGGGAGATGGGTCAGGTGGGGGAGACGGGTCAGGAGGGGGAGACGGGTCAGGAGGGGGAGATGGGTCAGGTGGGGGAGACGGGTCAGGTGGGGGAGATGGGTCAGGAGGGGGAGATGGGTCAGGTGGGGGAGACGGGTGAGGTGGGGGAGACGGGTCAGGTGGGGGAGACGGGTCAGGAGGGGGAGATTGGTCAGGTTGGGGAGACGGGTCAGGTGGGGGAGACGGGTCGGTGGGGAGATGGGTCAGGTGGGGGAGACGGGTCAGGAGGGGGAGATTGGTCAGGTTGGGGAGACGGGTCGGTGGGGAGACGGGTCGGTGGGGAGATGGGTCAGGAGGGGGAGATGGGTCAGGTTGGGGAGACGGGTCAGGAGGGGGAGATTGGTCAGGTTGGGGAGACGGGTCAGGTGGGGGAGACGGGTCGGTGGGGAGACGGGTCGGTGGGGAGATGGGTCAGGAGGGGGAGATGGGTCAGGTTGGGGAGACGGGTCAGGTGGGGGAGACGGGTCGGTGGGGAGATGGGTCAGGTGGGGGAGACGGGTCATGTTGGGGAGACGGGTCAGGTGGGGGAGACGGGTCGGTGGGGAGATGGGTCAGGTGGGGGAGACGGGTCATGTTGGGGAGATGGGTCAGGTGGGGGAGACGGGTCGGTGGGGAGATGGGTCAGGTGGGGGAGACGGGTCATGTTGGGGAGACGGGTCAGGTGGGGGAGACGGCTCAGGTGGGGGAGACGGGTCAGGTGGGGGAGATGGGTCAGGTGGGGGAGACGGGTGAGGTGGGGGAGACGGTTGAGGTGGGGGAGACGGGTCAGGTGGGGGAGACGGGTCAGGTGGGGGAGACGGGTCATGTTGGGGAGACGGGTCAGGTGGGGGAGACGGGTCAGGTGGGGAGATGGGTCAGGAGGGGGAGACGGGTCAGGAGGGGGAGACGGGTCAGGTTGGGGAGACGGGTCAGGAGGGGGAGACGGGTCAGGAGGGGGAGACGGCTCAGGTGGGGGAGACGGGTCAGGTGGGGGAGACGGGTCAGGTTGGGGAGACGGGTCAGGAGGGGGAGACGGGTCAGGTGGGGGAGACGAGTCAGGAGGGGGAGACGGGTCAGGTGGGGGAGATCTGTCAGGTGGGGGAGATGGGTGAGGTGGGGGAGATCTGTCAGGTTGGGGAGACGGGTCAGGTTGGGGAGACGGGTGAAGAGGGGGAGATGGGTGAGGTTGGGGAGACGGGTCAGGGGGGGGGAGACGGGTCAGGTGGGGGAGAATGGTGAGGAGGGGGAGATGGGTGAGGTTGGGAAGACGGGTCAGGAGGGGGAGACGGGTGAGGTGGGGGAGATGGGTGAGGTGGGGGAGACGGGTCAGGAGGGGGAGACGGGTCAGGAGGGGGAGATGGGTGACTTGGGGGAGATGGGTGAGGTGGGGGAGACGGGTCAGGAGGGGGAGACGGGTCAGGTTGGGGAGACGGGTCAGGAGGGGGAGACGGGTCAGGAGGGGGAGACGGGTCAGGTGGGGGAGACGGGTCAGGAGGGGGAGACGGGTCAGGTGGGGGAGACGGGTGAAGAGGGGGAGATGGGTGAGGTTGGGGAGACGGGTCGGGGGGGGGAGACGGGTCAGGTGGGGGAGAATGGTGAGGAGGGGGAGATGGGTGAGGTTGGGGAGATGGGTCAGGAGGGGGAGATGGGTGACTTGGGGGAGATGGGTGAGGTGGGGGAGACGGGTCAGGAGGGGGAGACGGGTCAGGTTGGGGAGACGGGTCAGGAGGGGGAGACGGGTCAGGTGGGGGAGACGAGTCAGGTGGGGGAGACGGGTGAGGTGGGGGAGACGGGTCAGGAGGGGGAGACGGGTCAGGAGGGGGAGACGGGTCAGGAGGGGGAGACGAGTCAGGTGGGGGAGACGGGTGAGGTGGGGGAGACGGGTCAGGAGGGGGAGACGGGTCAGGAGGGGGAGATGGGTCAGGTGGGGGAGACGGGTCAGGAGGGGGAGACGGGTCAGGAGGGGGAGATGGGTCAGGTGGGGGAGACGGGTCAGGTGGGGGAGATGGGTCAGGTGGGGGAGACGGGTGAGGTGGGGGAGACGGGTCAGGTGGGGGAGACGGGTCAGGAGGGGGAGACGTGTCAGGTTGGGGAGACGGGTCGGTGGGGAGATGGGTCAGGTGGGGGAGACGGGTCGGTGGGGAGACGGGTCAGGTGGGGGAGACGGGTCAGGTGGGGGAGACGGGTCAGGTGGGGAGATGGGTCAGGTGGGGGAGATGGGTCAGGTGGGGGAGACGGGTCAGGTGGGGGAGACGGGTCGGTGGGGAGATGGGTCAGGAGGGGGAGACGGGTCATGTTGGGGAGACGGGTCAGGTGGGGGAGACGGGTCAGGTGGGGAGACGGGTCAGGAGGGGGAGACGGGTCAGGAGGGGGAGACGGGTCAGGTTGGGGAGACGGGTCAGGAGGGGGAGACGGGTCAGGAGGGGGAGACGGGTCAGGTTGGGGAGACGGGTCAGGAGGGGGAGACGGGTCAGGTGGGGAGATGGGTCAGGAGGGGGAGACGGGTCATGTTGGGGAGACGGGTCAGGTGGGGGAGACGGGTCAGGTGGGGAGACGGGTCAGGAGGGGGAGACGGGTCAGGAGGGGGAGACGGGTCAGGTTGGGGAGACGGGTCAGGAGGGGGAGACGGGTCAGGAGGGGGAGACGGCTCAGGTGGGGGAGACGGGTCAGGTGGGGGAGACGGGTCAGGTTGGGGAGACGGGTCAGGAGGGGGAGACGGGTCAGGTGGGGGAGACGAGTCAGGAGGGGGAGACGGGTCAGGTGGGGGAGACGGGTCAGGTGGGGGAGACGGATCAGGAGGGGGAGATCGGTCAGGTGGGGGAGACGGGTCAGGAGGGGGAGACGGGTCAGGTTGGGGAGACGGGTCAGGAGGGGGAGACGGGTCAGGAGGGGGAGACGGCTCAGGTGGGGGAGACGGGTCAGGTGGGGGAGACGGGTCAGGTTGGGGAGACGGGAGAGGAGGAGGAGATGGGTGAGGTTGGGGAGACGGGTCAGGAGAGGGAGACGGGTCAGGAGAGGGAGACGGGTCAGGTGGGGGAGACGGGTCAGGAGGGGGAGACGGGTCAGGTTGGGGAGACGGGTCAGGAGGAGGAGACGGGTGAGGAGGGGGAGACAGGTCAGGTGGGGGAGATGGGTGAGGTAGGGGAGACGGGTCAGGTTGGGGAGACGGGTGAGGTGGGGGAGACGGGTCAGGTTGGGGAGACGGGTGAGGTGGGGGAGATGGGTCAGGTTGGGGAGACGGGTCAGGTGGGGGAGACGGGTGAGGAGGGGGAGATGGGTCAGGTTGGGGAGACGGGTCAGGAGGGGGAGACGGGTCAGGTTGGGGAGACGGGTGAGGAGGGGGAGACAGGTCAGGTGGGGGAGATGGGTCAGGAGGGGGAGACGGGTCAGGTGGGGGGGATGGGTCAGGAGGGGGAGACGGGTCAGGTGGGGGAGACGGGTCAGGTTGGGGAGACGGGTGAGGAGGGGGAGATGGGTCAGGTTGGGGAGATGGGTCAGGTTGGGGAGACGGGTCAGGTTGGGGAGACGGGTGAGGAGGGGGAGATGGGTCAGGTGGGGGGGATGGGTCAGGAGGGGGAGATGGGTCAGGTTGGGGAGACGGGTCAGGTTGGGGAGACGGGTCAGGTGGGGGAGACGGGTCAGGAGGGGGAGACGGGTCAGGTGGGGGAGACGGGTCAGGAGGGGGAGATGGGTCAGGTTGGGGAGACGGGTCAGGTTGGGGAGACGGGTCAGGAGGGGGAGACGGGTCAGGTGGGGGAGACGGGTCAGGAGGGGGAGACGGGTCAGGAGGGGGAGATGGGTCAGGTTGGGGAGACGGGTGAGGAGGGGGAGACAGGTCAGGTGGGGGAGATGGGTCAGGAGGGGGAGACGGGTCAGGTGGGGGGGATGGGTCAGGAGGGGGAGACGGGTCAGGTGGGGGAGACGGGTGAGGAGGGGGAGATGGGTGAGGTTGGGAAGACGGGTCAGGAGGGGTAGACGGGTCAGGTGGGGGAGACGGGTGAGGAGGGGGAGACAGGTCAGGAGGGGGAGATGGGTCAGGAGGGGGAGATGGGTCAGGTGGGGGAGACGGGTCAGGTTGGGGAGACGGGTCAGGAGGGGGAGACGGGTCGGGTGGGGGAGATGGGTGAGGTAGGGGAGACGGGTCAGGAGCGGGAGATTGGTCAGGAGGGGGAGACGGGTCAGGAGGGGGAGACGGGTCAGGTGGGGGAGATTGGTCAGGAGGGGGAGACGGGTCAGGAGGGGGAGACGGGTCAGGTGGGGGAGATTGGTCAGGAGGGGGAGACGGGTCAGGAGGGGGAGACGGGTCGGGTGGGGGAGATGGGTGAGGTAGGGGAGACGGGTCAGGAGCGGGAGATTGGTCAGGAGGGGGAGACGGGTCAGGAGGGGGAGACGGGTCAGGTGGGGGAGATTGGTCAGGAGGGGGTGACGGGTCAGGAGGGGGAGACGGGTCAGGAGGGGGTGACGGGTCAGGAGGGGGAGACGGGTGAGGAGGGGGAGACGGGTCAGGAGGGGGAGACGGGTGAGGAGGGGGAGACGGGTCAGGAGGGGGAGACGGGTCAGGAGGGGGAGACAGGTGAGGTTGGGGAGACGGGTCAGGAGGGGGAGACGGGTCAGGAGGGGGAGACGGGTCAGGTTGGGGAGACGGGTCAGGAGGGGGTGACGGGTCAGGAGGGGGAGACGGGTGAGGAGGGGGAGACGGGTCAGGAGGGGGAGACGGGTCAGGAGGGGGAGACAGGTGAGGTTGGGGAGACGGGTCAGGAGGGGGAGACGGGTCAGGAGGGGGAGACGGGTGAGATTGGGGAGACGGGTCAGGAAGGGGAGACGGGTCAGGAGGGGGAGACGGGTGAGATTGGGGAGACGGGTCAGGAGGGGGAGACGGGTGAGATTGGCGAGACGGGTCAGGTTGGGGAGACGGGTCAGGAGGGGGAGACGGGTCAGGAGGGGGAGACGGGTGAGGTTCGGGAGACGGTTCAGGAGGGGGAGACGGGTCAGGTGGGGGAGACGGGTCAGGAGGGGGGACACGGGTCAGGAGGGGGAGACGGGTGAGGTTGGGGAGACGGGTCAGGAGGGGGAGATGGGTCAGGTTGGGGAGACGGGTCAGGAGGGGGAGACGGGTCAGGTTGGGGAGACGGGTCAGGAGGGGGAGACGGGTGAGGTTGGGGAGACGGGTCAGGAGGGGGAGACGGGTGAGGTTGGGGAGACTGGTCAGGTTGGGGAGTCGGGTCAGGAGGGGGAGACGGGTCAGGAGGGGGAGACGGGTCAGGAGGGGGAGACGGGTCAGGTGGGGGAGACGGGTGAGGTTGGGGAGACTGGTCAGGTTGGGGAGACGGGTCAGGAGGGGGAGACGGGTCAAGTTGGGGAGACGGGTCAGGTTGGGGAGACGGGTCAGGAGGGGGAGACGGGTCAGGAGGGGGAGACGGGTGAGGTGGGGGAGATGGGTGAGGTGGGGGAGATGGGTCAGGAGGGGGAGATGGTTCAGGAGGGGGAGACGGGTCAGGTGGGGGAGAGGGGTGAGGTAGGGGAGATGAGTGAGGTTGGGGAGACGGGTCAGGAGGGGGAGACAGGTCAGGTGGGGGAGATGGGTGAGGTGGGGGAGATGGGTCAGGAGGGGGAGATGGGTCAGGAGGGGGAGACGGGTCAGGTGGGGGAGATGGGTGAGGTGGGGGATACGGGTCAGGTTGGGGAGACGGGTCAGGAGGGGGAGACAGGTCAGGTGGGGGAGATGGGTGAGGTGGGGGAGACGGGTCAGGTTGGGGAGACAGGTCAGGAGGGGGAGATGGGTGAGGTGGGGGAGACGGGTCAGGTTGGGGAGACGGGTCAGGAGGGGGAGATGGGTGAGGTGGGGGAGACGGGTCAGGTTGGGGAGACGGGTCAGGTTGGGGAGACGGGTCAGGAGGGGGAGACGGGTCAGGTTGGGGAGACGGGTCAGGTGGGGGAGACGGGTCAGGAGGGGGAGACGGGTCAGGTTGGGGAGACGGGTCAGGAGGGGGAGACGGGTCAGGTTGGGGAGACGGGTCAGGTGGGGGAGACGGGTCAGGAGGGGGAGACGGGTCAGGTGGGGGAGACGGGTCAGGAGGGGGAGATGGGTCAGGAGGGGGAGACGGGTCAGGTTGGGGAGACGGGTCAGGTGGGGGAGACGGGTCAGGTTGGGGAGACGGGTCAGGTGGGGGAGACGGGTCAGGTTGGGGAGACGGGTCAGGTGGGGGAGACGGGTCAGGAGGGGGAGATGGGTCAGGAGGGGGAGACGGGTCAGGTGGGGGAGACGGGTCAGGTGGGGGAGACGGGTCAGGAGGGGGAGATGGGTCAGGAGGGGGAGACGGGTCAGGAGGGGGAGACGGGTGAGGTGGGGGAGATGGGTCAGGTTGGGAGACGGGTCAGGTTGGGGAGACGGGTCAGGTGGGGGAGACGGGTCAGGTGGGGGAGACGGGTCAGGTTGGGGAGACGGGTCAGGTGGGGGAGACGGGTCAGGTTGGGGAGACGGGTGAGGAAGGGGAGACAGGTCAGGTGGGGGAGATGGGTGAGGTAGGGGAGACGGGTCAGGAGGGGGAGATTGGTCAGGTTGGGGAGACGGGTCAGGAGGGGGAGACGGGTGACGAGGGGTAGACGGGTCAGGAGGGGGAGACGGGTCAGGAGGGGGAGACGGGTCAGGAGGGGGAGACGGGTCAGGTTGGGGAGACGGGTCAGGAGGGGGAGACGGGTCAGGAGGGGGAGATGGGTGAGGTAGGGGAGACGGGTCAGGAGGGGGAGATTGGTCAGGTTGGGGAGACGGGTCAGGAGGGGGAGACGGGTCAGGAGGGGGAGACGGGTGACGAGGGGTAGACGGGTCAGGAGGGGGAGATTGGTCAGGAGGGGGAGACGGGTGAGGTTGGGGAGACGGGTCAGGAGGGGGAGATGGGTGAGGTTGGGGAGACGGGTCAGGAGGGGGAGACGGGTGAGATTGGGGAGACGGGTCAGGAAGGGGAGACGGGTCAGTAGGGGGAGACGGGTGAGATTGGGGAGACGGGTCAGGAGGGGGAGACGGGTGAGATTGGGGAGACGGGTCAAGTTGGGGAGACGGGTCAGGAGGGGGAGACGGGTCAGGTTGGGGAGACGGGTCAGGAGGGGGAGACGGGTGAGGTTCGGGAGACGGTTCAGGAGGGGGAGACGGGTCAGGTGGGGGAGACGGGTCAGGAGGGGGGACACGGGTCAGGAGGGGGAGACGGGTGAGGTTGGGGAGACGGGTCAGGAGGGGGAGATGGGTCAGGTTGGGGAGACGGGTCAGGAGGGGGAGACGGGTCAGGAGGGGGAGACGGGTCAGGTTGGGGAGTCTGGTCAGGAGGGGGAGACGGGTGAGGTTGGGGAGACGGGTAAGGTTGGGGAGACGGGTCAGGAGGGGGAGACGGGTGAGGTTGGGGAGACGGGTCAGGAAGGGGAGACGGGTGAGGTTGGGGAGACTGGTCAGGTTGGGGAGTCGCTCAGGAGGGGGAGACGGGTCAGGAGGGGGAGACGGGTAAGGTTGGGGAGACGGGTCAGGAGGGGGAGACGGGTCAGGTGGGGGAGACGGGTCAGGAGGGGAGACGGATGAGGAGGGGGAGACGGGTCAGGAGGGGGAGACGGGTCAGGAGGGGGAGACGGGTAAGGTTGGGGAGACGGGTCAGGAGGGGGAGACGGGTCAGGAGGGGAGACGGATGAGGAGGGGGAGACGGGTCAGGAGGGGGAGACGGGTCAGGTTGGGGAGACGGGTCAAGTTGGGGAGACGGGTCAGGTTGGGGAGACGGGTGAGGAGGGGGAGACGCGTGAGATTGGGGAGACGCGTGAGATTGGGGAGACGGCTCAGGAGGGGGAGACGGGTAAGGTTGGGGAGACGGGTCAAGTTGGGGAGACGGGTCAGGAGGGGGAGACGGGTGAGGAGGGGGAGACGGGTCAGGAGGGGGAGACGCGTGAGATTGGGGAGACGGCTCAGGAGGGGGAGACGGGTCAGGTGGGGGAGACGGGTGAGGAGGGGGAGACGGGTCAGGAGTGGGAGACGGGTCAGGAGGGGGAGATGGGTCAGGTTGGGGAGACGGGTCAGGAGTGGGAGACGGGTCAGGAGGGGGAGACGGGTCAGGAGGGGGAGACGGGTGAGGAGGGGGAGACGGGTCAGGAGGGGGAGACGGGACAGGTTGGGGAGACGGGTCAGGAGGGGGAGACGGGTGAGATTGGGGAGACGGGTCAGGAGGGGGAGACGCGTGAGATTGGGGAGACGGGTCAGGAGGGGGAGACGGGTCAGGTTGGGGAGACGGGTGAGATTGGGGAGACGGGTCAGGTTGGGGAGACGGGTCAGGTTGGGGAGACGGGTGAGATTGGGGAGACGGGTGAGATTGGGGAGACGGGTCAGGAGGGGGAGACGGGTCAGGTTGGGGAGACGGGTCAGGAGGGGGAGACGAGTGAGGTTGGGGAGACGGGTCAGGAGGGGGAGACGGGTCAGGAGGGGGAGACGGGTCAGGAGGGGGAGACGGGACAGGTTGGGGAGACGGGTCAGGAGGGGGAGACGGGTCAGGAGGGGGAGACGGGTCAGGAGGGGGAGACGGGACAGGTTGGGGAGACGGGTCAGGAGGGGGAGACGGGTGAGATTGGGGAGACGGGTCAGGAGGGGGAGACGGGTCAGGAGGGGGAGACGGGTCAGGTTGGGGAGACGGGTGAGATTGGGGAGACGGGTCAGGAGGGGGAGACGGGTCAGGTTGGGGAGACGGGTCAGGAGGGGGAGACGTGTCAGGTGGGGGAGACGGGTCAGGTTGGGGAGACGGGTCAGGAGGGGGAGACGGGTCAGGAGGGGGTGACGGGTGAGGTTGGGGAGACGGGTCAGGAGGGGGAGACGGGTCAGGTGGGGGAGACGGGTCAGGAGGGGGAGACGGGTCAGGTTGGGGAGACGGGTCAGGAGGGGGAGACGGGTGAGGTTGGGGAGACGGGTCAGGAGGGGGAGACGGGTGAGGTTGGGGAGACGGGTCAGGAGGGGGAGACGGGTCAGGTGGGGGAGACGGGTCAGGAGGGGGAGATTGGTCAGGAGGGGGAGACGGGTCAGGAGGGGGAGACGGGTCAGGTTGGGGAGACGGGTCAGGAGGGGGAGACGGGTCAGGTTGGGGAGACGGGTCAGGAGGGGGAGACGGGTCAGGTTGGGGAGACGGGTCAGGAGGGGGAGACGGGTGAGGTTGGGGAGACGGGTCAGGAGGGGGAGACGGGTCAGGACGGGGAGACGGGTCAGGAGGGGGAGACGGGTGAGGTTGGGGAGACGGGTCAGGAGGGGGAGACGGGTGAGGTTGGGGAGACGGGTCAGGACGGGGAGACGGGTGAGGAGGGGGAGACGGGTCAGGAGGGAGAGACGGGTCAGGAGGGGGAGACGGGTGAGGTTGGGGAGACGGGTCAGGAGGGGGAGACGGGTCAGGAGGGGGAGACGGGTGAGGTTGGGGAGACGGGTCAGGAGGGGGAGACGGGTCAGGTTGGGGAGACGGGTCAGGAGGGGGAGACGGGTGAGGTTGGGGAGACTGGTCAGGAGGGGGAGACGGGTCAGGAGGGGGAGACGGGTCAGGTTGGGGAGACGGGTCAGGAGGGGGAGACGGGTCAGGTTGGGGAGACGGGTGAGGTTGGGGAGACGGGTCAGGAGGGGGAGACGGGTCAGGTGGGGGAGACGGGTCAGGAGGGGGAGATTGGTCAGGAGGGGGAGACGGGTCAGGAGGGGGAGACGGGTCAGGTTGGGGAGACTGGTCAGGAGGGGGAGACGGGTCAGGAGGGGGAGACGGGTCAGGAGGGGGAGACGGGTGAGGTTGGGGAGACGGGTCAGGAGGGGGAGACGGGTGAGGTTGGGGAGACGGGTCAGGAGGGGGAGACGGGTGAGGTTGGGGAGACGGGTCAGGAGGGGGAGACGGGTCAGGTGGGGGAGACGGGTCAGGAGGGGGAGACGGGTCAGGAGGGGGAGATTGGTCAGGAGGGGGAGACGGGTCAGGAGGGGGGAGACGGGTCAGGTTGGGGAGACGGGTCAGGAGGGGGAGACGGGTCAGGAGGGGGAGACGGGTCAGGTTGGGGAGACGGGTCAGGAGGGGGAGACGGGTGAGGTTGGGGAGATGGGTCAGGAGGGGGAGACGGGTCAGGAGGGGGAGACGGGTGAGGTTGGGGAGACGGGTCAGGAGGGGGAGACGGGTCAGGAGGGGGAGACGGGTGAGGTTGGGGAGACGGGTCAGGACGGGGAGACGGGTGAGGAGGGGGAGACGGGTCAGGAGGGGGAGACGGGTGAGGTTGGGGAGACGGGTCAGGAGGGGGAGACGGGTCAGGAGGGGGAGACGGGTGAGGTTGGGGAGACGGGTCAGGAGGGGGAGACGGGTCAGGTTGGGGAGACGGGTCAGGAGGGGGAGACGGGTCAGGAGGGGGAGACGGGTCAGGTTGGGGAGACGGGTCAGGAGGGGGAGACGGGTCAGGTTGGGGAGACGGGTGAGGTTGGGGAGACGGGTCAGGAGGGGGAGACGGGTCAGGTTGGAGAGACGGGTCAGGAGGGGGAGACGGGTGAGGTTGGGGAGACGGGTCAGGAGGGGGAGACGGGTCAGGAGGGGGAGACGGGTGAGGTGGGGGAGATGGGTCAGGTTGGGAGACGGGTCAGGTTGGGGAGACGGGTGAGGTGGGGGAGACGGGTCAGGTGGGGGAGACGGGTCAGGTTGGGTGACGGGTCAGGTTGGGGAGACGGGTGAGGTGGGGGAGATGGGTCAGGTTGGGGAGACGGGTGAGGAGGGGGAGACGGGTCAGGTGGGGGAGATGGGTGAGGTAAGGGAGACGGGTGAGGTTGGGGAGACGGGTCAGGACGGGGAGACGGGTGAGGAGGGGGAGACGGGTCAGGAGGGAGAGACGGGTCAGGAGGGGGAGACGGGTCAGGTGGGGGAGACGGGTCAGGTTGGGAGACGGGTCAGGTTGGGGAGACGGGTGAGGTGGGGGAGACGGGTCAGGTGGGGGAGATGGGTGAGGTAGGGGAGACGGGTCAGGAGGGGGAGATTGGTCAGGAGGGGGAGACGGGTCAGGTGGGGGAGACGGGTCAGGTGGGGGAGATTGGTCAGGAGGGGGAGACGGGTCAGGTGGGGGAGATTGGTCAGGAGGGGGAGACGGGTCAGGAGGGGGTGACGGGTCAGGAGGGGGAGACGGGTGAGGAGGGGGAGACGGGTCAGGAGGGGGAGACGGGTCAGGAGGGGGAGACGGGTGAGGAAGGGGAGACGGGTCAGGAGGGGGAGACGGGTCAGGAGGGGGAGACAGGTGAGGAAGGGGAGACGGGTCAGGAGGGGGAGATTGGTCAGGAGGGGGAGACGGGTCAGGAGGGGGAGACGGGTGAGGAAGGGGAGACGGGTCAGGAAGGGGAGACGGGTCAGGAGGGGGAGACAGGTCAGGAAGGGGAGACGGGTCAGGAGGGGGAGACGGGTGAGATTGGGGAGACGGGTCAGGAGGGGGAGACGGGTGAGATTGGGGAGACTGGTCAGGTTGGGGAGAAGGGTCAGGAGGGGGAGACGGGTGAGATTGGGGAGACGGGTCAGGAGGGGGAGACGGGTCAGGAGGGGGAGACGGGTCAGGTTGGGAAGACGGGTCAGGACGGGGAGACGGGTCAGGAGGGGGAGACGGGTCAGGAGGGGGAGACGGGTGAGGTTGGGGAGACGGGTCAGGAGGGGGAGACGGGTCAGGTTGGGGAGACGGGTCAGGAGGGGGAGACGGGTCAGGAGGGGGAGACGGGTGAGGTTGGGGAGACTGGTCAGGAGGGGGAGACGGGTCAGGTTGGGGAGACGGGTCAGGAGGGGGAGACGGGTCAGGTGGGGGAGACGGGTCAGGAGGGGGAGACGGGTGAGGTTGGGGAGACGGGTCAGGAGGGGGAGACGGGTCAGGAGGGGGAGACGGGTGAGGTTGGGGAGACGGGTCAGGAGGGGGAGACGGGTGAGGTTGGGGAGACGGGTCAGGAGGGGGAGACGGGTCAGGAGGGGGAGACGGGTCAGGAGGGGGAGACGGGTCAGGTTGGGGAGACGGGTCAGGAGGGGGAGACGGGTCAGGTTGGGGAGACGGGTCAGGAGGGGGAGACGGGTCAGGAGGGGGAGACGGGTGACGTTGGGGAGACGGGTCAGGAGGGGGAGACGGGTCAGGAGGGGGAGACGGGTGAGGTTGGGGAGACGGGTCAGGAGGGGGAGATGGGTCAGGTTGGGGAGACGGGTCAGGAGGGGGAGACGGGTGAGGTTGGGGAGACGGGTCAGGAGGGGGAGACGGGTCAGGAGGGGGAGACGGGTGAGGTTGGGGAGACTGGTCAGGAGGGGGAGACGGGTCAGGTTGGGGAGACGGGTCAGGAGGGGGAGACGGGTCAGGTTGGGGAGACGGGTCAGGAGGGGGAGACGGGTCAGGAGGGGGAGACGGGTGAGGTTGGGGAGACTGGTCAGGAGGGGGAGACGGGTCAGGTTGGGGAGACGGGTCAGGAGGGGGAGACGGGTCAGGTGGGGGAGACGGGTCAGGAGGGGGAGACGGGTGAGGTTGGGGAGACGGGTCAGGAGGGGGAGACGGGTCAGGAGGGGGAGACGTGTGAGGTTGGGGAGACGGGTCAGGAGGGGGAGACGGGTCAGGAGGGGGAGACGGGTGAGGTTAGGGAGACGGGTCAGGAGGGGGAGACGGGTCAGGAGGGGGAGACGGGTGAGGTTGGGGAGACGGGTCAGGAGGGGGAGACGGGTCAGGTGGGGGAGACGGGTCAGGAGGGGGAGACGGGTCAGGTTGGGGAGACGGGTCAGGAGGGGGAGACGGGTGAGGTTGGGGAGACGGGTCAAGAGGGGGAGACGGGTCAGGTTGGGGAGACGGGTCAGGAGGGGGAGACGGGTGAGGTTGGGGAGACGGGTCAGGTGGGGGAGACGGGTCAGGAGGGGGAGACGGGTGAGGTTGGGGAGACGGGTCAGGAGGGAGAGACGGGTGAGGTGGGGGAGACGGGTCAGGAGGGAGAGACGGGTCAGGAGGGGGAGACGGGTCAGGAGGGAGAGACGGGTGAGGTGGGGGAGACGGGTCAGGAGGGGGAGACGGATGAGGTTGGGGAGATGGGTCAGGAGGGGGAGACGGGTGAGGTTGGGGAGATGGGTCAGGAGGGAGAGACGGGTCAGGAGGGGGAGACGGGTCAGGAGGGAGAGACGGGTGAGGTGGGGGAGACGGGTCAGGAGGGGGAGACGGATGAGGTTGGGGAAATGGGTCAGTAGGGGGAGACGGGTCAGGAGGGGGAGACGGGTGAGGTTGGGGAGACGGGTCAGGAGGGGGAGACGGGTCAGTAGGGGGAGACGGGTCAGGAGGGGGAGACGGGTCAGGTTGGGGAGACGGGTCAGGAGGGGGAGACGGGTGAGGTTGGGGAGACGGGTCAGGTGGGGGAGACGGGTCAGGAGGGGGAGACGGGTGAGGTTGGGGAGACGGGTCAGGAGGGAGAGACGGGTGAGGTTGGGGAGACGGGTCAGGAGGGAGAGACGGGTGAGGTTGGGGAGACGGGTCAGGAGGGAGAGACGGGTGAGGTTGGGGAGACGGGTCAGGAGGGAGAGACGGGTCAGGAGGGGGAGACGGGTCAGGAGGGAGAGACGGGTGAGGTGGGGGAGACGGGTCAGGAGGGGGAGACGGATGAGGTTGGGGAGATGGGTCAGGAGGGGGAGATGGGTCAGTAGGGGGAGACGGGTCAGGAGGGGGAGACGGGTGAGGTTGGGGAGACGGGTCAGGAGGGGGAGACGGGTCAGTAGGGGGAGACGGGTCAGGAGGGGGAGACGGGTCAGGTTGGGGAGACCGGTCAGGAGAGGGAGACGGGTGAGGTTGGGGAGACGGGTCAGGAGGGGGAGACGGGTCAGGTTGGGGAGACGGGTGAGGAGGGGGAGACGGGTCAGTAGGGGGAGACGGGTCAGGAGGGGGAGACGGGTGAGGTTGGGGAGACGGGTCAGGAGGGGGAGACGGGTCAGGTTGGGGAGACGGGTGAGGAGGGGGAGACGGGTCAGGAGGGGGAGACGGGTCAGTAGGGGGAGACGGGTCAGGAGGGGGAGACGGGTCAGGTTGGGGAGACCGGTCAGGAGAGGGAGACGGGTGAGGTTGGGGAGACGGGTCAGGAGGGGGAGACGGGTCAGGTTGGGGAGACGGGTCAGGTTGGGGAGACGGGTCAGGTTGGGGAGACGGGTCAGGAGGGGGAGACGGGTGAGGTTGGGGAGACGGGTCAGGAGGGGGAGACGGGTCAGGAGGGGGAGACGGGTCAGGAGGGGGTGACGGGTCAGGAGGGGGAGACGGGTGAGGAGGGGGAGACGGGTGAGGAGGGGGAGACGGGTCAGGAGGGGGAGACAGGTCAGGGGGAGACGGGTCAGGTTGGGGAGATGGGTGAGGTGGGGGAGATGGGTCAGGAGGGGGAGACGGGTCAGGAGGGGGAGACGGGTCAGGTGGGGGAGACGGGTGAGGTGGGGGAGACGGGTCAGGTGGGGGAGACGGGTGAGGAGGGGGAGACGGGTCAGGTTGGGGAGACGGGTCAGGTGGGGGAGACGGGTCAGGAGGGGGAGACGGGTGAGGAGGGGGAGACGGGTGAGGAGGTGGAGACGGGTCAGGAGGGGGAGACAGGTCAGGGGGAGACGGGTCAGGTTGGGGAGACCGGTGAGGTGGGGGAGACGGGTCAGGTGGGGGAGACGGGTGAGGTTGGGGAGACGGGTCAGGAGGGGGAGACGGGTCAGGAGGGGGAGACGGGTCAGGTGGGGGAGACGGGTGAGGAGGGGGAGACGGGTCAGGTTGGGGAGACGGGTCAGGTGGGGGAGACGGGTGAGGTGGGGGAGACGGGTCAGGTGGGGGAGACGGGTGAGGTGGGGGAGACGGGTCAGGAGGGGGAGACGGGTCAGGTGGGGGAGACGGGTCAGGTGGGGGAGACGGGTGAGGTGGGGGAGACGGGTCAGGAGGGGGAGACGGGTCAGGTGGGGGAGACGGGTCAGGAGGGGGAGACGGGTGAGGTTGGGGAGACGGGTCAGGAGGGGGAGACGGGTCAGGAGGGGGAGACGGGTCAGGAGGGGGAGACGGGTGAGGTTGGGGAGACGGGTCAGGAGGGGGAGACGGGTCAGGAGGGGGAGACGGGTGAGGTTGGGGAGACGGGTCAGGAGGGGGAGACGGGTCAGGTGGGGGAGACGTGTGAGGTTGGGGAGACGGGTCAGGAGGGGGAGACGGGTCAGGAGGGGGAGACGGGTCAGGTGGGGGAGACGGGTCAGGAGGGGGAGACGGGTCAGGTTGGGGAGACGGGTCAGGAGGGGGAGACGGGTGAGGTTGGGGAGACGGGTCAGGAGGGGGAGACGGGTCAGGTTGGGGAGACGGGTCAGGAGGGGGAGACGGGTGAGGTTGGGGAGACGGGTCAGGTGGGGGAGACGGGTCAGGAGGGGGAGACGGGTCAGGAGGGGGAGCCGGATGAGGTTGGGGAGACGGGTCAGGTGGGGGAGACGGGTCAGGAGGGGGAGACGGGTCAGGTTGGGGAGACGGGTCAGGAGGGGGAGACGGGTCAGGTGGGGGAGACGGGTCAGGAGGGGGAGACGGGTCAGGAGGGGGAGATGGGTCAGGAGGGGGAGACGGGTCAGGAGGGGGAGACGGGTCAGGAGGGGGAGACGGGTGAGGTTGGGGAGACGGGCCAGGAGGGGGAGACGGGTCAGGAGGGGGAGACGGGTCAGGTTGGGGAGACGGGTCAGTAGGGGGAGACGGGTCAGGTTGGGGAGACGGGTCAGGAGGGGGAGACGGGTCAGGAGGGGGAGACGGGTGAGTTTGGGGAGACCGGTCAGGAGAGGGAGACGGGTCAGGTTGGGGAGACGGGTCAGGTTGGGGAGACGGGTCAGGTTGGGGAGACGGGTCAGGAGGGGGAGACGGATGAGGTTGGGGAGACGGGTCAGGTGGGGGAGACGGGTCAGGAGGGGGAGACGGGTCAGGAGGGGGAGACGGGTGAGTTTGGGGAGACCGGTCAGGAGAGGGAGACGGGTCAGGAGGGGAGACGGGTCAGGAGGGGGAGACGGGTCAGGTTGGGGAGACGGGTCAGGTTGGGGAGACGGGTCAGGAGGGGGAGACGGATGAGGTTGGGGAGACGGGTCAGGAGGGGGAGACGGGTGAGGTTGGGGAGACGGGTCAGGAGGGGGAGACGGGTCAGGTTGGGGAGACGGGTCAGGAGGGGGAGACGGGTCAGGTGGGGGAGACGGGTCAGGAGGGGGAGACGGGTCAGGAGGGGGAGATGGGTCAGGAGGGGGAGACGGGTCAGGAGGGGGAGACGGGTGAGGTTGGGGAGACGGGTCAGGAGGGGGAGACGGGTCAGGTTGGGGAGACGGGTCAGTAGGGGGAGACGGGTCAGGTTGGGGAGACGGGTCAGGAGGGGGAGACGGGTCAGGAGGGGGAGACGGGTGAGTTTGGGGAGACCGGTCAGGAGAGGGAGACGGGTCAGGAGGGGAGACGGGTCAGGAGGGGGAGACGGGTCAGGTTGGGGAGACGGGTCAGGTTGGGGAGACGGGTCAGGAGGGGGAGACGGGTGAGGTTGGGGAGACGGGTCAGGAGGGGGAGACGGGTGAGGTTGGGGAGACGGGTGAGGAGGGGGAGACGGGTCAGGAGGGGGAGACGGGTCAGGAGGGGGAGACGGGTCAGGTGGGGGAGATGGGTCAGGAGGGGGAGACGGGTCAGGAGGGGGAGACGGGTCAGGTGGGGGAGACGGGTCAGGAGGGGGAGACGGGTCAGGTTGGGGAGACGGGTCAGGTGGGGGAGACGGGTCAGGAGGGGGAGACGGGTCAGGTTGGGGAGACGGGTCAGGTGGGGGAGGTGGGGGAGACGGGTCAGGTGGGGGAGACGGGTCAGGTGGGGGAGACGGGTCAGGTGGGGGAGACGGGTCAGGAGGGGGAGACGGGTCAGGTGGGGGAGACGGGTCAGGACGGGGAGACGGGTCAGGTGGGGGAGACGAGTCAGGAGGGGGAGACGGGTCAGGAGGGGGAGACGGGTCAGGTTGGGGAGACGGGTCAGGAGGGGGAGACGGGTCAGGTGGGGGAGACGAGTCAGGAGGGGGAGACGGGTCAGGTTGGGGAGACGGGTCAGGTGGGGGAGATCGGTCAGGTGGGGGAGATCGGTCAGGAGGGGGAGATGGGTCAGGAGGGGGAGACGGGTGAGGAGGGGGAGATGGGTGAGGAGGGGGAGATGGGTCAGGTTGGGGAGATCGGTCAGGAGGGGGAGACGGGTGAGGTGGGGGAGATCTGTCAGGTTGGGGAGATCGGTCAGGAGGGGGAGACGGGTCAGGTGGGGGAGATCGGTCAGGTGGGGGAGATCGGTCAGGAGGGGGAGATGGGTCAGGTGGGGGAGACGGGTCAGGAGGGGGAGACGGGTGAGGAGGGGGAGATGGGTGAGGAGGGGGAGATGGGTCAGGTGGGGGAGACGGGTCAGGAGGGGGAGACGGGTCAGGTGGGGGAGACGGGTGAGGAGGGGGAGATGGGTGAGGTGGGGGAGACGGGTCAGGTGGGGGAGAGGGGTGAGGTGGGGGAGACGGGTCAGGTTGGGGAGACGGGTCAGGAGGGGGAGATGGGTGAAGTGGGGGAGATGGGTCAGGTTGGGGAGACAGGTCAGGTGGGGGAGACGGGTCAGGAGGGGGAGACGGGTCAGGTTGGGGAGACGGGTCAGGAGGGGGAGACGGGTGAGGTTGGGGAGACGGGTCAGGAGGGGGAGACGGGTCAGGTTGGGGAGACGGGTGAGGAGGGGGAGACGGGTCAGGAGGGGGAGACGGGTCAGGAGGGGGTGACGGGTCAGGAGGGGGAGACGGGTCAGGAGGGGGAGACGGGTCAGGAGGGGGTGACGGGTCAGGAGGGGGAGACGGGTGAGGAGGGGGAGACGGGTCAGGAGGGGGAGACGGGTCAGGGGGAGACGGGTCAGGTTGGGGAGACGGGTGAGGTGGGGGAGACGGGTCAGGAGGGGGAGACGGGTCAGGTTGGGGAGACGGGTGAGGTGGGGGAGACGGGTCAGGAGGGGGAGACGGGTCAGGTTGGGGAGACGGGTCAGGTTGGGGAGACGGGTCAGGAGGGGGAGATGGGTGAAGTGGGGGAGATGGGTCAGGTTGGGGAGACAGGTCAGGTGGGGGAGACGGGTCAGGAGGGGGAGACGGGTCAGGTTGGGGAGACGGGTCAGGAGGGGGAGACGGGTGAGGTTGGGGAGACGGGTCAGGAGGGGGAGACGGGTCAGGTTGGGGAGACGGGTCAGGAGGGGGAGACGGGTCAGGAGGGGGTGACGGGTCAGGAGGGGGAGACGGGTCAGGAGGGGGAGACGGGTCAGGAGGGGGTGACGGGTCAGGAGGGGGAGACGGGTGAGGAGGGGGAGACGGGTCAGGAGGGGGAGACGGGTCAGGGGGAGACGGGTCAGGTTGGGGAGACGGGTGAGGTGGGGGAGACGGGTCAGGAGGGGGAGACGGGTCAGGTTGGGGAGACGGGTGAGGTGGGGGAGACGGGTCAGGAGGGGGAGACGGGTCAGGTTGGGGAGACGGGTCAGGTGGGGGAGACGGGTCAGGTGGGGGAGACGGGTCAGGAGGGGGAGACGGGTCAGGTGGGGGAGACGGGTCAGGTTGGGGAGACGGGTCCGGAGGGGGAGACGGGTCAGGAGGGGGAGACGGGTCAGGTTGGGGAGAAGGGTCAGGTTGGGGAGACGGGTCAGGAGGGGGAGACGGGTGAGGTTGGGGAGACGGGTCAGGAGGGGGAGACGGGTGAGGTTGGGGAGACGGGTCAGGAGGGGGAGACGGGTCAGGTTGGGGAGACGGGTGAGGAGGGGGAGACGGGTCAGGAGGGGGAGACGGGTCAGGAGGGGGAGACGGGTGAGGAGGGGGAGACGGGTGAGGAGGGGGAGACCGGTCAGGAGAGGGAGACGGGTCAGGAGGGGGAGACGTGTCAGGTTGGGGAGACGGGTCAGGTTGGGGAGACGGGTCAGGTTGGGGAGACGGGTCAGGAGGGGGAGACGGGTCAGGAGGGGGAGACGGGTCAGGAGGGGAGACGGGTCAGGTTGGGGAGACGGGTCAGGTTGGGGAGACGGGTCAGGAGGGGGAGACGGGTGAGGTTGGGGAGACGGGTCAGGAGGGGGAGACGGGTGAGGTTGGGGAGACGGGTCAGGAGGGGGAGACGGGTCAGGTTGGGGAGACGGGTGAGGAGGGGGAGACGGGTCAGGAGGGGGAGACGGGTCAGGAGGGGGAGACGGGTCAGGAGGGGGTGACGGGTAAGGAGGGGGAGACGGGTGAGGAGGGGGAGACGGGTCAGGAGGGGGAGACGGGTCAGGAGGGGGAGACAGGTCAGGGGGAGACGGGTCAGGTTGGGGAGACGGGTGAGGTGGGGGAGATGGGTCAGGAGGGGGAGACGGGTCAGGAGGGGGAGACGGGTCAGGTTGGGGAGACGGGTCAGGTGGGGGAGACGGGTCAGGAGGGGGAGACGGGTCAGGTTGGGGAGACGGGTCAGGTGGGGGAGACGGGTGAGGTGGGGGAGACGGGTCAGGTGGGGGAGACGGGTCAGGTGGGGGAGACGGGTGAGGTGGGGGAGACGGGTCAGGAGGGGGAGACGGGTCAGGTGGGGAGATGGGTCATGTTGGGGAGACGGGTCAGGTGGGGGAGACGGGTCAGGTGGGGGAGACGGGTCAGGTGGGGGAGACGGGTCAGGAGGGGGAGACGGGTCAGGTGGGGGAGACGGGTCAGGAGGGGGAGACGGGTCAGGAGGGGGAGACGGGTCAGGTGGGGGAGACGGGTCAGGAGGGGGAGACGGGTCAGGAGGGGGAGACGGGTCAGGTGGGGGAGACGGGTCAGGAGGGGGACGGGTCAGGTGGGGGAGACGGGTCAGGAGGGGGAGACGGGTCAGGTTGGGGAGACGGGTCAGGTGGGGGAGACGGGTCAGGTGGGGGAGACGGGTCAGGAGGGGGACGGGTCAGGTTGGGGAGACGGGTCAGGTGGGGGAGACGTGTGAGGTTGGGGAGACGGGTCAGGAGGGGGAGACGGGTCAGGTGGGGGAGACGAGTCAGGAGGGGGAGATGGGTCAGGTGGGGGAGACGGGTCAGGAGGGGGAGACGGGTCAGGTGGGGGAGACGGGTGAGGAGGGGGAGATGGGTGAGGAGGGGGAGATGGGTCAGGTTGGGGAGATCGGTCAGGAGGGGGAGACGGGTGAGGTGGGGGAGATCTGTCAGGTGGGGGAGATGGGTCAGGTGGGGGAGACGGGTCAGGAGGGGGAGACGGGTCAGGTGGGGGAGACGGGTGAGGAGGGGGAGATGGGTGAGGTGGGGGAGACGGGTCAGGTGGGGGAGAGGGGTGAGGTGGGGGAGACGGGTCAGGTTGGGGAGACGGGTCAGGTTGGGGAGACGGGTCAGGTGGGGGAGACGGGTCAGGAGGGGGAGACGGGTCAGGTTGGGGAGACGGGTCAGGAGGGGGAGACGGGTGAGGTTGGGGAGACGGGTCAGGAGGGGGAGACGGGTCAGGTTGGGGAGACGGGTGAGGAGGGGGAGACGGGTCAGGAGGGGGAGATGGGTGAAGTGGGGGAGATGGGTCAGGTGGGGGAGACAGGTCAGGTGGGGGAGACGGGTCAGGAGGGGGAGACGGGTCAGGTTGGGGAGACGGGTCAGGAGGGGGAGACGGGTGAGGTTGGGGAGACGGGTCAGGAGGGGGAGACGGGTCAGGTTGGGGAGACGGGTGAGGAGGGGGAGACGGGTCAGGAGGGGGAGACGGGTCTGGAGGGGGAGACGGGTCAGGAGGGGGAGACGGGTGAGGAGGGGGAGACGGGTCAGGAGGGGGAGACGGGTCAGGAGGGGGAGACGGGTGAGTTTGGGGAGACGGGTCAGGAGGGGAGACGGGTCAGGAGGGGGAGACGGGTCAGGAGGGGGAGACGGGTGAGTTTGGGGAGACGGGTCAGGTTGGGGAGACGGGTCAGGACGGGGAGACGGGTCAGGTTGGGGAGACGGGTCAGGAGGGGGAGACGGGTGAGGTTGGGGAGACGGGTCAGGTTGGGGAGACGGGTCAGGAGGGGGAGACGGGTCAGGAGGGGGAGACGGGTCAGGTGGGGGAGACGGGTCAGGAGGGGGAGACGGGTCAGGTTGGGGAGACGGGTCAGGTGGGGGAGACGGGTGAGGTGGGGGAGACGGGTCAGGTGGGGGAGACGGGTCAGGTGGGGGAGACGGGTGAGGTGGGGGAGACGGGTCAGGAGGGGGAGACGGGTCAGGTGGGGAGACGGGTCAGGAGGGGGAGACGGGTCAGGTGGGGGAGACGAGTCAGGAGGGGGAGATGGGTCAGGTGGGGGAGACGGGTCAGGAGGGGGAGACGGGTCAGGTGGGGGAGACGGGTGAGGAGGGGGAGATGGGTGAGGAGGGGGAGATGGGTCAGGTTGGGGAGATCGGTCAGGAGGGGGAGACGGGTGAGGTGGGGGAGATCTGTCAGGTGGGGGAGACGGGTCAGGTGGGGGAGACGGGTCAGGAGGGGGAGACGGGTCAGGTGGGGGAGACGGGTGAGGAGGGGGAGATGGGGGAGGAGGGGGAGACGGGTCAGGTGGGGGAGAGGGGTGAGGTGGGGGAGACGGGTCAGGTTGGGGAGACAGGTCAGGTGGGGGAGACTGGTCAGGTTGGGGAGACGGGTCAGGAGGGGGAGACGGGTCAGGTGGGGGAGACTGGTGAGGAGGGGGAGATGGGTGAGGTTGGGGAGATGGGTCAGGAGGGGTAGACGGGTCAGGAGGGGGAGACGGGTGAGGAGGGGGAGATGGGTGAGGTGGGGGAGATGGGTCAGGAGGGGTAGACGGGTCAGGTGGGGGAGACGGGTGAGGTGGGGGAGATGGGTGAGGTGGGGGAGATGGGTCAGGAGGGGGAGACGGGTCAGGTGGGGGAGAGGGGTTAGGAAGGGGAGATGGGTGAGGTTGGGGAGACGGGTCAGGAGGGGGAGACGGGTCAGGTGGGGGAGATGGGTGAGGTGGGGGAGACGGGTCAGGTTGGGGAGACGGGTCAGAAGGGGGAGACGGGTGAGGAGGGGGAGATGGGTGAGGTGGGGGAGACGGGTCAGGTGGGGGAGATGGGTGAGGTGGGGGAGACGGGTCAGGTTGGGGAGACGGGTCAGGAGGGGGAGACAGGTCAGGTGGGGGAGATGGGTGAGGTGGGGGAGATGGGTGAGGTGGGGGAGATGGGTCAGGAGGGGGAGACGGGTCAGGAGGGGGAGACGGGTCAGGTGGGGGAGACGGGTGAGGAGGGGGAGATGGGTGAGGTGGGGGAGACGGGTCAGGTGGGGGAGAGGGGTGAGGAAGGGGAGATGGGTGAGGTTGGGGAGACGGGTCAGGAGGGGGAGACGGGTCAGGTTGGGGAGACGGGTCAGGAGGGGGAGACGGGTCAGGTGGGGGAGATGGGTGAGGTGGGGGAGATGGGTCAGGTTGGGGAGACGGGTCAGGTTGGGGAGACGGGTCAGGAGGGGGAGATGGGTGAGGTGGGGGAGATGGGTCAGGTTGGGGAGACAGGTCAGGTGGGGGAGACGGGTCAGGTGGGGGAGATGGGTGAGGTGGGGGAGACGGGTCAGGTTGGGGAGACGGGTCAGGAGGGGGAGACGGGTCAGGTTGGGGAGACGGGTCAGGAGGGGGAGATGGGTGAGGTGGGGGAGATGGGTCAGGTTGGGGAGACAGGTCAGGTGGGGGAGACGGGTCAGGTGGGGGAGATGGGTGAGGTGGGGGAGACGGGTCAGGTTGGGGAGACGGGTCAGGTTGGGGAGACGGGTCAGGAGAGGGAGACGGGTCAGGTGGGGGAGACGGGTCAGGAGGGGGAGACGGGTCAGGTTGGGGAGACGGGTCAGGAGAGGGAGACGGGTCAGGTGGGGGAGACGGGTGAGGAGGGGGAGACGGGTCAGGAGGGGGAGACGGGTCAGGTTGGGGAGACGGGTCAGGAGAGGGAGACGGGTCAGGTGGGGGAGACGGGTGAGGAGGGGGAGATGGGTGAGGTTGGGGAGACGGGTCAGGAGGGGTAGACGGGTCAGGTGGGGGAGATGGGTGAGGTGGGGGAGATGGGTCAGGAGGGGGAGATGGGTGAGGTGGGGGAGATGGGTGAGGTGGGGGAGATGGGTCAGGAGGGGGAGACGGGTCAGGTGGGGGAGAGGGGTGAGGAAGGGGAGATGGGTGAGGTTGGGGAGACGGGTCAGGAGGGGGAGACGGGTCAGGTGGGGGAGATGGGTGAGGTGGGGGAGACGGGTCAGGTTGGGGAGACGGGTCAGGAGGGGGAGACAGGTCAGGTGGGGGAGATGGGTGAGGTTGGGGAGACGGGTCAGGAGGGGGAGACGGGTGAGGTGGGGGAGATGGGTGAGGTGGGGGAGATGGGTCAGGAGGGGGAGATGGGTCAGGAGGGGGAGACGGGTCAGGTGGGGGAGAGGGGTGAGGAAGGGGAGACGGGTCAGGAGGGGGAGACGGGTCAGGTGGGGGAGATGGGTGAGGTGGGGGAGACGGGTCAGGTTGGGGAGACGGGTCAGGAGGGGGAGACAGGTCAGGTGGGGGAGATGGGTGAGGTGGGGGAGATGGGTCAGGTTGGGGAGACGGGTCAGGTGGGGGAGACGGGTGAGGACGGGGAGATGGGTGAGGTGGGGGAGACGGGTGAGGTGGGGGAGACGGGTCAGGTTGGGGAGACGGGTGAGGTGGGGGAGACGGGTCAGGTTGGGGAGACGGGTCAGGAGGGGGAGACGGGTCAGGAGGGGGAGATCGGTCAGGTGGGGGAGACGGGTCAGGAGGGGGAGATCGGTCAGGTGGGAGAGACGGGTCAGGAGGGGGAGATCGGTCAGGTGGGGGAGACGGGTCAGGAGGGGGAGATCGGTCAGGTGGGGGAGACGGGTCAGGTGGGGGAGATCGGTCAGGTTGGGGAGACGGGTCAGGAGGGGGAGACGGGTCAGGAGGGGGAGACGGGTCAGGAGGGGGAGATCGGTCAGGTGGGGGAGACGGGTCAGGAGGGGTAGATCGGTCAGGTGGGGGAGACGGGTCAGGAGGGGGAGACGGGTCAGGTGGGGGAGACGGGTCAGGTTGGGGAGACGGGTGAGGTGGGGGAGACGGGTCAGGAGGGGGAGATCGGTCAGGTTGGGGAGACGGGTCAGGAGGGGGAGACGGGTCAGGAGGGGGAGACGGGTCAGGAGGGGGAGAAGGGTCAGGTTGGGGAGACGGGTGAGGTGGGGGAGATGGGTCAGGTTGGGGAGACGGGTCAGGTTGGGGAGACGGGTGAGGTGGGGGAGACGGGTCAGGTGGGGGAGACGGGTCAGGTGAGGGAGACGGGTCAGGAGGGGGAGAAGGGTCAGGAGGGGGAGACGGGTCAGGTGGGGGAGACGGGTCAGGAGGGGGAGAAGGGTAAGGTTGGGGAGACGGGTGAGGTTGGGGGAGATGGGTCAGGAGGGGGAGACGGGTCAGGTGGGGGAGATCGGTCAGGTGGGGGAGACGGGTCAGGTGGGGGAGATCGGTCAGGTGGGGGAGATCGGTCAGGTGGGGGAGACGGGTCAGGTGGGGGAGATCGGTCAGGTGGGGGAGATCGGTCAGGTTGGGGAGACGGGTCAGGTGGGGGAGACGGGTGAGGTGGGGGAGATCGGTCAGGTGGGGGAGACGGGTCAGGTGGGGAGATCGGTCAGGTGGGGGAGACGGGTCAGGAGTGGGAGATCGGTCAGGTGGGGGAGACGGGTCAGGTGGGGGAGATCGGTCAGGTGGGGGAGACGGGTCAGGTGGGGGAGATCGGTCAGGTGGGGGAGACGGGTCAGGAGGGGGAGACGGGTCAGGAGGGGGAGACGGGTCAGGAGTGGGAGATCGGTCAGGTGGGGGAGACGGGTCAGGAGGGGGAGACGGGTCAGGTTGGGGAGACGGGTGAGGTGGGGGAGACGGGTCAGGAGGGGGAGATGGGTCAGGAGGGGGAGACGGGTAAGGTTGGGGAGATGGGTGAGGTGGGGGAGATGGGTCAGGAGGGGGAGATGGGTCAGGAGGGGGAGACGGGTCAGGTGGGGGAGACGGGTGAGGTGGGGGAGATGGGTCAGGAGGGGGAGATGGGTGAGGAGGGGGAGACGGGTAAGGTTGGGGAGATGGGTGAGGTGGGGGAGATGGGTCAGGAGGGGGAGATGGGTCAGGAGGGGGAGACGGGTGAGGTGGGGGAGATGGGTCAGGAGGGGGAGACGGGTTAGGTTGGGGAGATGGGTCAGGAGGGGGAGACGGGTCAGGATGGGGAGACGGGTGAGGTGGGGGAGATGGGTCAGGTTGGGGAGACGGGTGAGGTGGGGGAGATGGGTCAGGTTGGGGAGACGGGTCAGGAGGGGGAGACGGGTCAGGAGGGGGAGACGGGTCAGGTGGGGGAGACGGGTCAGGAGGGGGAGACGGGTCAGGAGGGGGAGACGGGTCAGGTTGGGGAGACGGGTCAGGTGGGGGAGACGGGTCAGGAGGGGGAGACGGGTCAGGAGGGGGAGACGGGTCAGGTGGGGGAGACGGGTCAGGTTGGGGAGACGGGTGAGGTGGGGGAGACGGGTCAGGTGGGGGAGACGGGTCAGGTTGGGGAGACGGGTGAGGTGGGGGAGACGGGTCAGGAGGGGGAGACGGGTCAGGAGGGGGAGATCGGTCAGGTGGGGGAGACGGGTCAGGAGGGGGAGACGGGTCAGGTGGGGGAGACGGGTCAGGTTGGGGAGACGGGTGAGGTGGGGGAGACGGGTCAGGAGGGGGAGATCGGTCAGGTTGGGGAGACGGGTCAGGAGGGGGAGACGGGTCAGGAGGGGGAGACGGGTCAGGTGGGGGAGACGGGTCAGGTGGGGGAGACGGGTCAGGAGGGGGAGATCGGTCAGGTGGGGGAGACGGGTCAGGAGGGGGAGATCGGTCAGGTGGGAGAGACGGGTCAGGAGGGGGAGATCGGTCAGGTGGGGGAGACGGGTCAGGAGGGGGAGATCGGTCAGGTGGGGGAGACGGGTCAGGTGGGGGAGATCGGTCAGGTTGGGGAGACGGGTCAGGAGGGGGAGACGGGTCAGGAGGGGGAGACGGGTCAGGAGGGGGAGATCGGTCAGGTGGGGGAGACGGGTCAGGAGGGGTAGATCGGTCAGGTGGGGGAGACGGGTCAGGAGGGGGAGACGGGTCAGGTGGGGGAGACGGGTCAGGTTGGGGAGACGGGTGAGGTGGGGGAGACGGGTCAGGAGGGGGAGATCGGTCAGGTTGGGGAGACGGGTCAGGAGGGGGAGACGGGTCAGGAGGGGGAGACGGGTCAGGAGGGGGAGAAGGGTCAGGTTGGGGAGACGGGTGAGGTGGGGGAGATGGGTCAGGTTGGGGAGACGGGTCAGGTTGGGGAGACGGGTGAGGTGGGGGAGACGGGTCAGGTGGGGGAGACGGGTCAGGTGAGGGAGACGGGTCAGGAGGGGGAGAAGGGTCAGGAGGGGGAGACGGGTCAGGTGGGGGAGACGGGTCAGGAGGGGGAGAAGGGTAAGGTTGGGGAGACGGGTGAGGTTGGGGGAGATGGGTCAGGAGGGGGAGACGGGTCAGGTGGGGGAGATCGGTCAGGTGGGGGAGACGGGTCAGGTGGGGGAGATCGGTCAGGTGGGGGAGATCGGTCAGGTGGGGGAGACGGGTCAGGTGGGGGAGATCGGTCAGGTGGGGGAGATCGGTCAGGTTGGGGAGACGGGTCAGGTGGGGGAGACGGGTGAGGTGGGGGAGATCGGTCAGGTGGGGGAGACGGGTCAGGTGGGGAGATCGGTCAGGTGGGGGAGACGGGTCAGGAGTGGGAGATCGGTCAGGTGGGGGAGACGGGTCAGGTGGGGGAGATCGGTCAGGTGGGGGAGACGGGTCAGGTGGGGGAGATCGGTCAGGTGGGGGAGACGGGTCAGGAGGGGGAGACGGGTCAGGAGGGGGAGACGGGTCAGGAGTGGGAGATCGGTCAGGTGGGGGAGACGGGTCAGGAGGGGGAGACGGGTCAGGTTGGGGAGACGGGTGAGGTGGGGGAGACGGGTCAGGAGGGGGAGATGGGTCAGGAGGGGGAGACGGGTAAGGTTGGGGAGATGGGTGAGGTGGGGGAGATGGGTCAGGAGGGGGAGATGGGTCAGGAGGGGGAGACGGGTCAGGTGGGGGAGACGGGTGAGGTGGGGGAGATGGGTCAGGAGGGGGAGATGGGTGAGGAGGGGGAGACGGGTAAGGTTGGGGAGATGGGTGAGGTGGGGGAGATGGGTCAGGAGGGGGAGATGGGTCAGGAGGGGGAGACGGGTGAGGTGGGGGAGATGGGTCAGGAGGGGGAGACGGGTTAGGTTGGGGAGATGGGTCAGGAGGGGGAGACGGGTCAGGATGGGGAGACGGGTGAGGTGGGGGAGATGGGTCAGGTTGGGGAGACGGGTGAGGTGGGGGAGATGGGTCAGGTTGGGGAGACGGGTCAGGAGGGGGAGACGGGTCAGGAGGGGGAGACGGGTCAGGTGGGGGAGACGGGTCAGGAGGGGGAGACGGGTCAGGAGGGGGAGACGGGTCAGGTTGGGGAGACGGGTCAGGTGGGGGAGACGGGTCAGGAGGGGGAGACGGGTCAGGAGGGGGAGACGGGTCAGGTGGGGGAGACGGGTCAGGTTGGGGAGACGGGTGAGGTGGGGGAGACGGGTCAGGTGGGGGAGACGGGTCAGGTTGGGGAGACGGGTGAGGTGGGGGAGACGGGTCAGGAGGGGGAGACGGGTCAGGAGGGGGAGATCGGTCAGGTGGGGGAGACGGGTCAGGAGGGGGAGACGGGTCAGGTGGGGGAGACGGGTCAGGTTGGGGAGACGGGTGAGGTGGGGGAGACGGGTCAGGAGGGGGAGATCGGTCAGGTTGGGGAGACGGGTCAGGAGGGGGAGACGGGTCAGGAGGGGGAGACGGGTCAGGTGGGGGAGACGGGTCAGGTGGGGGAGACGGGTCAGGAGGGGGAGACGGGTCAGGAGGGGGAGACGGGTCAGGTTTGGGAGACGGGTCAGGATGGGGAGACGGGTCAGGTGGGGGAGACGGGTCAGGAGGGGGAGACGGGTCAGGAGGGGGAGACGAGTGAGGTGGGGGAGATGGGTCAGGTGGGGGAGATGGGTCAGGAGGGGGAGACGGGTCAGGTTGGGGGGATGGGTGAGGTGGGGGGAGATGGGTGAGGTGGGGGAGATGGGTGAGGTTGGGGAGACGGGTCAGGTTGGGGAGACGGGTCAGGTGGGGGAGATGGGTGAGGTGGGGGAGATGGGTCAGGAGGGGGAGACGGGTCAGGTTGGGGAGACGGGTCAGGAGGGGGAGACGAGTGAGGTGGGGGAGATGGGTCAGGTGGGGGAGATGGGTCAGGAGGGGGAGACGGGTCAGGTTGGGGGGATGGGTGAGGTGGGGGGAGATGGGTGAGGTGGGGGAGATGGGTGAGGTGGGGGAGATGGGTGAGGTTGGGGAGACGGGTCAGGTGGGGGAGATCTGTCAGGTGGGGGAGATGGGTGAGGTGGGGGAGATGGGTCAGGAGGGGGAGACGGGTCAGGTTGGGGAGACGGGTCAGGAGGGGGAGACGGGTCAGGTTGGGGAGACGGGTCAGGAGGGGGAGACGGGTCAGGAGGGGGAGACGGGTCAGGTTGGGGAGACGGGTCAGGAGGGGGAGACGGGTCAGGAGGAGGAGACGGGTCAGGTGGGGGAGATCTGTCAGGTGGGGGAGATGGGTGAGGTGGGGGAGATGGGTCAGGAGGGGGAGACGGGTCAGGTTGGGGAGACGGGTCAGGAGGGGGAGACGGGTCAGGAGGGGGAGACGGGTCAGGAGGAGGAGACGGGTCAGGTTGGGGAGATCTGTCAGGTGGGGGAGATGGGTCAGGAGGGGGAGACGGGTCAGGTTGGGGAGACGGGTCAGGAGGGGGAGACGGGTCAGGAGGGGGAGACGGGTCAGGAGGAGGAGACGGGTCAGGTTGGGGAGACGGGTCAGGAGGGGGAGACGGGTCAGGAGGAGGAGACGGGTCAGGAGGAGGAGACGGGTCAGGTGGGGGAGACGGGTCAGGTGGGGGAGATCTGTCAGGTGGGGGAGATGGGTGAGGTGGGGGAGATGGGTCAGGAGGGGGAGATGGGTCAGGAGGGGGAGACGGGTCAGGAGGGGGAGACGGGTCAGGTGGGGGAGATCTGTCAGGTGGGGGAGATGGGTGAGGTGGGGGAGATGGGTCAGGAGGGGGAGACGGGTCAGGTTGGGGAGACGGGTCAGGAGGGGGAGACGGGTCAGGAGGGGGAGACGGGTCAGGAGGAGGAGACGGGTCAGGTTGGGGAGACGGGTCAGGAGGGGGAGACGGGTCAGGTGGGGGAGATCTGTCAGGTTGGGGAGACGGGTCAGGAGGGGGAGACGGGTCAGGTTGGGGAGACGGGTCAGGTTGGGGAGACGGGTCAGGAGGGGGAGACGGGTCAGGTTGGGGAGACGGGTGAGGTGGGGGAGACGGGTCAGGTTGGGGAGACGGGTCAGGTGGGGGAGACGGGTCAGGAGGGGGAGACGGGTCAGGAGGGGGAGACGGGTCAGGAGGGGGAGACGGCTCAGGTGGGGGAGACGGGTCAGGAGGGGGAGACGGGTCAGGAGGGGGAGACGGGTCAGGAGGGGGAGACGGCTCAGGTGGGGGAGACGGGTCAGGTGGGGGAGACGGGTCAGGTTGGGGAGACGGGTCAGGTGGGGGAGACGGGTCAGGTTGGGGAGACGGGTCAGGTGGGGGAGACGGGTCAGGAGGGGGAGACGGGTCAGGTGGGGGAGACGGGTGAGGAGGGGGAGACGGGTGAGGTTGGGGAGACGGGTCAGGTTGGGGGAGACGGGTCAGGTGGGGGAGACGGGTCAGGTGGGGGAGACGGGTCAGGAGGGGGAGACGGGTCAGGTGGGGGAGACGGGTCAGGAGGGGGAGACGGGTCAGGAGGGGGAGACGGGTCAGGTGGGGGAGACGGGTCAGGAGGGGGAGACGGGACAGGTGGGGGAGACGAGTCAGGAGGGGGAGACGGGTCAGGTTGGGGAGACGGGTCAGGAGGGGGAGACGGGTCAGGTGGGGGAGACGGGTCAGGTGGGGGAGACGGGTCAGGAGGGGGAGATCGGTCAGGTGGGGGAGACGGGTCAGGAGGGGGAGACGGGTCAGGTTGGGGAGACTGGTCAGGTGGGGGAGACGGGTCAGGAGGGGGAGATCGGTCAGGTTGGGGAGACGGGAGAGGAGAGGGAGACGGGTCAGGTGGGGGAGACGGGTCAGGAGAGGGAGACGGGTCAGGTGGGGGAGACGGGTCAGGAGGGGGAGATCGGTCAGGTTGGGGAGACGGGAGAGGAGAGGGAGACGGGTCAGGTGGGGGAGACGGGTCAGGTGAGGGAGACGGGTCAGGTGAGGGAGACGGGTCAGGTGGGGGAGACGGGTCAGGTGGGGGAGACGGGTCAGGAGGGGGAGACGGGTGAGGTGGGGGAGATCTGTCAGGTGGGGGAGATGGGTGAGGTGGGGGAGATGGGTCAGGAGGGGGAGATGGGTCAGGTGGGGGAGACGGGTGAGGTGGGGGAGACGGGTCAGGTTGGGGAGACGGGTCAGGTGGGGGAGACGGGTCAGGTTGGGGAGACGGGTCAGGAGGGGGAGACGGGACAGGTGGGGGAGACGAGTCAGGAGGGGGAGACGGGTCAGGTTGGGGAGACGGGTCAGGAGGGGGAGACGGGTCAGGTGGGGGAGACGGGTCAGGTGGGGGAGACGGGTCAGGAGGGGGAGATCGGTCAGGTGGGGGAGACGGGTCAGGAGGGGGAGACGGGTCAGGTTGGGGAGACTGGTCAGGAGGGGGAGACGGGTCAGGTTGGGGAGACGGGTCAGGAGGGGGAGATCGGTCAGGTTGGGGAGACGGGAGAGGAGAGGGAGACGGGTCAGGTGAGGGAGACGGGTCAGGTGGGGGAGACGGGTCAGGAGAGGGAGACGGGTCAGGTGAGGGAGACGGGTCAGGTGGGGGAGACGGGTCAGGAGGGGGAGACGGGTCAGGTGGGGGAGACGGGTCAGGAGGGGGAGACGGGTGAGGTGGGGGAGACGGGTCAGGTTGGGGAGACGGGTCAGGAGAGGGAGACGGGTCAGGTGGGGGAGACGGGTCAGGAGGGGGAGACGGGTGAGGTGGGGGAGATCTGTCAGGTGGGGGAGATGGGTGAGGTGGGGGAGATGGGTCAGGAGGGGGAGATGGGTCAGGTGGGGGAGACGGGTGAGGTGGGGGAGATGGGTCAGGTTGGGGAGACGGGTCAGGTTGGGGAGACGGGTCAGGAGGGGGAGACGGGTGAGGTGGGGGAGATCTGTCAGGTGGGGGAGACGGGTGAGGTGGGGGAGATGGGTCAGGAGAGGGAGACGGGTCAGGTGAGGGAGACGGGTCAGGTGGGGGAGACGGGTCAGGAGAGGGAGACGGGTCAGGTGAGGGAGACGGGTCAGGTGGGGGAGACGGGTCAGGAGAGGGAGACGGGTCAGGTGAGGGAGACGGGTCAGGAGGGGGAGACGGGTGAGGTGGGGGAGATCTGTCAGGTGGGGGAGATGGGTGAGGTGGGGGAGATGGGTCAGGAGGGGGAGATGGGTCAGGTGGGGGAGACGGGTCAGGAGGGGGAGACGGGTCAGGAGGGGTAGACGGGTCAGGTGGGGGAGACGGGTGAGGTGGGGGAGATGGGTGAGGTGGGGGAGATGGGTCAGGTTGGGGAGACGGGTCAGGTGGGGGAGACGGGTGAGGACGGGGAGATGGGTGAGGTGGGGGAGACGGGTCAGGTTGGGGAGACAGGTCAGGAGGGGGAGACGGGTGAGGTGGGGGAGATGGGTCAGGTTGGGGAGACGGGTCAGGTGGGGGAGACGGGTGAGGACGGGGAGATGGGTGAGGTGGGGGAGACGGGTCAGGTTGGGGAGACGGGTCAGGAGGGGGAGACGGGTCAGGTTGGGGAGACGGGTCAGGAGGGGGAGACGGGTGAGGTTGGGGAGACGGGTCAGGAGGGGGATACGGGTGAGGTTGGGGAGACGGGTCAGGTGGGGGAGACGGGTGAGGACGGGGAGATGGGTGAGGTGGGGGAGACGGGTCAGGTTGGGGAGACGGGTCAGGAGGGGGAGACGGGTGAGGTGGGGGAGACGGGTCAGGAGGGGGAGCCGGACAGGTGGGGGAGACGGGTCAGGTTAGGGAGACGGGTCAGGTGGGGGAGACGGGTCAGGAGGGGGAGACGGGTCAGGTGGGGGAGATGGGTGAGGTGGGGGAGATGGGTCAGGTTGGGGAGACGGGTCAGGTGGGGGAGACGGGTGAGGACGGGGAGATGGGTGAGGTGGGGGAGACGGGTCAGGTTGGGGAGACGGGTCAGGAGGGGGAGACGGGTCAGGTTGGGGAGACGGGTGAGGTGGGGGAGACGGGTCAGGTTGGGGAGACGGGTGAGGAGGGGGAGACGGTTCAGGATGGGGAGACGGGTGAGGAGGGGGAGACGGTTCAGGATGGGGAGACGGGTCAGGAGGGGGAGATTGGTCAGGAGGGGGAGACAGGTGAGGTGGGGGAGATGGGTCAGGAGGGGGAGACAGGTCAGGTGGGGGAGATGGGTCAGGAGGGGGAGACGGGTTAGGAGGGGGAGACGGGTCAGGTTGGGGAGACGGGTCAGGAGGGGGTGACGGGTCAGGAGGGGGAGACGGGTGAGGAGGGGGAGACGGGTGAGGAGGGGGAGACGGGTCAGGAGGGGGAGACGGGTGAGGAGGGGGAGACGGGTCAGGTTGGGGAGACGGGTCAGGAGGGGGTGACGGGTCAGGAGGGGGAGACGGGTCAGGAGGGGGAGACGGGTGACGAGGGGGAGACGGGTCAGGAGGGGGAGACAGGTGAGGTTGGGGAGACGGGTCAGGAGGGGGAGACGGGTCAGGAGGGGGAGACGGGTCAGGTTGGGGAGACGGGTCAGGTGGGGGAGATGGGTGAGGAGGGGGAGACGGGTCAGGAGGGGGAGACGGGTGAGGTTGGGGAGACGGGTCAGGAGGGGGAGATTGGTCAGGAGGGGGAGACGGGTCAGGTGGGGGGGATGGGTCAGGTGGGGGAGATGGGTGAGGTAGGGTAGACGGGTCAGGAGGGGGAGATTGGTCAGGAGGGGGAGACGGGTCAGGAGGGGGAGACAGGTGAGGTGGGGGAGATGGGTCAGGAGGGGGAGACGGGTTAGGAGGGGGAGACGGGTCAGGTTTGGGAGACGGGTCAGGAGGGGGAGACGGGTGAGGAGGGGGTGACGGGTCAGGAGGGGGAGATTGGTCAGGAGGGGGAGACAGGTGAGGTGGGGGAGATGGGTCAGGAGGGGGAGACGGGTTAGGAGGGGGAGACGGGTCAGGTTGGGGAGACGGGTCAGGAGGGGGAGATTGGTCAGGAGGGGGAGATGGGTCAGGAGGGGGAGACGGGTGAGGAGGGGGAGATTGGTCAGGAGGGGGAGATGGGTGAGGTAGGGGAGACGGGTCAGGAGGGGGAGATTGGTCAGGAGGGGGAGACGGGTCAGGAGGGGGAGACGGGTCAGGTGGGGGGGATGGGTCAGGAGGGGGAGATGGGTCAGGAGGGGGACACAGGTGAGGTGGGGGAGATTGGTCAGGAGGGGGAGATGGGTCAGGAGGGGGAGACGGGTCAGGAGGGGGAGACGGGTCAGGAGGGGGAGATTGGTCAGGAGGGGGAGACGGGTCAGGTTGGGGAGACGGGTCAGGAGGGGGAGACGGGTGAGGAGGGGGAGATTGGTCAGGAGGGGGACACAGGTGAGGTGGGGGAGATTGGTCAGGAGGGGGAGACGGGTCAGGAGGGGGAGACGGGTCAGGAGGGGGAGACGGGTCAGGAGGGGGAGATTGGTCAGGAGGGGGAGACGGGTCAGGAGGGGGAGACGGGTGAGGAGGGGGAGACGGGTCAGGAGGGGGAGACAGGTGAGGTTGGGGAGACGGGTCAGGAGGGGGAGACGGGTGACGAGGGGGAGACGGGTGAGGAGGGGGAAACGGGTCAGGAGGGGGAGACGGGTGAGGAGGGGGTGACGGGTCAGGAGGGGGAGACGGGTGAGGAGGGGGAGACGGGTCAGGAGGGGGAGACGGGTCAGGAGGGGGAGACAGGTGAGGTTGGGGAGACGGGTCAGGAGGGGGAGACGGGTGACGAGGGGGAGACGGGTCAGGAGGGGGAGACGGGTCAGGAGGGGGAGACAGGTGAGGTTGGGGAGACGGGTCAGGAGGGGGAGACGGGTCAGGAGGGGGAGACGGGTGACGTTGGGGAGACGGGTCAGGAGGGGGAGACGGGTGAGGTTGGGGAGACGGGTCAGGAGGGGGAGACGGGTCAGGAGGGGGAGACGGGTCAGGAGGGGGAGACGGGTGAGGTTGGGGAGACGGGTCAGGAGGGGGAGACGGGTCAGGAGGGGGAGATGGGTCAGGTTGGGGAGACGGGTCAGGAGGGGGAGACGGGTCAGGAGGGGGAGACGGGTGAGGTTGGGGAGACGGGTAATGAGGGGGAGACGGGTGAGGTTGGGGAGACGGGTCAGGAGGGGGAGACGGGTCAGGTTGGGGAGACGGGTCAGGAGGGGGAGACGGGTCAGGTTGGGGAGACGGGTGAGGTTGGGGAGACGGGTCAGGAGGGGGAGACGGGTGAGGTTGGGGAGACGGGTAATGAGGGGGAGACGGGTGAGGAGGGGGAGACGGGTGAAGTTGGGGAGACGGGTCAGGTGGGGGAGACGGGTCAGGAGGGGGAGACATGTGAGGTGGGGGAGACGGGTCAGGAGGGGGAGACGGGTGAGGTTGGGGAGACGGGTAAGGAGGGGGAGACGGGTCAGGAGGGGGAGACGGGTGAAGTTGGGGAGACGGGTCAGGTGGGGGAGACGGGTCAGGAGGGGGAGATTGGTCAGGTTGGGGAGACGGGTGAGGAGGGGGAGACGGGTGAGGTTGGGGAGACGGGTCTGGAGGGGGAGATGGGTCAGGTTGGGGAGACGGGTCAGGAGGGGGAGACGGGTCAGGTTGGGGAGACGGGTCAGGAGGGGGAGACGGGTCAGGTGGGGGAGATGGGTGAGGTAGGGGAGACGGGTCAGGAGGGGGAGATTGGTCAGGAGGGGGAGACGGGTCAGGGGGGGAGACGGGTCAGGTGGGGGAGACGGGTCAGGAGGGGGAGACGGGTTAGGAGGGGGAGACGGGTGAGGTGGGGGAGATGGGTCAGGTTGGGGAGACGGGTGAGGAGGGGGAGACGGGTCAGGTGGGGGAGATGGGTGAGGTAGGGGAGACGGGTCAGGAGGGGGAGATTGGTCAGGGGGGGGAGACTGGTCAGGTGGGGGAGATGGGTGAGGTAGGGGAGACGGGTCAGGAGGGGGAGATTGGTCAGGAGGGGGAGACGGGTCAGGGGGCGAGACGGGTCAGGTGGGGGAGATGGGTGAGGTAGGGGAGACGGGTCAGGAGGGGGAGATTGGTCAGGAGGGGGAGACGGGTCAGGGGGCGAGACGGGTCAGGTGGGGGAGACGGGTCAGGAGGGGGAGACGGGTCAGGAGGGGGAGACGGGTGACGAGGGGGAGACGGGTCAGGAGGGGGAGACGGGTCAGGAGGGGGAGACAGGTGAGGTTGGGGAGACGGGTCAGGAGGGGGAGACTGGTCAGGAGGGGGAGATTGGTCAGGAGGGGGAGACGGGTCAGGTGGGGGGGATGGGTCAGGTGGGGGAGATGGGTGAGGTAGGGGAGACGGGTCAGGAGGGGGAGATTGGTCAGGAGGGGGAGACAGGTGAGGTGGGGGAGATGGGTCAGGAGGGGGAGACGGGTTAGGAGGGGGAGACAGGTGAGGTGGGGGAGATGGGTGAGGTGGGGGAGATGGGTCAGGAGGGTGAGACAGGTGAGGTGGGGGAGATGGGTCAGGAGGGGGAGACGGGTTAGGAGGGGGAGATTGGTCAGGAGGGGCAGACAGGTGAGGTGGGGGAGATGGGTCAGGAGGGGGAGACGGGTTAGGAGGGGGAGATTGGTCAGGAGGGGGAGATTGGTCAGGAGGGTGAGACAGGTGAGGTGGGGGAGATGGGTCAGGAGGGGGAGACGGGTTAGGAGGGGGAGATTGGTCAGGAGGGGGAGACAGGTGAGGTGGGGGAGATGGGTCAGGAGGGGGAGACGGGTTAGGAGGGGGAGATTGGTCAGGAGGGGGAGACAGGTGAGGTGGGGGAGATGGGTCAGGAGGGGGAGACGGGTTAGGAGGGGGAGATTGGTCAGGAGGGGGAGACAGGTGAGGAGGGGGAGACGGGTCAGGTTGGGGAGACGGGTCAGGAGGGGGTGACGGGTGAGGAGGGGGAGACGGGTCAGGAGGGGGAGACGGGTGAGGAGGGGGAGACGGGTCAGGAGGGGGAGATGGATCAGGAGGGGGAGACGGGTGACGAGGGGGAGACGGGTCAGGAGGGGGAGACGGGTGAGATTGGGGAGACGGGTCAGGAGGGGGAGACGGGTCAGGTTGGGGAGACGGGTCAGGTTGGGGAGACGGGTGAGGTTGGGGAGACGGGTCAGGAGGGGGAGACGGGTCAGGTTGGGGAGACGGGTGAGGTTGGGGAGACGGGTCAGGAGGGGGAGACGGGTCAGGAGGGGGAGACGGGTGAGATTGGGGAGACGGGTCAGGAGGGGGAGACGGTTAAGGTTGGGGAGACGGGTCAGGAGGGGGAGACGGGTGAGGTTTGGGAGACGGGTCAGGAGGGGGAGACGGGTCAGGTTGGGGAGACGGGTCAGGTTGGGGAGACGGGTAGGGAGGGGGAGACGGGTGAGGTTGGGGAGACGGGTCAGGTTGAGACGGGTCAGGAGGGGGAGACGGGTCAGGAGGGGGAGACGGGTGAGGTTGGGGAGACGGGTCAGGAGGGGGAGACGGGTCAGGTTGGGGAGACGGGTCAGGAGGGGGAGACGGGTTAGGAGGGGGAGACGGGTGAGGTTGGGGAGACGGGTCAAGAGGGGGAGACGGGTCAGGAGGGGGTGACGGGTCAGGAGGGGGAGACGGGTGAGGTTGGGGAGACTGGTCAGGAGGGGGAGACGGGTGAGGTTGGGGAGACGGGTCAGGTTGGGGAGACGGGTCAGGAGGGGGAGACGGGTCAGGAGGGGGTGACGGGTCAGGAGGGGGAGACGGGTGAGGTTGGGGAGACTGGTCAGGAGGGGGAGACGGGTGAGGTTGGGGAGACGGGTCAGGTTGGGGAGACGGGTCAGGAGGGGGAGACGGGTCAGGAGGGGGTGACGGGTCAGGAGGGGGAGACGGGTGAGGTTGGGGAGACGGGTCAGGTTGGGGAGACGGGTCAGGAGGGGGAGACGGGTCAGGAGGGGGTGACGGGTCAGGAGGGGGAGACGGGTGAGGTTGGGGAGACTGGTCAGGAGGGGGAGACGGGTGAGGTTGGGGAGAAGGGTCAGGAGGGGGAGACGGGTCAGGAGGGGGAGACGGGTGAGGTTGGGGAGACGGGTCAGGAGGGGGAGACGGGTGAGGTTGGGGAGACTGGTCAGGAGGGAGAGACGGGTCAGGTGGGGGAGACGGGTCAGGAGGGGGAGACGGGTCAGGTGGGGGAGACTGGTCAGGAGGGAGAGACGGGTCAGGTGGGGGAGACGGGTCAGGAGGGAGAGACGGGTCAGGTGGGGGAGACGGGTCAGGAGGGGGAGACGGGTCAGGAGGGGGAGACGGGTCAGGTTGGGGAGACGGGTCAGGAGGGGGAGACGGGTCAGGAAGGGGAGACGGGTGAGGTTGGGGAGACGGGTCAGGTTGGGGAGACGGGTCAGGAGGGGGAGACAGGTGAGGTTGGGGAGACTGGTCAGGAGGGGGAGACGGGTCAGGTTGGGGAGACGGGTCAGGAGGGGGAGACGGGTCAGGAGGGGGAGACGGGTGAGGTTGGGGAGACGGGTCAGGTCTGGGAGACGGGTCAGGAGGGGGAGACGGGTGAGGTTGGGGAGACTGGTCAGGAGGGGGAGACGGGTCAGGTTGGGGAGACGGGTCAGGAAGGGGAGACGGGTGAGGTTGGGGAGACGGGTCAGGTCTGGGAGACGGGTCAGGAGGGGGAGACGGGTGAGGTTGGGGAGACTGGTCAGGAGGGGGAGACGGGTGAGGTTGGGGAGACTGGTCAGGAGGGGGAGACGGGTCAGGAGGGGGAGACGGGTCAGGTTGGGGAGTCGGGTCAGGAGGGGGAGACGGGTCAAGTTGGGGAGACGGGTCAGGAGGGGGAGACGGGTGAGGAGGGGGAGACGGGTCAGGAGGGGGAGACGGGTGAGGAGGGGGAGACAGGTCAGGAGGGGGAGACGGGTGAGGAGGGGGAGACGGGTCAGGAGTGGGAGACGGGTCAGGAGTGGGAGACGGGTCAGGAGGGGGAGACGGGTCAGGAGGGGGAGACGGGTGAGGTTGGGGAGACGGGTCAGGAGGGGGAGACAGGTCAGGTGGGGGAGACGGGTCAGGAGGGGGAGACGGGTCAGGTTGGGGAGACGGGTCAGGAGGGGGAGACGGGTCAGGAGGGGGAGACGGGTCAGGTTGGGGAGACGGGTCAGGAGGGGGAGACGGGTCAGGTTGGGGAGACGGGTCAGGTTGGGGAGACGGGTCAGGAGGGGGAGACGGGTGAGGTTGGGGAGACTGGTCAGGAGGGGGAGACGAGTCAGGAGGGGGAGACGGATGAGGAGGGGGAGACGGGTCAGGAGGGAGAGACGGGTCAGGAGGGAGAGACGGGTCAGGAGGGGGAGACGGATGAGGAGGGGGAGACGGGTCAGGAGGGAGAGACGGGTCAGGAGGGAGAGACGGGTCAGGAGGGGGAGACGGATGAGGAGGGGGAGACGGGTCAGGTTGGGGAGACGGGTCAGGAGGGGGAAACGGGTGAGGTTGGGGAGACTGGTCAGGAGGGGGAGACGGGGAAGGTGGGGGAGACGGGTCAGGTGGGGTAGACGGGTCAGGAGGGGGAGACGGATGAGGAGGGGGAGACGGGTCAGGAGGGGGAGACGGGTCAGGAGGGGGAGATTGGTCAGGAGGGGGAGACGGGTCAGGAGGGGGAGACGGGTGAGGTTGGGGAGATGGTCAGGAGGGGGAGACGGGTCAGGAGGGGGAGACGGGTCAGGTTGGGGAAACGGGTCAGGAGAGGGAGACGGGTCAGGAGGGGGAGATTGGTCAGGAGGGGGAGACGGGTCAGGAGGGGGAGACGGGTGAGGTTGGGGAGACGGGTCAGGAGGGGGAGACGGGTGAGGTTGGGGAGACTGGTCAGGAGGGGGAGACGGGTCAGGAGGGGGAGACGGGTGAGGAGGGGGAGACGGGTCAGGAGGGGGAGACGGGTCAGGTTGGGGAGACGGGTCAGGAGGGGGTGACGGGTCAGGAGGGGGAGACAGGTGAGGTTGGGGAGACGGGTGAGGAGGGGGAGACGGGTCAGGAGGGGGAGACGGGTCAGGAGGGGGAGACAGGTGAGGTTGGGGAGACGGGTCAGGAGGGGGAGACGGGTGACGAGGGGTAGACGGGTCAGGAGGGGGAGACAGGTGAGGTTGGGGAGACGGGTCAGGAGGGGGAGACAGGTGAGGTTGGGGAGACGGGTCAGGAGGGGGAGATTGGTCAGGAGGGGGAGACGGGTGAGGTTGGGGAGACGGGTGAGATTGGGGAGACGGGTCAGGAGGGGGAGACGGGTCAGGTTGGGGAGACGGGTCAGGAGGGGGAGACGGGTGAGATTGGGGAGACGGGTCAGGAGGGGGAGACGGGTCAGGTGGGGGAGACGGGTCAGGAGGGGGAGATGGGTCAGGTTGGGGAGACGGGTCAGGAGGGGGAGACGGGTGACGAGGGGTAGACGGGTCAGGAGGGGGAGATTGGTCAGGAGGGGGAGACGGGTGAGGTTGGGGAGACGGGTCAGGAGGGGGAGACGGGTGAGATTGGGGAGACGGGTCAGGAGGGGGAGACGGGTCAGGTTGGGGAGACGGGTCAGGAGGGGGAGACGGGTGAGATTGGGGAGACGGGTCAGGAGGGGGAGACGGGTGAGATTGGGGAGACGGGTCAGGAGGGGGAGACGGGTCAGGAGGGGGAGATGGGTCAGGTTGGGGAGACGGGTCAGGAGGGGGAGACGGGTGACGAGGGGTAGACGGGTCAGGAGGGGGAGATTGGTCAGGAGGGGGAGACGGGTGAGGTTGGGGAGACGGGTCAGGAGGGGGAGACGGGTGAGATTGGGGAGACGGGTCAGGAGGGGGAGACGGGTCAGGTTGGGGAGACGGGTCAGGTGGGGGAGACGGGTCAGGAGGGGGAGATGGGTCAGGTTGGGGAGACGGGTCAGGAGGGGGGAGACGGGTCAGGAGGGGGAGACGGGTGAGGTTGGGGAGACGGGTGAGGTTGGGGAGACGGGTCAGGTGGGGGAGACGGGTGATGTTGGGGAGACGGGTAGGAGGGGGAGACGGGTCAGGTTGGGGAGACGGGTCAGGAGGGGGAGACGGGTCAGGAGGGGGAGACGGGTGAGGTTGGGGAGACGGGTCAGGTGGGGGAGACGGGTCAGGAGGGGGAGACGGGTGATGTTGGGGAGACGGGTCAGGTTGGGGAGACGGGTCAGGAGGGGGAGACGGGTGAGGTTGGGGAGTCTGGTCAGGAGGGGGAGACGGGTCAGGAGGGGGAGACGGGTGAGGTTGGGGAGACGGGTCAGGAGGGGGAGACGGTTCAGGAGGGGGAGACGGGTCAGGTTGGGGAGACGGGTCAGGAGGGGGAGACGGGTCAGGAGGGGGAGACGGGTCAGGAGGGGGAGACGGGTGAGGTTGGGGAGACGGGTCAGGAGGGGGAGATTAGTCAGGAGGGGGAGATGGTCAGGAGGGGGAAACGGGTCAGGAGGGGGAGACGGGTCAGGAGGGGGAGACGGGTCAGGTTGGGGAAACGGGTCAGGAGGGGGAGACGGGTGAGGTTGGGGAGACTGGTCAGGAGGGGGAGACGGGTCAGGAGGGGGAGACGGATGAGGAGGGGGAGACGGATCAGGAGGGGAAGACGGGTCAGGAGGGGGAGACGGGTCAGGAGGGAGAGACGGGTCAGGAGGGGGAGACGGGTCAGGAGGGGGAGATGGATGAGGAGGGGGAGACGGGTCAGGTTGGGGAGACGGGTCAGGAGGGGGAAACGGGTGAGGTTGGGGAGACTGGTCAGGAGGGGGAGACGGGGAAGGTGGGGGAGACGGGTCAGGTGGGGTAGACGGGTCAGGAGGGGGAGACGGATGAGGAGGGGGAGACGGGTCAGGAGGGGGAGACGGGTCAGGAGGGGGAGATTGGTCAGGAGGGGGAGACGGGTCAGGAGGGGGAGACGGGTGAGGTTGGGGAGATGGTCAGGAGGGGGAGACGGGTGAGGTTGGGGAGACGGGTCAGGAGGGGGAGATGGGTCAGGAGGGGGAGACGGGTGAGGTTGGGGAAACGGGTCAGGAGAGGGAGACGGGTGAGGTTGGGGAGACGGGTCAGGAGGGGGAGACGGGTGAGGTTGGGGAGACGGGTCAGGAGGGGGAGACGGGTCAGGAGGGGGAGACGGGTCAGGTGGGGGAGACAGGTGAGTTGGGGGAGATGGGTCAGGAGGGGGAGATGGGTCAGGTGGGGGAGATGGGTGAGGTGGGGGAGACGGGTCAGGTTGGGGAGACGGGTCAGGAGGGGGAGACGGGTCAGGTGGGGGAGATGGGTGAGGTGGGGGAGACGGGTCAGGTTGGGGAGACGGGTCAGGAGGGGGAGACAGGTCAGGTGGGGGAGATGGGTGAGGTGGGGGAGACGGGTCAGGAGGGGGAGACGGGTCAGGAGGGGGAGACGGGTGAGGTTGGGGAGACTGGTCAGGAGGGGGAGACGGGTCAGGAGGGGGAGACGGGTGAGGAGGGGGAGACGGGTCAGGAGGGGGAGACGGGTCAGGAGGGTGAGACGGGTCAGGAGGGGGTGACGGGTCAGGAGGGGGAGACGGGTGAGGAGGGGGAGACGGGTCAGGAGGGGGAGACGGGTCAGGAGGGGGAGACAGGTGAGGTTGGGGAGACGGGTCAGGAGGGGGAGACGGGTGACGAGGGGGAGATTGGTCAGGAGGGGGAGACGGGTGAGGTTGGGGAGACGGGTCAGGAGGGGGAGACGGGTGAGGTTGGGGAGACGGGTCAGGAGGGGGAGACGGGTCAGGTTGGGGAGACGGGTGAGATTGGGGAGACGGGTCAGGAAGGGGAGACGGGTCAGGAGGGGGAGACGGGTGAGATTGGGGAGACGGGTCAGGAGGGGGAGACGGGTCAGGTTGGGGAGACAGGTCAGGAGGGGGAGACGGGTGAGATTGGGGAGACGGGTCAGGAGGGGGAGACGGGTCAGGTTGGGGAGACGGGTCAGGAGGGGGAGACGGGTCAGGAGGGGGAGACAGGTGAGGTTGGGGAGACGGGTCAGGTGGGGGAGATTGGTCAGGAGGGGGAGACGGGTCAGGAGGGGGAGACGGGTGAGGAGGGGGAGACGGGTCAGGAGGGGGAGACGGGTGAGGAGGGGGAGACGGGTGAGTTTGGGGAGACGGGTCAGGAGGGAGAGACGGGTCAGGAGGGGGAGACGGGTGAGGTTGGGGAGACGGGTCAGGACGGGGAGACGGGTGAGGAGGGGGAGACGGGTCAGGAGGGGGAGACGGGTCAGGAGGGGGAGACGGGTCAGGAGGGGGAGACGGGTGAGGTTGGGGAGACGGGTCAGGACGGGGAGACGGGTGAGGAGGGGGAGACGGGTCAGGAGGGAGAGACGGGTCAGGAGGGGGAGACGGGTGAGGTTGGGGAGACGGGTCAGGAGGGGGAGACGGGTGAGGTTGGGGAGACGGGTCAGGAGGGGGAGACGGGTCAGGTTGGGGAGACGGGTCAGGAGGGGGAGACGGGTGAGGTTGGGGAGACTGGTCAGGAGGGGGAGACGGGTCAGGAGGGGGAGACGGGTCAGGTTGGGGAGACGGGTCAGGAGGGGGAGACGGGTCAGGAGGGAGAGACGGGTCAGGAGGGGGAGACGGGTGAGGTGGGGGAGATGGGTGAGGTTGGGGAGACGTGTCAGGAGGGGGAGACGGGTCAGGAGGGGGAGACGGGTGAGGTGGGGGAGATGGGTCAGGTTGGGAGACGGGTCAGGTTGGGGAGACGGGTGAGGTGGGGGAGACGGGTCAGGTGGGGGAGACGGGTCAGGTTGGGGAGACGGGTGAGGTGGGGGAGACGGGTGAGGTTGGGGAGACGGGTGAGGAGGGGGAGACGGGTCAGGTGGGGGAGACGGGTCAGGAGGGGGAGACGGGTCAGGAGGGGGAGACGGGTGAGGAGGGGGAGACGGGTCAGGAGGGGGAGACAGGTGAGGAGGGGGAGACGGGTCAGGAGGGGGAGACGGGTCAGGAGGGGGAGACGGGTGAGGAGGGGGAGACGGGTCAGTTGGGGGAGATTGGTCAGGAGGGGGAGACGGGTCAGGAGGGGGAGACGGGTGAGGAGGGGGAGACGGGTCAGGAGGGGGAGACAGGTGAGGTTGGGGAGACGGGTCAGGTGGGGGAGATTGGTCAGGAGGGGGAGACGGGTCAGGAGGGGGAGACGGGTGAGGAGGGGGAGACGGGTCAGGAGGGGGAGACGGGTCAGGAGGGGGAGACAGGTGAGGTTGGGGAGACGGGTCAGGTTGGGGAGACGGGTCAGGAGGGGGAGACGGGTGAGGTGGGGGAGACGGGTCAGGTGGGGGAGACGGGTCAGGAGGGGGAGACGGGTGAGGTTGGGGAGACGGGTCAGGAGGGGGAGACGGGTCAGGAGGGGGAGACGGGTCAGGAGGGGGAGACGGGTCAGGTTGGGGAGACGGGTCAGGAGGGGGAGACGGGTGAGGTTGGGGAGACGGGTGAGGAGGGGGAGACGGGTCAGGTGGGGGAGATTGGTCAGGAGGGGGAGACGGGTGAGGTAGGGGAGACGGGTCAGGAGGGGGAGATTGGTCAGGAGGGGGAGACCGGTGAGGAGGGGGAGACGGGTCAGGAGGGGGAGACGGGTCAGGAGGGGGAGACGGGTGAGGTTGGGGAGACGGGTCAGGTTGGGGAGACGGGTCAGGAGGGGGAGACGGGTGAGGTTGGGGAGACGGGTCAGGAAGGGGAGACGGGTCAGGAGGGGGAGACGGGTGAGATTGGGGAGACGGGTCAGGTTGGGGAGACGGGTCAGGAGGGGGAGACGGGTCAGGAAGGGGAGACGGGTCAGGAGGGGGAGACGGGTCAGGAAGGGGAGATGGGTCAGGAGGGGGAGACGGGTGAGATTGGGGAGACGGGTCAGGAGGGGGAGACGGGTCAGGAAGGGGAGACGGGTCAGGAGGGGGAGACGGGTCAGGTTGGGGAGACGGGTCAGGAGGGGGAGACGGGTGAGATTGGGGAGACTGGTCAGGAGGGGGAGACGGGTGAGATTGGGGAGACTGGTCAGGAGGGGGAGACGGGTCAGGTTGGGGAGACGGGTCAGGAGGGGGAGACGGGTGAGGTTCGGGAGACGGGTCAGGAGGGGGAGACGGGTCAGGAGGGGGAGATGGGTCAGGTTGGGGAGACGGGTCAGGAGGGGGAGACGGGTCAGGAGGGGGAGATGGGTCAGGTTGGGGAGACGGGTCAGGTGGGGGAGACGGGTCAGGAGGGGGAGACGGGTGAGGTTGGGGAGACGGGTCAGGAGGGGGAGACGGGTCAGGTTGGGGAGACGGGTCAGGTGGGGGAGACGGTTCAGGAGGGGGAGACGGGTGAGGTTGGGGAGACGGGTCAGGAGGGAGAGACGGGTCAGGAGGGGGAGACGGGTGAGGTTGGGGAGACGGGTCAGGAGGGGGAGACGGGTCAGGTGGGGGAGACGGGTCAGGAGGGGGAGACGGGTCAGGTTGGGGAGACGGGTCAGGAGGGGGAGACGGGTGAGGTTGGGGAGACGGGTCAGGAGGGGGAGATGGGTCAGGTTGGGGAGACGGGTCAGGAGGGGGAGACGGGTGAGGTTGGGGAGACGGGTCAGGAGGGGGAGATGGGTGAGGTTGGGGAGACGGGTCAGGAGGGGGAGATGGGTGAGGTTGGGGAGATGGGTCAGGAGGGGGAGATGGGTCAGGTTGGGGAGACGGGTCAGGAGGGGGAGACGGGTGAGGTTGGGGAGATGGGTCAGGAGGGGGAGATTGGTCAGGAGGGGGAGACGGGTCAGGAGGGGGAGACGGGTCAGGTTGGGGAGACGGGTCAGGAGGGGGAGACGGGTCAGGTTGGGGAGACGGGTCAGGAGGGGGAGACGGGTCAGGAGGGGGAGACGGGTCAGGAGGGGGAGACGGGTGAGGTTGGGGAGACGGGTCAGGAGAGGGAGACGGGTCAGGTTGGGGAGACGGGTCAGGAGGGGGAGACGGGTGAGGTTGGGGAGACGGGTCAGGAGGGGGAGACGGGTCAGGAGGGGGAGACGGGTCAGGTTGGGGAGACGGGTCAGGAGGGGGAGACGGGTCAGGTTGGGGAGACGGGTCAGGAGGGGGAGACGGGTGAGGTTGGGGAGACGGGTCAGGTGGGGGAGACGGGTCAGGAGGGAGAGACGGGTGAGGAGGGGGAGACGGGTGAGGTTGGGGAGACGGGTCAGGAGGGGGAGACGGGTGAGGTTGGGGAGACGGGTCAGGTGGGGGAGACTGGTCAGGAGGGGGAGACGGGTCAGGTTGGGGAGACGGGTCAGGAGGGGGTGACGGGTCAGGAGGGGGAGACGGGTGAGGAGGGGGAGACGGGTCAGGAGGGGGAGACAGGTGAGGTTGGGGAGACGGGTCAGGAGGGGGAGACGGGTGAGATTGGGGAGACGGGTCAGGAAGGGGAGACGGGTCAGGAGGGGGTGACGGGTCAGGAGAGGGAGACGGGTGACGAGGGGTAGACGGGTGAGGTTGGGGAGACGGGTCAGGAGGGGGAGACGGGTGAGATTGGGGAGACGGGTCAGGAAGGGGAGACGGGTCAGGAGGGGGAGACGGGTGAGATTGGGGAGACGGGTCAGGAGGGGGAGACGGGTCAGGTTGGGGAGACGGGTCAGGAGGGGGAGACGGGTGAGATTGGGGAGACGGGTCAGGAGGGGGAGACGGGTCAGGTTGGGGAGACGGGTCAGGAGGGGGAGACGGGTCAGGTTGGGGAGACGGGTCAGGAGGGGGAGACGGGTCAGGAGGGGGAGACGGGTGAGGTTGGGGAGACGGGTCAGGAGGGGGAGACGGGTCAGGTTGGGGAGACGGGTCAGGTTGGGGAGACGGGTCAGGAGGGGGAGACGGGTGAGGTTGGGTAGACCGGTCAGGAGAGGGAGACGGGTCAGGAGGGGGAGACGGGTGAGGTTGGGGAGACCGGTCAGGAGAGGGAGACGGGTCAGGAGGGGGAGACGGGTCAGGAGGGGGAGACGGGTCAGGAGGGGGAGACGGGTGAGGTTGGGGAGACGGGTCTGGAGGGGGAGATGGGTCAGGTTGGGGAGACGGGTCAGGAGGGGGAGACGGGTCAGGTTGGGGAGACGGGTCAGGAGGGGGAGACGGGTCAGGAGGGGGAGACGGGTGAGGTTGGGGAGACGGGTCAGGAGGGGGAGACGGGTCAGGTTGGGGAGACGGGTCAGGAGGGGGAGACGGGTGAGGTTGGGGAGACGGGTCAGGTTGGGGAGACGGGTCAGGAGGGGGAGACGGGTGAGGTTGGGGAGACCGGTCAGGAGAGGGAGACGGGTCAGGAGGGGGAGACGGGTGAGGTTGGGGAGACGGGTCAGGACGGGGAGACGGGTCAGGAGGGGGAGACGGGTCAGGTTGGGGAGACGGGTCAGGAGGGGGAGACGGGTTAGGTTAGGGAGACGGGTCAGGAGGGGGAGACGGGTCAGGAGGGGGAGACGGGTCAGGTTGGGGAGACGGGTCAGGTGGGGGAGACGGGTCAGGAGGGGGAGATTGGTCAGGAGGGGGAGACGGGTCAGGAGGGGGAGACGGGTCAGGTTGGGGAGACGGGTCAGGAGGGGGAGACGGGTCAGGTTGGGGAGACGGGTCAGGAGGGGGAGACGGGTCAGGAGGGGGAGACGGGTCAGGTTGGGGAGACGGGTCAGGAGGGGGAGACGGGTCAGGAGGGGGAGACGGGTCAGGTTGGGGAGACGGGTCAGGTTGGGGAGACGGGTCAGGAGGGGGAGACGGGTCAGGAGGGGGAGACGGGTCAGGAGGGGGAGACGGGTCAGGTTGGGGAGACGGGTCAGGTGGGGGAGACGGGTCAGGAGGGGGAGATTGGTCAGGAGGGGGAGACGGGTCAGGTTGGGGAGACGGGTCAGGAGGGGGAGATTGGTCAGGAGGGGGAGATGGGTGAGGTGGGGGAGACGGGTCAGGACGGGGAGATGGGTCAGGTCGGGGAGACGGGTGAGGTGGGGGAGACGGGTCAGGTGGGGGCTCTCTTCTAACCTCTAGTTCTTTTTGCCCCCCCCCCGGCAGGCAGGTGAACGAGAGCGTGAAAGACCAGCTCCTGGTCACCATCCAGAAGACCTTCAGCTACAGCCGCAGCCAGGCCCTGCAGATCTTCCTCATGGTGATGGAGTGCATGAAGAAACGAGCTCTGGTAGGTCAGCTGTTTGCATCCCTCTCTCCGTTACCGTGGCAACAAGGAAGATGCTGGTAAACTCTGCCCATGGTAACTAATGGAGGGACACGCCGTCATGCTGATGTTCCACAATGCCACAAATCTACAGTTTCCTGTGTGGACCAGACGAAATGATCATCTGGTCACAGGTCTTGGGTCTGTGGTCTCTGGTCTCTGGTCTGCAGTCTCTGGTCTGTGGTCTCTGGTCTCTGGTCTGTGGTCTCTGGTCTGTGGTCTCTGGTCTGTGGTCTGTGGTCTGTGGTCTCTGGTCTCTGGTCTGTGGTCTCTGGTCTGTGGTCTCTGGTCTCTGGTCTGTGGTCTGTGGTCTCTGGTCTCTGGTCTGTGGTCTCTGGTCTGCGGTCTGTGGTCTGTGGTCTCTGGTCTCTGGTCTGCGGTCTCTGGTCTGTGGTCTGTGGTCTGTGGTCTGTGGTCTCTGGTCTCTGGTCTGCGGTCTCTGGTCTGTGGTCTGTGGTCTGCAGTCTCTGGTCTGTGGTCTGTGGTCTCTGGTCTCTGGTCTGTGGTCTCTGGTCTGCGGTCTGTGGTCTGTGGTCTGTGGTCTCTGGTCTGCGGTCTGTGGTCTCTGGTCTGTGGTCTGTGGTCTGTGGTCTCTGGTCTCTGGTCTCTGGTCTGCGGTCTCTGGTCTGTGGTCTCTGGTCTGCGGTCTGTGGTCTGTGGTCTGTGGTCTCTGGTCTGCGGTCTGTGGTCTCTGGTCTGTGGTCTGTGGTCTGTGGTCTCTGGTCTCTGGTCTCTGGTCTGTGGTCTCTGGTCTGCGGTCTGTGGTCTGTGGTCTGTGGTCTCTGGTCTCTGGTCTGCGGTCTCTGGTCTGTGGTCTGTGGTCTGTGGTCTCTGGTCTCTGGTCTCTGGTCTGCGGTCTCTGGTCTGTGGTCTGTGGTCTGCAGTCTCTGGTCTGTGGTCTGTGGTCTCTGGTCTCTGGTCTGTGGTCTCTGGTCTGCGGTCTGTGGTCTGTGGTCTGTGGTCTCTGGTCTGCGGTCTGTGGTCTCTGGTCTGTGGTCTCTGGTCTGTGGTCTCTGGTCTGTGGTCTGTGGTCTGTGGTCTCTGGTCTGTGGTCTGTGGTCTGCAGTCTCTGCTCTGTGGTCTCTGGTCTGTGGTCTCTGGTCTCTGGTCTCTGGTTTCTGGTCTCTGGTCTCTGCTCTGTGGTCTGTGGTCTCTGGTCTGTGGTCTCTGGTCTGTGGTCTCTGGTCTCTGCTCTGTGGTCTGTGGTCTGTGGTCTCTGGTCTATGGTCTTTGGTCTCTGGTCTCTGCTCTGTGGTCTGTGGACTCTGGTCTGTGGTCTGTGGTCTCTGGTCACTGGTCTGCAGTCTGAGGTCTCTGGTCTGTGGTTTTTGGTCTCTGGTCTGTGGTCTCTGGTCTTTGGTCTGTGGTCTTTGGTCTGTGGTCTGTGGTCTCTGGTCTGTGGTCTGTGGTCTGTGGTCTCTGGTCTGTGGTCTCTGGTCTGTGGTCTCTGGTCTCTGCTCTGTGGTCTGTGGTCTGTGGTCTCTGGTCTATGGTCTTTGGTCTCTGGTCTCTGCTCTGTGGTCTGTGGACTCTGGTCTGTGGTCTGTGGTCTCTGGTCACTGGTCTGCAGTCTGAGGTCTCTGGTCTCTGGTTTTTGGTCTCTGGTCTGTGGTCTCTGGTCTTTGGTCTGTGGTCTTTGGTCTCTGGTCTGTGGTCTCTGGTCTGTGGTCTCTGGTCTGTGGTCTCTGGTCTGTGGTCTCTGGTCTCTGCTCTGTGGTCTGTGGTCTGTGGTCTCTGGTCTATGGTCTTTGGTCTCTGGTCTCTGCTCTGTGGTCTGTGGACTCTGGTCTGTGGTCTGTGGTCTCTGGTCACTGGTCTGCAGTCTGAGGTCTCTGGTCTGTGGTTTTTGGTCTCTGGTCTGTGGTCTCTGGTCTTTGGTCTGTGGTCTTTGGTCTGTGGTCTGTGGTCTCTGGTCTGTGGTCTGTGGTCTTTGGTCTCTGGTCTGTGGTCTCTGGTCTGTGGTCTCTGGTCTGTGGTCTCTGGTCTCTGGTCTGTGGTCTGTGGTCTGTGGTCTGTGGTCTCTGGTCTCTGGTCTGTGGTCTCTGCTCTGTGGTCTCTGGTCTCTGGTCTGTGGTCTCTGGTCTGTGGTCTCTGGTCTCTGGTCTTTGGTCTCTGCTCTGTGGTCTCTGGTCTGTGGTCTCTGGTCTCTGGTCTGTGGTCTCTGGTCTGTGGTCTCTGGTCTCTGGTCTTTGGTCTCTGCTCTGTGGTCTCTGCTCTGTGGTCTCTGGTCTGTGGTCTGTGGTCTGTGGTCTCTGGTCTGTGGTCTGTGGTCTGCAGTCTGAGGTCTCTGGTCTGTGGTCTCTGGTCTGTGGTCTGTGGTCTCTGCTCTGTGGTCTTTGGTCTCTGGTCTGTGGTCTGTGGTCTCTGGTCTGTGGTCTGTGGTCTGTGGTCTCTGGTCTCTGGTCTGTGGTCTCTGGTCTCTGGTCTGTGGTCTCTGGTCTCTGGTCTGTGGTCTCTGGTCTGTGGTCTCTGGTCTCTGGTCTGTGGTCTCTGGTCTGTGGTCTCTGGTCTCTGGTTTCTGGTCTGTGGTCTCTGGTCTGTGGTCTCTGCTCTGTGGTCTCTGGTCTGTGGTCTGTGGTCTCTGGTCTGTGGTCTGTGGTCTCTGGTCTCTGGTCTCTGGTCTTTGGTCTGTGGTCTCTGGTCTGTGGTCTGTGGTCTCTGGTCTGTGGTCTCTGGTCTCTGGTCTGTGGTCTCTGGTCTCTGGTCTCTGGTCTCTGGTCTGTGGTCTGTGGTCTGCAGTCTGAGGTCTCTGGTCTGTGGTCTGTGGTCTCTGGTCTGTGGTCTCTGGTCTCTGGTCTGTGGTCTCTGGTCTGTGGTCTGTGGTCTCTGGTCTCTGGTCTCTGGTCTCCGGTCTGTGGTCTGTGGTCTGCAGTCTGAGGTCTCTGGTCTGTGGTCTGTGGTCTCTGGTCTGTGGTCTGTGGTCTCTGGTCTGTGGTCTCTGGACTGTGGTCTCTGGTCTCTGGTCTCTGGTTTCTGCTCTGTGGTCTCTGGTCTCTGGTCTCTGGTCTGTGGTCTGTGGTCTCTGGTCTGTGGTCTGTGGTCTGTGGTCTGTGGTCTCTGGTCTGTGGTCTCTGGTCTGTGGTCTCTGGTCTCTGGTTTCTGGTCTGTGGTCTCTGGTCTGTGGTCTCTGGTCTGTGGTCTCTGGTCTGTGGTCTGTGGTCTGTGGTCTGTGGTCTCTGGTCTGTGGTCTCTGGTCTGTGGTCTCTGGTCTCTGGTCTCTGCTCTGTGGTCTCTGGTCTGTGGTCTGTGGTCTCTGGTCTGTGGTCTGTGGTCTCTGGTCTCTGGTCTCTGGTCTTTGGTCTGTGGTCTCTGGTCTGTGGTCTGTGGACTCTGGTCTGTGGTCTCTGGTCTCTGGTCTGTGGTCTCTTGTCTCTGGTCTCTGGTCTCTGGTCTGTGGTCTGTGGTCTGCAGTCTGAGGTCTCTGGTCTGTGGTCTGTGGTCTCTGGTCTGTGGTCTCTGGTCTCTGGTCTGTGGTCTCTGGTCTGTGGTCTGTGGTCTCTGGTCTCTGGTCTCTGGTCTCCGGTCTGTGGTCTGTGGTCTGCAGTCTGAGGTCTCTGGTCTGTGGTCTGTGGTCTCTGGTCTGTGGTCTGTGGTCTGTGGTCTCTGGTCTGTGGTCTCTGGACTGTGGTCTGTGGTCTCTGCTCTGTGGTCTGTGGTCTCTGGTCTCTGGTTTCTGCTCTGTGGTCTCTGGTCTGTGGTCTCTGGACTGTGGTCTGTGGTCTCTGGTCTGTGGTCTGTGGTCTGTGGTCTGTGGTCTCTGGTCTGTGGTCTGTTGTCTGCAGTCTGAGGTCTCTGGTCTGTGGTCTCTGGACTGTGGTCTGTGGTCTCTGGTCTGTGGTCTGTGGTCTCTGGTCTGTGGTCTGTGGTCTGCAGTCTGAGGTCTCTGGTCTGTGGTCTCTGGTCTGTGGTCTGTGGTCTCTGGTCTGTGGTCTCTGGACTGTGGTCTGTGGTCTGTTGTCTGCAGTCTGAGGTCTCTGGTCTGTGGTCTCTGGACTGTGGTCTGTGGTCTCTGGTCTGTGGTCTGTGGTCTCTGGTCTGTGGTCTGTGGTCTGCAGTCTGTGGTCTGTGGTCTGTGGTCTCTGCTCTGTGGTCTGTGGTCTGTGGTCTCTGGTTTCTGGTCTGTGGTCTGTGGTCTCTGGTCTCTGGTCTCTGGTTTCTGGTCTGTGGTCTGTGGTCTCTGGTCTGTGGTCTGTGGTCTCTGGTCTCTGGTCTGTGGTCTCTGGTCTGTGGTCTGTGGTGTCTGGTCTGTGGTCTGTGGTCTCTGGTCTCTGGTTTCTGGTCTGTGGTCTGTGGTCTCTGGTCTCTGGTCTGTGGTCTCTGGTCTGTGGTCTGTGGTGTCTGGTCTGTGGTCTGTGGTCTCTGGTCTCTGGTTTCTGGTCTGTGGTCTCTGGTCTGTGGTGTCTGGTCTGTGGTCTCTGGTCTGTGGTCTTTGATCTGTGGTCTCTGGTCTGTGGTCTGTGGTCTGTCGTCTGTGGTCTCTGGTCTGTGGTCTGTGGTATGTGGTCTCTGGTCTGTGGTCTGTGGTCTGTGGTCTCTGGTCTGTGGTCTCTGGTCTGTGGTCTCTGGTCTGTGATCTGTGGTCTCTGGTTTCTGGTCTGTGGTCTGTGGTCTCTGGTCTGTGGTCTCTGGTCTGTGTTCTCTGGTCTCTGGTCTCTGGTTTCTGGTCTGTGGTCTCTGGTCTCTGGTTTCTGGTCTGTGGTCTCTGGTCTGTGGTCTGTGGTCTGTGGTCTCTGGTCTGTGGTCTCTGGTCTGTGGTCTGTGGTCTCTGGTCTGTGGTCTGTGGTCTCTGGTCTCTGGTCTGTGGTCTGCAGTCTCTGCTCTGTGGTCTGTGGTCTGTGGTCTGTGGTCTGTGGTCTCTGGTCTCTGGTCTCTGGTCTGTGGTCTCTGGTCTCTGCTCTGTGGTCTGTGGTCTGTGGTCTGTGGTCTCTGGTCTCTGGTCTCTGGTCTGTGGTCTCTGGTCTCTGCTCTGTGGTCTTTGGTCTCTGGTCTCTGGTCTCTGGTCTGTGGTCTCTGGTCTCTGCTCTGTGGTCTGTGCTCTGTGGTCTCTGGTCCCTGGTCTGTGGTCTCTGGTCTCTGGTCTGTGGTCTGTGGTCTCTGGTCTCTGGTCTGTGGTCTCTGGTCTGTGGTCTCTGGTCTGTGGTCTGTGGTCTCTGGTCTCTGGTCTGTGGTCTCTGGTCTCTGGTCTCTGCTCTGTGGTCTGTGGTCTCTGGTCTCTGGTCTGTGGTCTCTGGTCTCTGTTCTCTTGTCTGTGGTCTGTGGTCTCTGGTTTGTGGTCTCTGGTCTGTGGTCTCTGGTCTGTGGTCTCTGGTCTGTGGTCTGTGGTCTGCAGTCTATGGTCTGTGGTCTGTGGTCTGTGGTCTGTGGTCTGTGGTCTCTGGTCTGTGGTCTGTAGTCTCTGGTCTGTGGTCTGTGGTCTCTGCTCTGTGGTCTGTGGTCTCTGGTCTGCAGTCTCTGGTCTGTGGTCTCTGGTCTGCAGTCTATGGTCTGTGGTCTGTGGTCTCTGGTCTGTGGTCTGTGGTCTCTGGTCTGCAGTCTCTGGTCTGTGGTCTGTGGTCTCTGCTCTGTGGTCTGTGGTCTGTGGTCTCTGGTCTGTGGTCTGTGGTCTCTGGTCTGTGGTCTGTGGTCTCTGCTCTGTGGTCTGTGGTCTGTGGTCTCTGGTCTGTGGTCTGTGGTCTGTGGTCTCTGGTCTCTGGTCTGTGGTCTGTGGTCTCTGGTCTCTGGTCTCTGGTCTGTGGTCTGTGGTCTCTGGTCTGTGGTCTCTGGTCTGTGGTCTCTGGTCTCTGGTCTGTTGTCTGTGGTCTCTGGTCTCTGGTCTGTTGTCTGTGGTCTCTGGTCTCTGGTCTGTTGTCTCTGGTTTGTGGTCTCTGGTCTCTGGTTTCTGGTCTGTGGTCTCTGGTCTGTGGTCTCTGGTCTCTGGTCTCTGGTCTGTGGTCTGTGGTCTCTGGTCTCTGGTCTCTGGTCTGTGGTCTGTGGTCTCTGGTCTCTGGTCTCTGGTTTGTGGTCTCTGCTCTGTGGTCTCTGGTCTGTGGTCTGTGGTCTCTGGTCTCTGGTCTGTGGTCTCTGGTCTGTGGTCTCTGGTCTCTGGTCTGTGGTCTCTGGTCTCTGGTCTCTGGTCTGTGGTCTCTGGTCTGTGGTCTCTGTTCTGTGGTCTCTGGTCTGTGGTCTCTGGTCTCTGGTCTCTGGTCTGTGGTCTCTGGTCTCTGGTCTGTGGTCTCTGGTCTCTGGTCTGTGGTCTCTGGTCTGTGGTCTGTGGTCTCTGGTCTGTGGTCTGTGGTCTGTGGTCTCTGGTCTCTGGTCTGTGGTCTGTGGTCTGTGGTCTGTGGTCTCTGGTCTCCGGTTTGTGGTCTCTGGTCTGTGGTCTGTGGTCTCTGGTCTCTGGTCTGTGGTCTCTGGTCTCTGGTCTGTGGTCTATGGTCTCTGGTCTGTGGTCTCTGGTCTCCGGTTTGTGGTCTCTGGTCTGTGGTCTCTGGTCTCTGGTCTCTGGTCTGTGGTCTCTGGTCTCTGGTTTGTGGTCTCTGGTCTGTGGTCTCTGGTTTGTGTTCTCTGGTCTGTGGTCTCTGGTCTGTGGTCTCTGGTTTCTGGTCTGTGGTCTCTGGTCTCTGGTCTCTGGTTTCTGGTCTGTGGTCTGTGGTCTCTGGTCTGTGGTCTGTGGTCTCTGGTCTGTGGTCTCTGGTCTCTGGTCTCTGGTCTCTGGTCTGCGGTCTCTGTTCTGTGGTCTGTGGTCTCTGGTCTCTGGTCTGTGGTCTCTGGTCTGTGGTCTCTGGTTTCTGGTCTGTGGTCTGTGGTCTCTGGTCTGTGGTCTGTGGTCTCTGGTCTGTGGTCTCTGGTCTGTGGTCTGTGGTCTCTGGTCTGTGGTCTGTGGTCTCTGGTCTGTGGTCTCTGGTCTCTGGTCTCTGGTCTCTGGTCTGCGGTCTCTGTTCTGTGGTCTGTGGTCTGTGGTCTCTGGTCTGTGGTCTCTGGTCTCTGGTCTCTGGTTTCTGGTCTGTGGTCTGTGGTCTCTGGTCTGTGGTCTGTGGTCTCTGGTCTGTGGTCTCTGGTCTCTGGTCTCTGGTCTCTGGTCTGCGGTCTCTGTTCTGTGGTCTGTGGTCTCTGGTCTCTGGTCTGTGGTCTCTGGTCTGTGGTCTCTGGTCTCTGGTCTGTGGTCTCTGGTCTGTGGTCTGTGGTCTCTGGTCTTTGGTCTCTGGTCTCTGGTCTGTGGTCTCTGGTCTCTGGTCTCTGGTCTGTGGTCTCTGGTCTGTGGTCTCTGGTCTGTGGTTTCTGGTCTGTGGTCTGTGGTCTCTGGTCTGTGGTCTGTGGTTTCTGGTCTGTGGTCTCTGGTCTGTGGTCTGTGGTCTCTGGTCTTTGGTCTCTGGTCTCTGGTCTCTGGTCTGTGGTCTCTGGTCTCTGGTCTCTGGTCTGTGGTCTCTGGTCTGTGGTCTCTGGTCTGTGGTTTCTGGTCTCTGGTCTCTGTTCTGCGGTCTGCGGTCTCTGGTCTCTGTTATGTGGTCTGCGGTCTGCGGTCTGTGGTCTCTGGTCTGTGGTCTGTGGTCTGTGGTTTCTGGTCTCTGGTCTCTGTTCTGCGGTCTGCGGTCTCTGGTCTCTGGTCTGTGGTCTGCGGTCTGCGGTCTGTGGTCTCTGGTCTGTGGTCTGTGGTCTGCGGTCTCTGGTCTCTGGTCTCTGGTCTGCGGTCTCTGGTCTCTGGTCTGTGGTCTGCGGTCTGTGGTCTCTGGTCTGTGGTCTGTGGTCTGCGGTCTCTGGTCTCTGGTCTCTGGTCTCTGGTCTGTGGTCTCTGGTCTGTGGTCTCTGGTCTGTGGTTTCTGGTCTCTGGTCTCTGTTCTGCGGTCTGCGGTCTCTGGTCTCTGGTCTGTGGTCTGCGGTCTGCGGTCTGTGGTCTCTGGTCTGTGGTCTGTGGTCTGCGGTCTCTGGTCTCTGGTCTCTGGTCTGCGGTCTCTGGTCTCTGGTCTGTGGTCTGCGGTCTGTGGTCTCTGGTCTGTGGTCTGTGGTCTGCGGTCTCTGGTCTCTGGTCTCTGGTCTGCGGTCTCTGGTCTCTGGTCTGCGGTCTCTGGTCTCTGGTCTCTGGTCTCTGGTCTGTGGTCTGCGGTCTCTGGTCTCTGTTCTGCGGTCTCTGTTCTCTGGTCTCTGGTCTGTGGTCTGCGGTCTCTGGTCTCTGTTCTGCGGTCTCTGGTCTCTGGTCTCTGTTATGTGGTCTGCGGTCTCTGGTCTGTGGTCTGTGGTCTCTGGTCTGCGGTCTCTGGTCTGCGGTCTCTGGTCTGTGGTCTGCGGTCTGCGGTCTCTGGTCTCTGGTCTCTGGTCTGTGGTCTGCGGTCTGCGGTCTCTGGTCTCTGGTCTCTGGTCTGTGGTCTGCGGTCTCTGGTCTCTGGTCTCTGGTCTGCGGTCTCTGGTCTGTGGTCTCTGGTCTGTGGTCTCTGGTCTGTGGTCTGCGGTCTCTGGTCTGTGGTCTGTGGTCTGCGGTCTGCGGTCTCTGGTCTCTGGTCTCTGGTCTGTGGTCTGCGGTCTGCGGTCTCTGGTCTCTGGTCTCTGGTCTGTGGTCTGCGGTCTCTGGTCTCTGGTCTCTGGTCTGCGGTCTCTGGTCTGTGGTCTCTGGTCTGCGGTCTCTGGTCTCTGGTCTGCGGTCTCTGGTCTCTGGTCTCTGGTCTGCGGTCTCTGGTCTCTGGTCTGCGGTCTCTGGTCTCTGGTCTCTGGTCTGTGGTCTCTGGTCTGTGGTCTCTGGTCTGTGGTCTGCGGTCTCTGGTCTGTGGTCTCTGGTCTGCGGTCTCTGGTCTCTGGTCTGCGGTCTCTGGTCTCTGGTCTCTGGTCTGTGGTCTCTGGTCTGTGGTCTCTGGTCTGTGGTCTCTGTTCTGTGGTCTCTGGTCTCTGGTCTGTGGTCTGTGGTCTGTGGTCTCTGGTCTCTGGTCTGTGGTCTCTGGTCTCTGGTTTGTGGTCTCTGGTCTCAAGTCTCTGGTCTCTGGTCTGTGGTCTCTGGTCTGTGGTCTCTGGTCTCTGGTTTGTGGTCTCTGGTCTGTGGTCTCTGGTCTCTGGTCTGTGGTCTCTGGTCTCTGGTCTGTGGTCTCTGGTCTCTGGTCTGTGGTCTGTGGTCTGTGGTCTCTGGTCTCTGGTCTGTGGTCTCTGGTCTCTGGTTTGTGGTCTCTGGTCTGTGGTCTCTGGTCTCTGGTCTGTGGTCTCTGGTCTCTGGTTTGTGGTCTCTGGTCTGTGGTCTCTGGTCTCTGGTTTGTGTTCTCTGGTCTGTGGTCTCTGGTCTGTGGTCTCTGGTTTCTGGTCTGTGGTCTCTGGTCTCTGGTCTCTGGTCTCTGGTCTGTGGTCTCTGGTCTCTGGTCTGTGGTCTCTGGTCTCTGGTCTGTGGTCTCTGGTCTGTGGTCTCTGGTCTCTGGTTTGTGTTCTCTGGTCTGTGGTCTCTGGTCTGTGGTCTCTGGTTTCTGGTCTGTGGTCTCTGGTCTATGGTCTCTGGTCTGCGGTCTCTGTTCTGTGGTCTGTGGTCTCTGGTCTCTGGTCTGTGGTCTCTGGTCTGTGGTCTCTGGTCTCTGGTCTGTGGTCTCTGGTCTGTGGTCTGTGGTCTGTGGTCTCTGGTCTCTGGTCTGCGGTCTCTGGTCTCTGGTCTCCGGTCTGTGGTCTCTGGTCTCTGGTCTCTGGTCTGCGGTCTGCGGTCTCTGGTCTCTGGTCTGCGGTCTCTGGTCTCTGGTCTCTGGTCTGTGGTCTGTGGTCTGCGGTCTGTGGTCTACGGTCTCTGGTCTTTGGTCTCTGGTCTGCGGTCTCTGGTCTGCGGTCTGTGGTCTGCGGTCTGTGGTCTACGGTCTCTGGTCTTTGGTCTCTGGTCTGCGGTCTGTGGTCTCTGGTCTGCGGTGTCTGGTCTGCGGTCTGTGGTCTGCGGTCTCTGGTCTCTGGTCTCTGGTCTCTGGTCTGCGGTCTCGAGTATCTGGTCTCTGGTCTCTGGTCTGCGGTCTCTGGTCTGCGGTCTCTGGTCTCTGGTCTCTGGTCTCTGGTCTGCGGTCTCTGGTATCTGGTCTCTGGTCTCTGGTCTGCGGTCTCTGGTCTGCGGTCTCTGGTCTCTGGTCTGTGGTCTCTGGTCTCTGGTCTGCGGTCTCTGGTCTCTGGTCTCTGGTCTCTGGTCTGCGGTCTCGAGTATCTGGTCTCTGGTCTCTGGTCTGCGGTCTCTGGTCTGCGGTCTCTGGTCTCTGGTCTGCGGTCTCTGGTCTCTGGTCTCTGGTCTCTGGTCTGCGGTCTCGAGTATCTGGTCTCTGGTCTCTGGTCTGCGGTCTCTGGTCTGCGGTCTCTGGTCTCTGGTCTGCGGTCTGCGGTCTCGAGTATCTGGTCTCTGGTCTCTGGTCTGCGGTCTGCGGTCTCTGGTCTGTGGTCTGCGGTCTGCGGTCTCGAGTATCTGGTCTCTGGTCTCTGGTCTCTGGTCTGCGGTCTCTGGTCTGTGGTCTGCGGTCTGCGGTCTCTGGTCTCTGGTCTCTGGTCTGTGGTCTCTGGTCTGCGGTCTCTGGTCTCTGGTCTCTGGTCTGCGGTCTCTGGTCTGTGGTCTGCGGTCTGCGGTCTCTGGTCTCTGGTCTCTGGTCTGCGGTCTCTGGTCTGCGGTCTCTGGTCTCTGGTCTGCGGTCTCGAGTATCTGGTCTCTGGTCTCTGGTCTCTGGTCTCTGGTCTGCGGTCTCTGGTCTCTGGTCTGTGGTCTGCGGTCTGTGGTCTCTGGTCTGTGGTCTGTGGTCTGCGGTCTCTGGTCTCTGGTCTCTGGTCTCTGGTCTGTGGTCTCTGGTCTGTGGTCTCTGGTCTGTGGTTTCTGGTCTCTGGTCTCTGTTCTGCGGTCTGCGGTCTCTGGTCTCTGGTCTGTGGTCTGCGGTCTGCGGTCTGTGGTCTCTGGTCTGTGGTCTGTGGTCTGCGGTCTCTGGTCTCTGGTCTCTGGTCTGCGGTCTCTGGTCTCTGGTCTGTGGTCTGCGGTCTGTGGTCTCTGGTCTGTGGTCTGTGGTCTGCGGTCTCTGGTCTCTGGTCTCTGGTCTGCGGTCTCTGGTCTCTGGTCTGCGGTCTCTGGTCTCTGGTCTCTGGTCTCTGGTCTGTGGTCTGCGGTCTCTGGTCTCTGTTCTGCGGTCTCTGTTCTCTGGTCTCTGGTCTGTGGTCTGCGGTCTCTGGTCTCTGTTCTGCGGTCTCTGGTCTCTGGTCTCTGTTATGTGGTCTGCGGTCTCTGGTCTGTGGTCTCTGGTCTGCGGTCTCTGGTCTGCGGTCTCTGGTCTGTGGTCTGCGGTCTGCGGTCTCTGGTCTCTGGTCTCTGGTCTGTGGTCTGCGGTCTGCGGTCTCTGGTCTCTGGTCTCTGGTCTGTGGTCTGCGGTCTCTGGTCTCTGGTCTCTGGTCTGCGGTCTCTGGTCTGTGGTCTCTGGTCTGTGGTCTCTGGTCTGTGGTCTGCGGTCTCTGGTCTGTGGTCTGCGGTCTGCGGTCTCTGGTCTCTGGTCTCTGGTCTGTGGTCTGCGGTCTCTGGTCTCTGGTCTCTGGTCTGTGGTCTGCGGTCTCTGGTCTCTGGTCTCTGGTCTGCGGTCTCTGGTCTGTGGTCTCTGGTCTGCGGTCTCTGGTCTGCGGTCTCTGGTCTCTGGTCTGCGGTCTCTGGTCTCTGGTCTCTGGTCTGCGGTCTCTGGTCTCTGGTCTGCGGTCTCTGGTCTCTGGTCTCTGGTCTCTGGTCTGCGGTCTCGAGTATCTGGTCTCTGGTCTCTGGTCTGCGGTCTCTGGTCTGCGGTCTCTGGTCTCTGGTCTGCGGTCTGCGGTCTCGAGTATCTGGTCTCTGGTCTCTGGTCTGCGGTCTGCGGTCTCTGGTCTGTGGTCTGCGGTCTGCGGTCTCGAGTATCTGGTCTCTGGTCTCTGGTCTGCGGTCTGCGGTCTCGAGTATCTGGTCTCTGGTCTCTGGTCTCTGGTCTGCGGTCTCTGGTCTGTGGTCTGCGGTCTGCGGTCTCTGGTCTCTGGTCTCTGGTCTGTGGTCTCTGGTCTGCGGTCTCTGGTCTCTGGTCTCTGGTCTGCGGTCTCTGGTCTGTGGTCTGCGGTCTGCGGTCTCTGGTCTCTGGTCTCTGGTCTGCGGTCTCTGGTCTGCGGTCTCTGGTCTCTGGTCTGCGGTCTCGAGTATCTGGTCTCTGGTCTCTGGTCTCTGGTCTCTGGTCTGCGGTCTCTGGTCTCTGGTCTGTGGTCTGCGGTCTGTGGTCTCTGGTCTGTGGTCTGTGGTCTGCGGTCTCTGGTCTCTGGTCTCTGGTCTCTGGTCTGTGGTCTCTGGTCTGTGGTCTCTGGTCTGTGGTTTCTGGTCTCTGGTCTCTGTTCTGCGGTCTGCGGTCTCTGGTCTCTGGTCTGTGGTCTGCGGTCTGCGGTCTGTGGTCTCTGGTCTGTGGTCTGTGGTCTGCGGTCTCTGGTCTCTGGTCTCTGGTCTGCGGTCTCTGGTCTCTGGTCTGTGGTCTGCGGTCTGTGGTCTCTGGTCTGTGGTCTGTGGTCTGCGGTCTCTGGTCTCTGGTCTCTGGTCTGCGGTCTCTGGTCTCTGGTCTGCGGTCTCTGGTCTCTGGTCTCTGGTCTCTGGTCTGTGGTCTGCGGTCTCTGGTCTCTGTTCTGCGGTCTCTGTTCTCTGGTCTCTGGTCTGTGGTCTGCGGTCTCTGGTCTCTGTTCTGCGGTCTCTGGTCTCTGGTCTCTGTTATGTGGTCTGCGGTCTCTGGTCTGTGGTCTCTGGTCTGCGGTCTCTGGTCTGCGGTCTCTGGTCTGTGGTCTGCGGTCTGCGGTCTCTGGTCTCTGGTCTCTGGTCTGTGGTCTGCGGTCTGCGGTCTCTGGTCTCTGGTCTCTGGTCTGTGGTCTGCGGTCTCTGGTCTCTGGTCTCTGGTCTGCGGTCTCTGGTCTGTGGTCTCTGGTCTGTGGTCTCTGGTCTGTGGTCTGCGGTCTCTGGTCTGTGGTCTGCGGTCTGCGGTCTCTGGTCTCTGGTCTCTGGTCTGTGGTCTGCGGTCTCTGGTCTCTGGTCTCTGGTCTGTGGTCTGCGGTCTCTGGTCTCTGGTCTCTGGTCTGCGGTCTCTGGTCTGTGGTCTCTGGTCTGCGGTCTCTGGTCTGCGGTCTCTGGTCTCTGGTCTGCGGTCTCTGGTCTCTGGTCTCTGGTCTGCGGTCTCTGGTCTCTGGTCTGCGGTCTCTGGTCTCTGGTCTCTGGTCTGTGGTCTCTGGTCTGTGGTCTCTGGTCTGTGGTCTGCGGTCTCTGGTCTGTGGTCTCTGGTCTGCGGTCTCTGGTCTCTGGTCTGCGGTCTCTGGTCTCTGGTCTCTGGTCTGTGGTCTCTGGTCTGTGGTCTCTGGTCTGTGGTCTCTGTTCTGTGGTCTCTGGTCTCTGGTCTGTGGTCTGTGGTCTGTGGTCTCTGGTCTCTGGTCTGTGGTCTCTGGTCTCTGGTTTGTGGTCTCTGGTCTCAAGTCTCTGGTCTCTGGTCTGTGGTCTCTGGTCTGTGGTCTCTGGTCTCTGGTTTGTGGTCTCTGGTCTGTGGTCTCTGGTCTCTGGTCTGTGGTCTCTGGTCTCTGGTCTGTGGTCTCTGGTCTCTGGTCTGTGGTCTGTGGTCTGTGGTCTCTGGTCTCTGGTCTGTGGTCTCTGGTCTCTGGTTTGTGGTCTCTGGTCTGTGGTCTCTGGTCTCTGGTCTGTGGTCTCTGGTCTCTGGTTTGTGGTCTCTGGTCTGTGGTCTCTGGTCTCTGGTTTGTGTTCTCTGGTCTGTGGTCTCTGGTCTGTGGTCTCTGGTTTCTGGTCTGTGGTCTCTGGTCTCTGGTCTCTGGTCTCTGGTCTGTGGTCTCTGGTCTCTGGTCTGTGGTCTCTGGTCTCTGGTCTGTGGTCTCTGGTCTGTGGTCTCTGGTCTCTGGTTTGTGTTCTCTGGTCTGTGGTCTCTGGTCTGTGGTCTCTGGTTTCTGGTCTGTGGTCTCTGGTCTATGGTCTCTGGTCTGCGGTCTCTGTTCTGTGGTCTGTGGTCTCTGGTCTCTGGTCTGTGGTCTCTGGTCTGTGGTCTCTGGTCTCTGGTCTGTGGTCTCTGGTCTGTGGTCTGTGGTCTGTGGTCTCTGGTCTCTGGTCTGCGGTCTCTGGTCTCTGGTCTCCGGTCTGTGGTCTCTGGTCTCTGGTCTCTGGTCTGCGGTCTGCGGTCTCTGGTCTCTGGTCTGCGGTCTCTGGTCTCTGGTCTCTGGTCTGTGGTCTGTGGTCTGCGGTCTGTGGTCTACGGTCTCTGGTCTTTGGTCTCTGGTCTGCGGTCTCTGGTCTGCGGTCTGTGGTCTGCGGTCTGTGGTCTACGGTCTCTGGTCTTTGGTCTCTGGTCTGCGGTCTGTGGTCTGCGGTCTCTGGTCTCTGGTCTCTGGTCTCTGGTCTGCGGTCTCGAGTATCTGGTCTCTGGTCTCTGGTCTGCGGTCTCTGGTCTGCGGTCTCTGGTCTCTGGTCTCTGGTCTCTGGTCTGCGGTCTCGAGTATCTGGTCTCTGGTCTCTGGTCTGCGGTCTCTGGTCTGCGGTCTCTGGTCTCTGGTCTGTGGTCTCTGGTCTCTGGTCTGCGGTCTCTGGTCTCTGGTCTCTGGTCTCTGGTCTGCGGTCTCGAGTATCTGGTCTCTGGTCTCTGGTCTGCGGTCTCTGGTCTGCGGTCTCTGGTCTCTGGTCTGCGGTCTCTGGTCTCTGGTCTCTGGTCTCTGGTCTGCGGTCTCGAGTATCTGGTCTCTGGTCTCTGGTCTGCGGTCTCTGGTCTGCGGTCTCTGGTCTCTGGTCTGCGGTCTGCGGTCTCGAGTATCTGGTCTCTGGTCTCTGGTCTGCGGTCTGCGGTCTGCGGTCTCTGGTCTGTGGTCTGCGGTCTGCGGTCTCGAGTATCTGGTCTCTGGTCTCTGGTCTGCGGTCTGCGGTCTCGAGTATCTGGTCTCTGGTCTCTGGTCTCTGGTCTGCGGTCTCTGGTCTGTGGTCTGCGGTCTGCGGTCTCTGGTCTCTGGTCTCTGGTCTGTGGTCTCTGGTCTGCGGTCTCTGGTCTCTGGTCTCTGGTCTGCGGTCTCTGGTCTGTGGTCTGCGGTCTGCGGTCTCTGGTCTCTGGTCTCTGGTCTGCGGTCTCTGGTCTGCGGTCTCTGGTCTCTGGTCTCTGGTCTGCGGTCTCGAGTATCTGGTCTCTGGTCTCTGGTCTCTGGTCTGCGGTCTGCGGTCTCGAGTATCTGGTCTCTGGTCTCTGGTCTGCGGTCTGTGGTCTGCGGTCTCTGGTCTCTGGTCTCTGGTCTCTGGTCTGCGGTCTCGAGTATCTGGTCTCTGGTCTCTGGTCTGCGGTCTCTGGTCTGCGGTCTCTGGTCTCTGGTCTCTGGTCTCTGGTCTCTGGTCTGCGGTCTCGAGTATCTGGTCTCTGGTCTCTGGTCTGCGGTCTGCGGTCTCGAGTATCTGGTCTCTGGTCTCTGGTCTGCGGTCTGCGGTCTCGAGTATCTGGTCTCTGGTCTCTGGTCTGTGGTCTGCGGTCTCGAGTATCTGGTCTCTGGTCTCTGGTCTCTGGTCTGCGGTCTCGAGTATCTGGTCTCTGGTCTCTGGTCTGCGGTCTGCGGTCTCTGAACATAATGACAAAGCTTTTAGGTTTAATGCAGCACTTAACCAGGATTGTTCTTCCTGCATTTATTTAATCCCACGGAGCAGCTGCAGCGGGATGGAAAACAATCCACTCCCACTGATCTGCTGCAGATTATCTCTACCTGCAGTCCGGATGAGGACTAACACAGAGAACCAGCTCGGATCTGAACCCCAACCTTCCTGCAGGTGACAGGCTACCTGGATCCAGAACGGCCACCTGGATCCAGAACGGCCACCTGGATCCAGAACGGCCACCTGGATCCAGAACGGCCACCTGGTCCAGAACCTACACGTCCTGCTGGTCCAGATCCTGCTTGTTCTGCTGGTCCAGATCCTACATGTCCTGCTGGTCCAGATCCTACACGTCCTGCTGGTCCAGATTCTGCTTGTCCTGCTGGTCCACATCCTACACGTCCTGCTGGTCCAGATCCTACACGTCCTGCTGGTCCAGATCCTACACGTCCTGCTGGTCCAGATCCTACATGTCCTGCTGGTCCAGATCCTACACGTCCTGCTGGTCCAGATCCTACACGTCCTGCTGGTCCAGATCCTACATGTCCTGCTGGTCCAGATGCTACATGTCCTGCTGGTCCAGATCCTACACGTCCTGTTGGTCCAGAACCTACATGTCCTGCTGGTCCAGATGCTACATGTCCTGCTGGTCCAGATCCTACATGTCCTGCTGGTCCAGATCCTACACGTCCTGTTGGTCCAGAACCTACATGTCCTGCTGGTCCAGATGCTACATGTCCTGTTGGTCCAGAACCTACATGTCCTGCTGGTCCAGATCCTACATGTCCTGTTGGTCCAGAACCTACATGTCCTGCTGGTCCAGATGCTACATGTCCTGCTGGTCCAGATTCTGCTTGTCCTGCTGGTCCACATCCTACACGTCCTGCTGGACCAGATCCTACACATCCTGCTGGTCCAGTTAGAACGGCTACCTGGATCTTGCTGGACCAGATCTTTTTTTTCCAGATCCTGCTGGTCCAGATCCTACATGTCCAGTGTGGTGGAAAATACTCTGGTCTTGAGAAGTTGTAATACATCTAAGAGTCAACTGTCTTCTTACAATGAACATTTTATTATAAACTAATACAAGCACACGCTGGAGCTTGGAGAGAGAACTCTCTCTGCAGATGCTGAAGTAACACCCGATTATAAACCATGCTTAACTCCTCCTAGTTGCTGGGCAGACCACAGAAAACAATCATTCTCTTCCTGACCTTTAACCTTTAGACAACTGGTCAACCAAGCAGTTGACAAAAAACAGATGTCCTGCAGGAAACTCTTCCTGTCTCAGACTTTGTCTGCACATTCCAGACAAGGATCATATAACTTAAAGAAAGCTTTGTGCATAGACACAAAACACAGCAGGATCACAGCAAATCAATGCATATATGTCTAATACTTAATACAAACCAAACTCATAACAATTTTCTCCAACACTCTCCCTCCTACAGGACCAACAATAAGAAGAGAAATTGTTATCAGAACGCAAAAATACATACAGAAGACAACATTCTCAAAACATCAGGAGCCTCATGCCTATAAGGTTTTAAAAGAATCTTTCAGAAATTACAATAGTGAGGAGCCATTTGCTTCAGCTTCTTAATCTGAGTCTAACAATAAATGTAAGAAAAGTGGAAACAAATCATTCCTCTTAGGGGGTGACAGAGGTGTAGTGAAGACACTGTCGGCGTTCTGGTGGGACTTGGCATGTCACAGTGGCAGTGGAGCGCTTTTTTTTCTTCACCTCACACTGATCTTGCTTGAGAGCGAAGGCTGGTCTTCAGGCGTGAGAGTAGACTATCTCACTTACCCACGCAACCACAGGGATTATTCTGCCCTTTGTTGGGTGGTGCGTTATTCTTCTGTAATTTCAGACTGAAGCGCTTCAGGAGGTTCAAGCAATCTGTAGTGCCATGCAGCTCACTCTGCGACCTTTACCGCTGTCTGGGTCGTCAGGAAAACCTGAAATGGCCTAAACCATCGATGTTGGTTCCAGCGCTGATGTTTAAAGCTTCTTATCAGGACAAATCTCCAGGCTGAAGTGAATAGAGCTGCGTAGATGCTGATTCATGAAGGGCAGCTTTCACCTGTGTGCAAATGCCTGAAAAGGGTTCTTATGAGGTTAGGACAGTATGTTAAAACATTACTTTCACACAGAGCTGTGTCTGAACAGGCAGTCTTGGAAGGAACCATGCCCACTTGGGTGAGGGTCCTGCAAAAAGAATCACAAAAAGGCCCATGTTTCCATGTTACGCATGCGCATGTACATCAGAACCAGAAAAAGTACTTTTGGTCCAAGGAAGACCTGAAAAGAGAGCCAGAAGGAAATTTCCCCGTCTGCAACCTGTGGGAGGAAAACATTCAGGAAAATGGCATCCAGAAAGTCATTCATAAGAGAGCGCCAAAACATGGACTTGTTTTCAGCTAAAGAGTAAGCTCAAGTAACGAGAACTGAGACGGGAGAGCTGCAGCCTCCACCGCGTCACAGTCAGAGCAAACAGCATCAAAAGGAAAATCAAGTCAGGGTCAACTAGAGGTCGGTCAGGGGCCAGGCCTGGGGGGTGCAGAGGATAGTCAGTTTCAGCTAAACAGTAAAACATGAACAATACAAAGCAACAGTTAGGGCCACTCGTTTATCTGGTAGGTAATCATTCAAAGTAACCAAATTCATTTAATTAATTATTGCAAAGTTCCTATCAGGTAGTCTCATCTTAACCAACAACCAGAAAAATCCTCTAGTACTGCATAGCAGGACATGTGTCAAACTGGACTCCCAGCGGTCTGACCAACACTTATCCATGCTGGAATTTCCTTTCTGATTTACTGCTCGTGTTGTTTATGTCATGTCTGCTAAATGACAGAAGCAGAACCAAACTGAAGAATCTCTGCATATATTAAATAAAGCTCATTCAGAACTGTTGATTTAATCAGTAATGTAGTCTAGTTTAGTCTCATGGTTTACTCTGGTTTGTCTCTCTCAGACTCCAACAGACCCATTCAGGAGCAACACACACAAAACTGAGATCATGATAAGACTGGCTTTCTATTCCAAATATATTGTAAACATAAGCATAAGCATAAAGCAACAAGATGTAAACCCATCTTTAACAGCTGGACTTCAGGTACTGAACAGCCAGAGACCTTCAGGTCATAATAAAGCTGTTTGTTTTCTATCTATTTGAACTAAAGCAGCATTTAGAAACAAACTTCTAATACTGATGGCAAAGCTGTTTTCATCTACAACAACACGACGCACACATGTACGTGCACACACTCACAGCAGCATTTCTTCCTTAATGATTTTAATGCAAACGTGTGTAACAGAAAAGGCCAAGGCTAACGGTTTAGCATAGTTAGCTTAACTTTGGAAGTATCAATACTGTTACAAATAATCTGCCTCATATTCATGTTATTTTGAGGACATACAGGGCTTAAATGACTTGTTTGTTTACTTATTAAGCGTGTTAACTAAGAGACTGGTCTGTTTACTGGCAGCCATCGCAAGAGTTGCTTCTACTCTTTAAACAAAAATCATCTGATGTGTATTTTAACCGCTGAGCATGTCTGCTTTAATTCAAAATAATGAATTCAGATTAGGGATAAAACACCAGCTGTCAGCAAATAAAACACGGAGATTGTTGTACTTGTGTTGCATTCACTGAAGTCGGGAAATTACAAAGCTACCTTCTTATTTAATGTCATACAGCGGCTTATTTTTTCTCTTTTGACATCTATTCTGTCTCAAACATTAAAAACTTAGTATTCATCACTTTTTTTTTTTTTTTTTTTGAAAAGGCGGCAGAATTTGACACCTTTTTTTTGTTTTTTATAAGGCACAGCGTGCCAGAAGTTGACTAGTCTGTATGAACTGTTCAGTTTCCCTGCAGCAGAGCAGAGATGTCTGTGTCATTGTTCAGTTGCAGAAGTCTGCAGGAGTGCAAAATTTTATGCATGCTCATAAATGTAGTATAAAGCTAAGCAGAAACAGTGAGTAAATGTTTGGTTGTAGGGCCTCATTTCTTGGCCTGGTCTTGTGGATAATCATTCAGCTTGTATCACTCGATCTGCTCAGGAGTCAGACACGCCACAGCCACCATGCTCTCCTCCAATCAGCATACAATCAGAAATTCATGCCAGGAAGTGCCCGACACATGTTCATCAAAGCTTCCTGGTAGATAAATCAGATTCATATGTGTAATTAATTAAGAGTAACATGTAAAGGATCAGAGAGTGGGCAAAAGTTCAAGGAAGGAGATCCAGGTTTTCCACAGAGAACTGAGTGAACACAACAGTCTTTCTGACAGAATCAGGGTGCAGCTTATTCCAGAAAACATCATCTGACTCTGTAGTCGGGGTGGGATCTTGCTGCCTGTCGGCCACATTCGTTAGTCTTTTACTTCCAGAAAATCCCACAACTGAAACACAGTCTGAGGACAAGGAGGATCCATCACCTCCAGAGGTCAAAGGTGAAAATCCAGCTCAAATGTCCACCATAGGAGCCATATCCACACTGTTCACAGTCACAACCAACAGGGCTCTGCCAGACCCTCTGGTTCTGGGATCTCCGGGCCATCAGCAGCGGCCGGGTCCATGCAGCCACATCTGCATATCAGGTTCTGCTCCAGGACTCAGAGCTGACACAGAAGGGAGGTGGAATGATGCTGTAGGTTGTAGGGACCGTTTCTGCTCCAGTCTCCTGACTGACCACGCGTGACACCCAGAACTCTGCAGTGACCCGGATCAAGAACTCACTCTCCCCCAGCCCCTCCTCTGAATCCCCTTCAGGCAGGATAGACAATTTTAGGACCCTGTGGACCAAGCTGCATGCTGACAAGTGTTTAGAAGGGAACGCTGCAATGTGTCCAACACCATACAGCAGACGAGCTTTTGAGACTGAACCATTTGGTCATGTGGTGTATTTTCTTCTCCAGTAAGGGGAAAATAAAGATCATAGCCTCATAATTATAATAGTTTTCTTCTGAATTCTGAGAACTTCTCTTCTCGCCGTTAGCTCACATTTAGTTAAAGTGAACTTATTGCAAGAGAAATTTACTCTAGCACGTTACGTTGGTTCACCATTCCTATTTTAAGGTCAAGAATTTTCTCTTTTTTCCCTAACATTATGCTTATTTTCAGCATCCTTCAGCTGCATTATTTATTTCCAGTCTATCTAAATTTATTTAGACATGCTAGGCATAAATGAATAATTGCAGTAGTAAAGGAATAAAAATCACCTTATGAATGTCTGAAAGGGAACAGACAGAAACCTAAGCTTATTGCCTACACAATGTACAGTAATTTAACAGAATAAGTTCCTAATACTATAAATCACATCTCTCACATTTCAGATTTTTCATTCTTAATATGTTGTTGCTCTTTAAAATGTTCTCAGGTGATAATAAAGAATACTTTTCCTCAGGAAAAGGTTCCACATTCATACAGGGAGTGGCTTTTATGCTCTTATAAAAGCTTTAGGAAGAAAAGCACAAGCAGCTATTTTACACAGGATTTATATGTTTGTTTCTGCCTAACATGCTATGACATCATCTCCTTCAGTGAGCAGAAGGCCTTTAATGAACACACTCTTTTCCTCACTTCCCTCTCTCATACATTTTTTGTTGTTTTTTTTTCTTACTGCAGTAAATTAGATTTTACACAAACAATTCACTTCAACAGTTGGATGAATGCATGTGAATGGGTCGTGCCCCCACGTTTGTCTACCCCCACACAAGCTTCTAGGCTCTCCTGCGAGAGTCCGGTGTGGCTTCACAAGACGTGGTTTTAATTCTCCACACAATCAGTCCAATCAAGTTTAACACAGGAAATTTTACACAACCACCCCAGTTTCCCTCACATGAAGACAGAGATTTCAACTCTTTAATGGTGCTGTACATCAACCTCCTACTGCAAAGGAACTAGTTCTGTTTGCAGCGGATGTACACAGAGGGTCAATCCCACACCTTTGTAGAATTATCAGGCAAAATTCTCAATGTCTCCAGAAACCAGCCCACACAGTTTCTTCTCTGTTCCTCCTCACTCAAGATGGCTTTCCTCTCAGTCTTCTAACTCAAGGTTGGCCTGGTCTTGCTTCTCGAGCTCACAGGACTTACTGACTAATTTACTGGTCTCGGTCTTGTAACTCACAAGATTTACTGGTCTGGTCTTGCTACGTCTAGCTCACAGCACTTACGACTTGGTCTTGTTACTCACGATTTTTAACTTAAACTTTAACCTAAACTTAACTTAAACTCACAGGATTTTATTTATGACGTCAACCTGATCTCGTCTTAAGTTATTCTCTTATCCCTTGAGTTATTCTTTCGATGAGGAGGTGAGGAGGAGAATCCCTGTCACAATGAGAATAATGAAGACAATTGACCACAAAACAGAAAAATATTGTGATTATTAATTAAGATATTGATTATTAATTTGTGATAAATTTCTAGTAATGTTTGACTCCAGTTTGAGTCTGAAAATTAATGTAAATTTAGAATAACACTTCTCACCATTGTCTTTTCACACTGGTTCAGAAGGAGTCCTGGCGTAGTCGACCACGGGTGGGAGAAAGACGTCCTGTCCTCTGAAATTCTCTAATTGAGGTTCTTAGGATGAATCTGTGGATTCAGGTGGCCAACCCGTCTATCCCCAACCTGGGCGGACTGACACAGGATCCCGGACGAGCCCCCAAAAACTGTGGTGGAAAATACTCTGGTCTTGAGAAGTTGTAATACATCTAAGAGTCAACTGTCTTCTTACAATGAACATTTTATTATAAACTAATACAAGCACACGCTGGAGCTTGGAGAGAGAACGCTCTCTCCAGATGCTGAAGTAACACCCGATTATAAACCATGCTTAACTCCTCCTAGTTGCTGGGCAGACCACAGAAAACAATCATTCTCTTCCTGACCTTTAACCTTAAGCAACTGGTCAACCAAGCAGTTGACAAAAAACAGATGTCCTGCAGGAAACTCTTCCTGTCTCAGACTTTGTCTGCACATTCCAGACAAGGATCATATAACTTAAAGAAAGCTTTGTGCATTGACACAAAACACAGCAGGATCACAGCAAATCAATGCATATATGTCTAATACTTAATTCAAACCAAACTCATAACAATTTTCCCCAACACCAGCTGGTCCAGATCCCACATGTCCAGCTGGTCCAGATCCTACATGTCCTGCTGGTCCAGATCCTACATGTCCAGCTGCTCCAGATCCTACATGTCCTGCTGGTCCAGATCCTACATGTCCAGCTGGTCCAGATCCTACATGTCCAGCTGGTCCAGATCCTACATGTCCTGCTGGTCCAGATCCTACATGTCCTGCTGGTCCAGATCCTACATGTCCTGCTGGTCCAGATCCTACATGTCCTGCTGGTCCAGATCCCGCATGTCCTGCTGGTCCAGATCCTGCATGTCCTGCTGGTCCAGATCCTACATGTCCTGCTGGTCCAGATCCCACATGTCCTGCTGGTCCAGATCCTACATGTCCAGCTGGTCCAGATCCTACATGTCCAGCTGGTCCAGATCCCACATGTCCTGCTGGTCCTGCTTAAAGACAGTGTTTTGTATTATTATTATTTGTGTGTGCAGATCACGGTTTTCCGGATGGGCTCGGAGGGACAGCAGGACATTGAGATGTCCATTCTCACGGCGCTGCTGAAGGGTAAAAAACTGTTGTTTATTTTGTAGTTGTTTACATTAACAACGTTCTGAATGTGAGTGGTTCTGGTTTCAGGTACCAACGCATCGGCGCCGGACCAGCTGAGTTTGGCGCTGGCCTGGAACAGGGTGGACATCGCGCGCAGTCAGATATTTGTGTACGGACGCCACTGGCCTGTAAGTCCTCACAAACAAACAAATAAACTCTGAGGAGTCTGAAGAATGGTTCATTTAGCTCCGGTTCAGCTTGGTTCTGGTCCAACGTGTTTCTGGTCCAGCCTGGTTCTGAGCCAGGACGGTTTTTTCTCTTTCCAGCCAGCTAGTGCTCTGCCCAGGGAGCGTCCTAAAAGTCCAGCAGCTCAGAGACAATCTGGTCCCGGGGGAAAAGGGAAGGCCCGGGGAAAGAAGGGGAAGGGGGCTAAAACCAAACCTGATCCTCCTGAGGAGACTGACCCCCGCAAACTGGAGCTACTCAGCTGGGTAAGAACCTGGACCAATAAGAAGAGGTGGACATGGTTGTCATGGGGATGATGGTGATGTTGGTCTTTTAGGTGAACTCTTTGGAACAGGCCATGATGGACGCTCTGGTCTTGGATCGGGTGGACTTTGTGAAGCTGCTGATAGAGAATGGTGTCAACATTCATCAGTTCCTCACGATCCCGCGTCTGGAGGAGCTCTACAATACGGTGAGAAAAACCAGGGACAACTGTCCTCATGATGTCCTCATGATGTCAACATCTAATCCTCATCATGTCCTCATCATGTCCTCATCATGTCCTCATGATGTCAACATCTAATCCTCATCATGTCCTCATCATGTCCTCATCATGTCCTCATGATGTCCTCATGATGTCAACATCTAATCCTCATCATGTCCTCATCATGTCCTCATGATGTCAACATCTAATCCTCATCATGTCCTCATCATGTCCTCATCATGTCCTCATGATGTCCTCATGATGTCAACATCTCATCCTCATCATGTCCTCATCATGTACTCATCATGTCCTCATCTCATCCTCATCACGTCCTCATCATGTCCTCATCATGTCCTCATGATGTCCTCATCATGTCCTCATCACGTCCTCATCACGTCCTCATCACGTCCTCATCATGTCCTCATCACGTCCTCATCACGTCCTCATCATGTCCTCATCATGTTCTCATCACGTCCTCATCATGTCCTCATCACGTCCTGATTATGTCCTCATCGTGTCCTCATCATGTCCTTATGTCCTCATCATGTCTTCATCACATCCTCATCATATCCTCATCATGTCCTCATCGTGTCCTCATCATGTCCTCATCACGTCCTCATCATGTCCTCATCATGTCCTCATGACATCCTCATCATGTCCTCATCACGTCCTGATCATGTCCTCATCGTGTCCTCATCATGTCCTCATGTCCTCATCACGTCCTCATCATGTCCTCATCACGTCCTCATCATGTCCTCATCATGTCCTCATGATGTCCTCATCACGTCCTCATCATATCCTCATCATGTCCTCATGACGTCCTCATCATGTCCTCATCACGTCCTGATCATGTCCTCATCATGTCCTCATCATGTCCTTATGTCCTCATCATGTCTTCATCACGTCCTCATCATATCCTCATCATGTCCTCATCGTGTCCTCATCATGTCTTCATCACGTCCTCATCATGTCCTCATCACGTCCTGATCATGTCCTCATCGTGTCCTCATCATGTCCTCATCATGTCCTCATGACGTCCTCATCATATCCTCATCATGTCCTCATCACGTCCTCATCATGTCCTCATCATATCCTCATCATGTCTTCATGTCCTCATCATGTCCTGATGATGTCCTCATGTTCTCATTATGTCCTCATCATGTCCTCATCACGTCCTCATCACGTCCTTATCATGTCCTCATCACGTCCTCATGATGTCCTCATCATGTCCTCATGTCCTCATCATGTCCTCATGATATTCTCATCATGTCCTCATCACGTCCTCATCATGTCCTCATCACGTCCTCATCATGTCCTCATGATGTCCTCATCATGTCCTCATGTCCTCATCATATTCTCATCGTGTCCTCATCACGTCCTCATCATGTCCTCATCACGTCCTCATCATATCCTCATCATGTCCTCATCGTGTCCTCATCATGTCCTCATCACGTCCTCATCATGTCCTCATCATGTGCTCATCGTGTCCTCATCACGTCCTCATCATGTCCTCATCACGTCCTCATCATGTCCTCATCGTGTCCTCATCACGTCCTCATCATGTCCTCATGATGTCCTCATCATGTCCTCATGTCCTCATCACGTCCTAATCACGTCCTCATCATGTCCTCATCATATCCTCATCGTGTCCTCATCATGTCCTCATCATATCCTCATGACGTCCTCATCACGTCCTCATCATGTCCTCATCATATCCTCATTGTGTCCTCATCACGTCCTCATCATGTCCTCATCGTGTCCTCATCATGTCCTCATCATATCCTCATCATGTCCTCATCGTGTCCTCATCACGTCCTCATGTCCTCATGATGTCCTCATCATGTCCTCATGTTCTCATCACGTCCTCATCACGTCCTCATCATGTCCTCATCACGTCCTCATCATGTCCTCATCACGTCCTCATCATGTCCTCATGATGTCCTCATAACGTCCTCATCATATCCTCATCATGTCCTCATCACGTCCTCATCATGTCCTCATCACGTCCTTATCATGTCCTCATCGTGTCCTCATCATGTCCTCATCATGTCTGCATCACGTCCGCATCATATCCTCATCATGTCCTCATTGTGTCCTCATCATGTCCTCATCACGTCCTCATCATGTCCTCATCATGTCCTCATGACATCCTCATCATGTCCTCATCACGTCCTCATGTCCTCATCATGTCCTCATCCTGTCCTCATCACGTCCTCATCATGTCCTCATCGTGTCCTCATCACGTCCTCATCACGTCCTCATCATGTCCTCATCGTGTCCTCATCATGTCCTCATCATGTCCTCATCATGTCCTCATGATGTCCTCATGTCTCACTATGTCCTCATCACGTCCTCATCATGTCCTCATCACGTCCTCATCATGTCCTCATCATGTCCTCATCACGTCCTCATGTCCTCATCATATCCTCATCGTGTCCTCATCACGTCCTGATCATGTCCTCATCGTGTCCTCATCATGTCCTCATCATGTCCTCATGATGTCCTCACGTTCTCATGATGTCCTCATCATGTCCTCATGACGTCCTCATCATGTCCTCATCACGTCCTGATCATGTCCTCATCGTGTCCTCATCATGTCCTTATGTCCTCATCACGTCCTCATCATGTCCTCATCACGTCCTGATCATGTCCTCATCGTGTCTTCATCATGTCCTCATCATGTCCTCATGACGTCCTCATCATGTCCTCATCACGACCTGATCATGTCCTCATGACACCCTCATCATGTCCTCATCAAGTCCTGATCATGTCCTCATCATGTCCTCATCATATCCTCATCGTTTCCTCATCACGTCCTCATCATGTCCTCATCACGTCCTGATCATGTCCTCATCACGTCCTCATCATATCCTCATCATGTCTTCATGTCCTCATCATGTCCTCATGATGTCCTCATGTTCTCATCATGTCCTCATCATGTCCTCATCATGTCCTCATCACGTCCTCATCACGTCCTCATCATGTCCTCATCATGTTCTCATCACGTCCTCATCATGTCCTCATCACGTCCTGATTATGTCCTCATCGTGTCCTCATCATGTCCTTATGTCCTCATCATGTCTTCATCACATCCTCATCATATCCTCATCATGTCCTCATCGTGTCCTCATCATGTCCTCATCACGTCCTCATCATGTCCTCATCATGTCCTCATGACATCCTCATCATGTCCTCATCACGTCCTGATCATGTCCTCATCGTGTCCTCATCATGTCCTCATGTCCTCATCACGTCCTCATCATGTCCTCATCACGTCCTCATCATGTCCTCATCATGTCCTCATGATGTCCTCATCACGTCCTCATCATATCCTCATCATGTCCTCATGACGTCCTCATCATGTCCTCATCACGTCCTGATCATGTCCTCATCATGTCCTCATCATGTCCTTATGTCCTCATCATGTCTTCATCACGTCCTCATCATATCCTCATCATGTCCTCATCGTGTCCTCATCATGTCTTCATCACGTCCTCATCATGTCCTCATCATGTCCTCATGACATCCTCATCATGTCCTCATCACGTCCTGATCATGTCCTCATCGTGTCCTCATCATGTCCTCATCATGTCCTCATGACGTCCTCATCATATCCTCATCATGTCCTCATCACGTCCTCATCATGTCCTCATCATATCCTCATCATGTCTTCATGTCCTCATCATGTCCTGATGATGTCCTCATGTTCTCATTATGTCCTCATCATGTCCTCATCACGTCCTCATCACGTCCTTATCATGTCCTCATCACGTCCTCATGATGTCCTCATCATGTCCTCATGTCCTCATCATGTCCTCATGATATTCTCATCATGTCCTCATCACGTCCTCATCATGTCCTCATCACGTCCTCATCATGTCCTCATGATGTCCTCATCATGTCCTCATGTCCTCATCATATTCTCATCGTGTCCTCATCACGTCCTCATCATGTCCTCATCACGTCCTCATCATATCCTCATCATGTCCTCATCGTGTCCTCATCATGTCCTCATCACGTCCTCATCATGTCCTCATCATGTGCTCATCGTGTCCTCATCACGTCCTCATCATGTCCTCATCACGTCCTCATCATGTCCTCATCGTGTCCTCATCACGTCCTCATCATGTCCTCATGATGTCCTCATCATGTCCTCATGTCCTCATCACGTCCTAATCACGTCCTCATCATGTCCTCATCATATCCTCATCGTGTCCTCATCATGTCCTCATCATATCCTCATGACGTCCTCATCACGTCCTCATCATGTCCTCATCATATCCTCATTGTGTCCTCATCACGTCCTCATCATGTCCTCATCGTGTCCTCATCATGTCCTCATCATATCCTCATCATGTCCTCATCGTGTCCTCATCACGTCCTCATGTCCTCATGATGTCCTCATCATGTCCTCATGTTCTCATCACGTCCTCATCACGTCCTCATCATGTCCTCATCACGTCCTCATCATGTCCTCATCACGTCCTCATCATGTCCTCATGATGTCCTCATAACGTCCTCATCATATCCTCATCATGTCCTCATCACGTCCTCATCATGTCCTCATCACGTCCTTATCATGTCCTCATCGTGTCCTCATCATGTCCTTATGTCCTCATCATGTCTGCATCACGTCCGCATCATATCCTCATCATGTCCTCATTGTGTCCTCATCATGTCCTCATCACGTCCTCATCATGTCCTCATCATGTCCTCATGACGTCCTCATCATGTCCTCATCACGTCCTCATGTCCTCATCATGTCCTCATCCTGTCCTCATCACGTCCTCATCATGTCCTCATCGTGTCCTCATCACGTCCTCATCACGTCCTCATCATGTCCTCATCGTGTCCTCATCATGTCCTCATCATGTCCTCATCATGTCCTCATGATGTCCTCATGTCTCACTATGTCCTCATCACGTCCTCATCATGTCCTCATCACGTCCTCATCATGTCCTCATCATGTCCTCATCACGTCCTCATGTCCTCATCATATCCTCATCGTGTCCTCATCACGTCCTGATCATGTCCTCATCGTGTCCTCATCATGTCCTCATCATGTCCTCATGATGTCCTCACGTTCTCATGATGTCCTCATCATGTCCTCATGACGTCCTCATCATGTCCTCATCACGTCCTGATCATGTCCTCATCGTGTCCTCATCATGTCCTTATGTCCTCATCACGTCCTCATCATGTCCTCATCACGTCCTGATCATGTCCTCATCGTGTCTTCATCATGTCCTCATCATGTCCTCATGACGTCCTCATCATGTCCTCATCACGTCCTGATCATGTCCTCATGACACCCTCATCATGTCCTCATCAAGTCCTGATCATGTCCTCATCATGTCCTCATCATATCCTCATCGTGTCCTCATCACGTCCTCATCATGTCCTCATCACGTCCTGATCATGTCCTCATCACGTCCTCATCATATCCTCATCATGTCTTCATGTCCTCATCATGTCCTCATGATGTCCTCATGTTCTCATCATGTCCTCATCATGTCCTCATCATGTCCTCATCACGTCCTCATCATGTCCTCATCATGTCCTCATCGTGTCCTCATTACGTCCTCATCATGTCCTCATCGTGTCCTCATCACGTCCTCATCATGTCCTCATCACGTCCTCATGTCCTCATCATGTCCTCATCACGTCCTCATCATGTCCTCATCACGTCCTCATCATGTCCTTATGTCCTCATCATGTCTTCATCACATCCTCATCATATCCTCATCATGTCCTCATCGTGTCCTCATCACGTCCTCATCACGTCCTCATCATGTTCTCATGATGTCCTCATCATGTCCTCATGTCCTCATCACGTCCTCATCACGTCCTCATCATGTCCTCATCACGTCCTCATCATGTCCTCATGATGTCCTCATCACGTCCTCATCATATCCTCATCATGTCCTCATCGTGTCCTCATCATGTCCTCATCACGTCCTCATCATGTCCTCATCATGTCCTCATGACATCCTCATCATGTCCTCATCACGTCCTGATCATGTCCTCATCGTGTCCTCATCATGTCCTCATCATGTCCTCATGACGTCCTCATCATATCCTCATCGTGTCCTCATCACGTCCTCATCATGTCCTCATCACGTCCTCATCATGTCCTCATCACGTCCTCATCACGTCCTCATCATATCCTCATCATGTCTTCATGTCCTCATCATGTCCTGATGTCCTCATGTTCTCATTATGTCCTCATCATGTCCTCATCACGTCCTCATCACGTCCTCATCACGTCCTCATCATGTCCTCATCACGTCCTCATGATGTCCTCATCATGTCCTCATCATGTCCTCATGTCCTCATGATGTCCTCATGATGTCCTCATCATGTCCTTATGTCCTCATCATGTCTTCATCACGTCCTCATCATATCCTCATCATGTCTTCATCACGCCCTCATCATGTCCTCATGACATCCTCATCATGTCCTCATCACGTCCTGATCATGTCCTCATCGTGTCCTCATCATGTCCTCATCATGTCCTCATCACGTCCTTATCATGTCCTCATCGTGTCCTCATCATGTCCTTATGTCCTCATCATGTCTGCATCACGTCCGCATCATATCCTCATCATGTCCTCATTGTGTCCTCATCATGTCCTCATCATGTCTTCATCACGCCCTCATCATGTCCTCATGACATCCTCATCATGTCCTCATCACGTCCTGATCATGTCCTCATCGTGTCCTCATCATGTCCTCATCATGTCCTCATGACGTCCTCATCATATCCTCATCGTGTCCTCATCACGTCCTCATCATGTCCTCATCACGTCCTCATCATGTCCTCATCACGTCCTCATCACGTCCTCATCATATCCTCATCATGTCTTCATGTCCTCATCATGTCCTGATGTCCTCATGTTCTCATTATGTCCTCATCATGTCCTCATCACGTCCTCATCACGTCCTCATCATGTCCTCATCACGTCCTCATGATGTCCTCATCATGTCCTCATCATGTCCTCATGTCCTCATGATGTCCTCATGATGTCCTCATCATGTCCTCATCACGTCCTCATCACGTCCTCATCATGTCCTCATCACGTCCTCATCATGTCCTCATCATGTCCTCATGATGTGCTCATCATGTCCTCATGTCCTCATTATATCCTCATCGTGTCCTCATCACGTCCTTATCATGTCCTCATCACGTCCTCATCATATCCTCATCATGTCCTCATCGTGTCCTCATCATGTCCTCATTATATCCTCATCATGTCCTCATGACATTCTCATCATGTCCTCATCACGTCCTGATCATGTCCTCATCATATCCTCATCATGTCCTCATGACGTTCTCATCATGTCCTCATCATGTCCTCATGATGTCCTCATCATGTCCTCATGTCCTCATCATATCCTCATCGTGTCCTCATCACGTCCTTATCATGTCCTCATCATATCCTCATCATGTCCTCATCGTGTCCTCATCATGTCCTCATCATATCCTCATCATGTCCTCATGACGTTCTCATCATGTCCTCATCATATCCTCATCATGTCCTCATCATGTCCTCATGTCCTCATGATGTCCTCTTGATGTCCTCATCATGTCCTCATCACATCCTCATCACGTCCTCATCATGTCCTCATCACGTCCTCATCATGTCCTCATCATGTCCTCATGATGTCCTCATCATGTCCTCATGTCCTCATCATATCCTCATCGTGTCCTCATCACGTCCTTATCATGTCCTCATCATATCCTCATCATGTCCTCATCGTGTCCTCATCACGTCCTCATCATATCCTCATCATGTCCTCATCGTATCCTCATCATGTCCTCATCATATCCTCATCATGTCCTCATCGTGTCCTCATCATGTCCTCATCATATCCTCATCATGTCCTCATGACGTTCTCATCATGTCCTCATCACGTCCTGATCATGTCCTCATCGTGTCCTCATCATGTCCTTATGTCCTCATCATGTCCTCATCACATCCTCATCATATCCTCATCATGTCCTCATGATGTCCTCATCATGTCCTCATGTCCTCATCACGTCCTCATCATGTCCTCATCATATCCTCATCATGTCCTCATCGTGTCCTCATCATGTCCTCTTCATATCCTCATCATGTCCTCATCGTGTCCTCATCACGTCCTCATCGTGTCCTCATCTTGTCCTCATCATGTCCTCATCATGTCCTCATGATGTCCTCATGTTCTCATGATGTCCTCATCATGTCCTCATGACGTCCTCATCATGTCCTCATCACGTCCTCATCATATCCTCATCATGTCCTCATGACGTCCTCATTATGTCCTCATCATGTCCTCATGACGTGCTCATCATGTCCTCATCACGTCCTGATCATGTCCTCATCGTGTCCTCATGATGTCCTCATCACGTCCTCATCATATCCTCATCATGTCCTCATGTTCTCATCATGTCCTCATGTCCTCATCATGTCTTCATCACATCCTCATCATATCCTCATCATGTCCTCATCGTGTCCTCATGATGTCCTCATCACGTCCTCATCACGTCCTCATCATGTCCTCATGATGTCCTCATCACGTCCTCATCATATCCTCATCATGTCCTCATCACGTCTTCATCACGTCCTCATCATATCCTCATCATGTCCTCATCGTGTCCTCATCATGTCCTTATGTCCTCGTCATGTCTTCATCACGTCCTCATCATATCCTCATCATGTCCTCATCGTGTCCTCATCATGTCCTCATCACGTCCTCATCATGTCCTCATCATGTCCTCATGACACCCTCATCATGTCCTCATCAAGTCCTGATCATGTCCTCATCGTGTCCTCATCATGTCCTCATCATGTCCTCATGACGTCCTCATCATATCCTCATCGTGTCCTCATCACGTCCTCATCATGTCCTTATCACGTCCTCATCATGTCCTCATCACGTCCTCATCATATCCTCATCATGTCTTCATGTCCTCATCATGTCCTCATGATGTCTTCATGTTCTCATGATGTCCTCATCATGTCCTCATCACGTCCTCATCATGTCCTCATCATGTCCTCATCACGTCCTCATCGTGTCCTCATTACGTCCTCATCATGTCCTCATCGTGTCCTCATCACGTCCTCATCATGTCCTCATCACGTCCTCATCACGTCCTCATGTCCTCATCATGTCCTCATCGTGTCCTCATCATGTCCTCATCATGTCCTCATGACGTCCTCATCATATCCTCATCGTGTCCTCATCACGTCCTCATCATGTCCTTATCACGTCCTCATCATGTCCTCATCACGTCCTCATCATATCCTCATCATGTCTTCATGTCCTCATCATGTCCTCATGATGTCTTCATGTTCTCATGATGTCCTCATCATGTCCTCATCACGTCCTCATCATGTCCTCATCATGTCCTCATCACGTCCTCATCGTGTCCTCATTACGTCCTCATCATGTCCTCATCGTGTCCTCATCACGTCCTCATCATGTCCTCATCACGTCCTCATGTCCTCATCATGTCCTCATCACGTCGTCATCATGTCCTTATGTCCTCATCATGTCTTCATCACATCCTCATCATATCCTCATAATGTCCTTATCACGTCCTCATCATGTCCTCATGATGTCCTCATCATGTCCTCATGTCCTCATCACGTCCTCATCATGTCCTCATCACGTCCTCATCATGTCCTCATCATGTCCTCATGATGTCCTCATCACGTCCTCATCATATCCTCATCATGTCCTCATGACGTCCTCATCATGTCCTCATCACGTCCTGATCAAATCCTCATCGTGTCCTCATCATGTCCTTATGTCCTCATCATGTCTTCATCACGTCCTCATCATATCCTCATCATGTCTTCATCACGTCCTCATCATATCCTCATCATGTCCTCATCGTGTCCTCATCATGTCCTCATCATGTCCTCATGACATCCTCATCATGTCCTCATCACGTCCTGATCATGTCCTCATCGTGTCCTCATCATGTCCTTATGTCCTCATCATGTCTTCATCACATCCTCATCATATCCACATCATGTCCTCATCGTGTCCTCATCACGTCCTCATCACGTCCTCATCATGTCCTCATGATGTCCTCATCACGTCCTCATCATATCATCATGTCCTCATCACGTCTTCATCACGTCCTCATCATATCCTCATCATGTCCTCATCGTGTCCTCATCATGTCCTTATGTCCTCGTCATGTCTTCATCACGTCCTCATCATATCCTCATCATGTCCTCATCGTGTCCTCATCATGTCCTCATCACGTCCTCATCATGTCCTCATCATGTCCTCATGACACCCTCATCATGTCCTCATCAAGTCCTGATCATGTCCTCATCTTGTCCTCATCATGTCCTCATGACGTCCTCATCATATCCTCATCGTGTCCTCATCACGTCCTCATCATGTCCTTATCACGTCCTCATCATGTCCTCATCACGTCCTCATTACGTCCTCATCATGTCCTCATCGTGTCCTCATCATGTCCTCATCATGTCCTCATGTCCTCATCACGTCCTCATCATGTCCTTATGTCCTCATCATGTCTTCATCACATCCTCATCATATCCTCATCATGTCCTTATCACGTCCTCATCATGTCCTCATGATGTCCTCATCATGTCTTCATGTCCTCATCATGTCCTCATGATGTCTTCATGTTCTCATGATGTCCTCATCATGTCCTCATCACGTCCTTATCATGTCCTCATCATGTCCTCATCACGTCCTCATCGTGTCCTCATCACGTCCTCATCATGTCCTCATCACGTCCTCATCATGTCCTCATCATGTCCTCATCACGTCCTCATCGTGTCCTCATCATGTCCTCATCATGTCCTCATCACGTCCTCATCATGTCCTTATGTCCTCATCATGTCTTCATCACATCCTCATCATATCATCATGTCCTTATCACGTCCTCATCATGTCCTCATGATGTCCTCATCATGTCCTCATGTCCTCATCACGTCCTCATCACGTCCTCATCATGTCCTCATCACGTCCTCATCATGTCCTCATCATGTCCTCATGATGTCCTCATCACGTCCTCATCATATCCTCATCATGTCCTCATGACGTCCTCATCATGTCCTCATCACGTCCTGATCATATCCTCATCGTGTCCTCATCATGTCCTTATGTCCTCATCATGTCTTCATCACGTCCTCATCACGTCCTCATCATATCCTCATCATGTCCTCATCGTGTCCTCATCATGTCCTCATCATGTCCTCATGACATCCTCATCATGTCCTCATCACGTCCTGATCATGTCTTCATCACGTCCTCATCATATCCTCATCATGTCCTCATCGTGTCCTCATCATGTCCTCATCATGTCCTCATGACATCCTCATCATGTCCTCATCACGTCCTGATCATGTCCTCATCATGTCCTCATCATGTCCTCATCATGTCCTCATCGTGTCCTAATCATGTCCTCATCATGTGCTCATGACATCCTCATCATGTCCTCATCACGTCCTGATCATGTCCTCATCGTGTCCTCATCATGTCCTTATGTCCTCATCATGTCCTCATCACGTCCTCATCATGTCCTCATCATGTCCTCATGACGTCCTCATCATTTCCTCATCACGTCCTCATCATGTCCTCATCGTGTCCTCATCACGTCCTCATCATGTCCTCATGATGTCCTCATCATGTCCTCATGTCCTCATCACGTCCTCATCATGTCCTCATCATGTCCTCATCGTGTCCTCATCATGTCCTCATGACGTCCTCATCACGTCCTCATCATGTCCTCATCATATCCTCATCGTGTCCTCATCATGTCCTCATCATGTCCTCATGACGTCCTCATCACGTCCTCATGATGTCCTCATGTCCTCATCACGTCCTCATCATGTCCTCATCATGTCCTCATCATATCCTCATCGTGTCCTCATCACGTCCTCATCATGTCCTCATGATGTCCTCATCATGTCCTCATGTCCTCATCACGTCCTCATCATGTCCTCATCATGTCCTCATCGTGTCCTCATCATGTCCTCATGACGTCCTCATGACGTCCTCATCACGTCCTCATCATGTCCTCATCATATCCTCATCGTGTCCTCATCATGTCCTCATCATGTCCTCATGACGTCCTCATCACGTCCTCATGATGTCCTCATGTCCTCATCACGTCCTCATCATGTCCTCATCATGTCCTCATCATATCCTCATCGTGTCCTCATCACGTCCTCATCATATCCTCATCATGTCCTCATCATATCCTCATCATGTCCTCATCACGTCCTCATCACGTCCTCATCATGTCCTCATGATGTCCTCATCATGTCCTCATGTCCTCATCACGTCCTCATCACGTCCTCATCATGTCCTCATCACGTCCTCATCATGTCCTCATCACGTCCTCATCATGTCCTCATCATGCCCTCATGATGTCCTCATCACGTCCTCATCATATCCTCATCATGTCCTCATGACGTCCTCATCATGTCCTCATCACGTCCTTATCATGTCCTCATCATGTCTGCATCACGTCCTCATCATATCCTCATCATGTCCTCATCGTGTCCTCATCATGTCCTCATCACGTCCTCATCATGTCCTCATGACATCCTCATCATGTCCTCATCACGTCCTCATGTCCTCATCATGTCCTCATCCTGTCCTCATCACGTCCTCATCATGTCCTCATTGTGTCCTCATCACATCCTCATCACGTCCTCATCATGTCCTCATCACGTCCTGATCTTGTCCTCATCGTGTCCTCATCATGTCCTCATCATGTCCTCATGATGTCCTCATGTTCTCATGATGTCCTCATCATGTCCTCATCATGTCCTCATGACGTCCTCATCATGTCCTCATCACGTCCTGATCATGTCTTCATCGTGTCCTCATCATGTCCTTATGTCCTCATCACGTCCTCATAATGTCCTCATCACGTCCTCATCATGTCCTCATCATGTCCTCATGATGTCCTCATCACGTCCTCATCATGTCCTCATGACGTCCTCATCGTGTCCTCATCACGTCCTGATCATGTCCTCATCGTGTCCTCATCATGTCCTCATCACGTCCTCATCATGTCCTCATGACACCCTCATCATGTCCTCATCAAGTCCTGATCATGTCGTCATCGTGTCCTCATCATGTCCTCATCATGTCCTCATGACGTCCTCATCATATCCTCATCGTGTCCTCATCATGTCCTCATCATGTCCTCATCACGTCCTCATAATGTCCTCATCATATCCTCATCATGTCTTCATGTCCTCATCATGTCCTCATGATGTCCTCATGTTCTCATGATGTCCTCATCATGTCCTCATCACGTCCTCATCATGTCCTCATCATGTCCTCATCTCGTCCTCATCGTGTCCTCATTACGTCCTCATCATGTCCTAATCGTGTCCTCATCACGTCCTCATCATGTCCTCATCACGTCCTCATGTCCTCATCATGTCCTCATCACGTCCTCATCATGTCCTCATCACGTCCTCATCATGTCCTCATCATGTCCTCATGTCCTCATCACGTCCTCATCGCGTCCTCATGATGTCCTCATCACGTCTTCATCATGTCCTCATGTCCTCATCATGTCCTCATCACGTCCTCATCATGTCCTCATCATGTCCTCATCATGTCGTCATGTCATCATGTTCTCATTATGTCCTCATCATGTCCTCATCACGTCCTCATCACGTCCTCATCATGTCCTCATCACGTCCTCATGATGTCCTCATGATGTCCTCATGATGTCCTCATCATGTCCTCATCACGTCCTCATCACGTCATCATGTCCTCATCACGTCCTCATCATGTCCTAATGATGTCCTCATCATGTCCTCATGTCCTCATCATATCCTCACCGTGTCCTCATCGTGTCCTCATCATGTCCTCATCATATCCTCATCATGTCCTCATCATATCCTCATCATGTCCTCATCACGTCCTCATCATGTCCTCATCGTGTCCTCATCACGTCCTCATCACGTTCTCATCATGTCCTCATCACGTCCTGATCATGTCCTCATCGTGTCCTCATCATGTCCTTATGTCCTCATCATGTCCTCATCACATCCTCATCATATCCTCATCATGTCCTCATCATGTCCTCATGACGTCCTCATCATGTCCTCATCACGTCCTGATCATGTCCTCATCGTGTCCTCATCATGTCTTCATCACATCCTCATGATATCCTCATCATGTCCTCATCATATCCTCATCATGTCCTCATCACGTCCTCATCATGTCCTCATCGTGTCCTCATCACGTCCTCATCACGTCCTCATCATGTCCCCATGATGTCCTCATCATATCCTCATCATGTCTTCATCACATCCTCATCATATCCTCATCATGTCCTCATCATGTCCTCATCGTGTCCTCATCATGTCTTCATCACATCCTCATCATATCCTCATCATGTCCTCATCATATCCTCATCATGTCCTCATCACGTCCTCATCATGTCCTCATCGTGTCCTCATCACGTCCTCATCACGTCCTCATCATGTCCCCATGATGTCCTCATCATATCCTCATCATGTCCTCATCGTGTCCTCATCATGTCCTCATCACGTCCTGATCATGTCCTCATCGTGTCCTCATCATATCCTCATCGTGTCCTCATCACGTCCTCATCATGTCCTCATCACGTCCTCATCATATCCTCATCATGTCCTCATCGTGTCCTCATCATGTCCTCATCGTGTCCTCATCACGTCCTCAGCACGTCCTCATCATGTCCTCATGATGTCCTCATCATATCCTCATCATGTCCTCATTGTCTCCTCATCATGTCCTCATCATATCCTCATCATGTCCTCATGACGTTCTCATCATGTCCTCATCACGTCCTGATCATGTCCTCATCATGTCCTCATCATGTCCTCATGTCCTTATCACGTCCTCATCGTTTCCTCATCATGTCCTCATGATGTCCTCATCATGTCCTCATCATGTCCTCATTATGTCCTCATCATGTCCTCATGTCCTCATCATGTCCTCATCACGTCCTCATCATGTCCTCATCACGTCCTCATCACGTCCTCATAATGTCCTCATCATGTCCTCATCACGTCCTCATCATATCCTCATCATGTCCTCATCGTGTCCTCATCATGTCCTCATCATATCCTCATGTCCTCATCACGTCCTCATCACGTCCTCATCATGACCTCATCATATCCTCATCATGTCCTCATCATATCCTCATCATGTCCTCATCGTGTCCTCATCATGTCCTCATCATATCCTCATCATGTCCTCATGACGTTCTCATCATGTCCTCATCACGTCCTCATCATGTCCTCATTACGTCCTCATCATGTCCTCATGTCCTCATCATTTCCTCATCACGTCCTCATCATGTCCTCATGATGTCCTCATCACGTCCTCATAATGTCCTCATCATGTCCTCATCACGTCCTCATCATGTCCTCATCATGTCCTCATGACGTCCTCATCATGTCCTCATCACGTCCTGATCATGTCCTCATCGTGTCCTCATCATGTCCTTATGTCCTCATCATGTCTTCATCACGTCCTCATCATATCCTCATCATGTCCTCATCGTGTCCACATCATGTTCTCATCACGTCCTCATCATGTCCTCATCATGTCCTCATGACATCCTTATCATGTCCTCATCACGTCCTGATCATGTCCTCATCGTGTCCTCATCATGTCTTCATCATGTCCTCATCATGTCCTCATGACGTCCTCATCATAATCTCATTATGTCCTCATCATGTCCTCATCACGTCCTCATCACGTCCTCATCACATCCTCATGATGTCCTCATCATGTCCTCATCATGTCCTCATGTCCTCATGATGTCCTCATGATGTCCTCATCATGTCCTCATCACGTCCTCATCACGTCCTCATCATGTCCTCATCATGTCCTCATCATGTCCTCATGTCCTCATCATATCCTCATCGTGTCCTCATCACGTCCTCATCATGTCCTCATCACGTCCTCATCATGTCCTCATCATGTCCCCATGATGTCCCCATAATGTCCTCATGTCCTCATCATATCCTCATTGTGTCCTCATCACGTCCTCATCATATCCTCATCATGTCCTCATCATGTCCTCATCATGTCCTCATGACGTCCTCATCATGTCCTCATCACGTCCTGATCATGTCCTCATCATGTCCTCATGACGTCCTCATCATGTCCTCATCACGTCCTGATCATGTCCTCATCGTGTCCTGATCATGTCCTCATCACGTCCTCATCATGTCCTCATCATGTCCTCATGACGTCCTCATCATGTCCTCATCACGTCCTGATCATGTCCTCATCATGTCCTCATCACGTCCTCATCATGTCCTCATCATGTCCTCATCACGTCCTCATCATGTCCTCAACATGTCCTCATGACGTCCTCATCATGTCCTCATCACGTCCTGATCATGTCCTCATCGTGTCCTCATCATGTCCTCATGACGTCCTCATCATATCCTCATTGTGTCCTCATCACGTCCTCATCATGTCCTCATGACATCCTCATCATGTCCTCATCACGTCCTGATCATGTCCTCATCGTGTCCTCATCATGTCCTCATCACGTCCTCATCATGTCCTCATCATGTCCTCATGACGTCCTCATCATGTCCTCATCACGTCCTGAACATGTCCTCATCGTGTCCTCATCATGTCCTTATGTCCTCATCATGTCCTCATGTCCTCATCATTTCCTCATCACGTCCTCATCATGTCCTCATGATGTCCTCATCACGTCCTCATAATGTCCTCATCATGTCCTCATCACGTCCTCATCATGTCCTCATCATGTCCTCATGACGTCCTCATCATGTCCTCATCACGTCCTGATCATGTCCTCATCGTGTCCTCATCATGTCCTTATGTCCTCATCATGTCTTCATCACGTCCTCATCATATCCTCATCATGTCCTCATCGTGTCCACATCATGTTCTCATCACGTCCTCATCATGTCCTCATCATGTCCTCATGACATCCTTATCATGTCCTCATCACGTCCTGATCATGTCCTCATCGTGTCCTCATCATGTCTTCATCATGTCCTCATCATGTCCTCATGACGTCCTCATCATAATCTCATTATGTCCTCATCATGTCCTCATCACGTCCTCATCACGTCCTCATCACATCCTCATGATGTCCTCATCATGTCCTCATCATGTCCTCATGTCCTCATGATGTCCTCATGACGTCCTCATCATGTCCTCATCACGTCCTGAACATGTCCTCATCGTGTCCTCATCATGTCCTTATGTCCTCATCATGTCCTCATGTCCTCATCATTTCCTCATCACGTCCTCATCATGTCCTCATGATGTCCTCATCACGTCCTCATAATGTCCTCATCATGTCCTCATCACGTCCTCATCATGTCCTCATCATGTCCTCATGACGTCCTCATCATGTCCTCATCACGTCCTGATCATGTCCTCATCGTGTCCTCATCATGTCCTTATGTCCTCATCATGTCTTCATCACGTCCTCATCATATCCTCATCATGTCCTCATCGTGTCCACATCATGTTCTCATCACGTCCTCATCATGTCCTCATCATGTCCTCATGACATCCTTATCATGTCCTCATCACGTCCTGATCATGTCCTCATCGTGTCCTCATCATGTCTTCATCATGTCCTCATCATGTCCTCATGACGTCCTCATCATAATCTCATTATGTCCTCATCATGTCCTCATCACGTCCTCATCACGTCCTCATCACATCCTCATGATGTCCTCATCATGTCCTCATCATGTCCTCATGTCCTCATGATGTCCTCATGATGTCCTCATCATGTCCTCATCACGTCCTCATCACGTCCTCATCATGTCCTCATGATGTCCTCATCATATCCTCATGTCCTCATCATATCCTCATCGTGTCCTCATCACGTCCTCATCATGTCCTCATCACGTCCTCATCATGTCCTCATCATGTCCCCATGATGTCCTCATAATGTCCTCATGTCCTCATCATATCCTCATTGTGTCCTCATCACGTCCTCATCATATCCTGATCATGTCCTCATCATGTCCTCATCATGTCCTCATGACGTCCTCATCATGTCCTCATCACGTCCTGATCATGTCCTCATCATGTCCTCATGACGTCCTCATCATGTCCTCATCACGTCCTGATCATGTCCTCATCGTGTCCTCATCATGTCCTCATCACGTCCTCATCATGTCCTCATCATGTCCTCATGACGTCCTCATCATGTCCTCATCACGTCCTGATCATGTCCTCATCGTGTCCTCATCATATCCTTATGTCCTCATCATGTCTTCATCACGTCCTCATCATATCCTCATCATGTCCTCATCGTGTCCTCATCATGTCCTCATCACGTCCTCATCATGTCCTGATCATGTCCTCATCATGTCCTCATCATGTCTTCATCATGTCCTCATCATGTCCTCATGATGTCCTCATCATATCCTCATTGTGTCCTCATCACGTCCTCATCATGTCCTCATCATGTCCTCATGACGTCCTCATCATGTCCTCATCACGTCCTGATCATGTCCTCATCGTGTCCTCATCATGTCCTTATGTCCTCATCATGTCTTCATCACATCCTCATCATATCCTCATCATGTCCTCATCGTTTCCTCATGATGTCCTCATCATGTCCTCATGTCCTCATCACGTCCTCATCACGTCCTCATCATGTCCTCATCATATCCTCATCGTGTCCTCATCACGTCCTCATCATATTCTCATCATGTCCTCATCGTCTCCTCATCACGTCCTCATCACGTCCTCATCATGTCCTCATGATGTCCTCATCATGTCCTCATGTCCTCATCACGTCCTCATCACGTCCTCATCATGTCCTCATCATATCCTTATCGTGTCCTCATCACGTCCTCATCATATCCTCATCATGTCCTCATCGTGTCCTCATCACGTCCTCATCACGTCCTCATCATGTCCTTATGTCCTCATCATGTCTTCATCACATCCTCATCATATCCTCATCATGTCCTCATCGTGTCCTCATCACGTCCTCATCACGTCCTCATGTCCTCATGATGTCCTCATTATGTCCTCATGTCCTCATCACGTCCTCATCATGTCCTCATCATATCCTCATCGTGTCCTCATCACGTCCTCATCATATCCTCATCATGTCCTCATCGTGTCTTCATCACGTCCTCATCACGTCCTCATCATGTCTTCATGATGTCCTCATCATGTCCTCATGTCCTGATCACGTCCTCATCACGTCCTCATCATGTCCTCATCGTGTCCTCATCATGTCCTCATCATACCCTCATCATGTCCTCATCGTGTCCTCATCACGTCCTCATCACGTCCTCATCATATCCTCATCATGTCCTCATCGTGTCCTCATCATGTCCTCATCATATCCTCATCATGTCCTCATCGTGTCCTCATCACGTCCTCATCATGTCCTCATGATGTCCTCATCATGTCCTCATGTCCTCATCACGTCCTCATCACGTCCTCATCATGTCCTCATCACGTCCTCATCATGTCCTATTCATGTCCTCATGATGTCCTCATCACGTCCTCATCATATCCTCATCATGTCCTGATCATGTCCTCATCGTGTCCTCATCATGTCCTTATGTCCTCATCATGTCCTCATCATGTCCTCATCACATCCTCATGTCCTCATCGTGTCCTCATCATGTCCTAATCACGTCCTGATCATGTCCTCATCGTGTCCTCATCATATCCTCATCGTGTCCTCATCACGTCCTCATCATGTCCTCATCACGTCCTCATCATGTCGTCATCACGTCCTCATCACGTCCTCATCATATCCTCATCATGTCTTCATGTCCTCATCATGTCCTCATGATGTCCTCATGATGTCCTCATCATGTCCTCATCACGTCCTCATCACGTCCTCATCATGTCCTCATCATGTCCTCATCACATCCTCATCACGTCCTCATCATGTCCTCATCATGTCCTCATGTCCTCATCATGTCCTCATCACGACCTCATCACATCCTCTTGTCCTCATCATGTCCTCATCACGTCCTCATCATGTCCTCATGATGTCCTCATCATGTCCTCATGTCCTCATCACGTCCTCATCACGTCCTCATCATATCCTCATCATGTCTTCATGTCCTCATCATGTCCTCATGATGTCCTCATGATGTCCTCATCATGTCCTCATCACGTCCTCATCACGTCCTCATCATGTCCTCATCATGACCTCATCACGTCCTCATCAAGTCCTCATCATGTCCTCATGTCCTCATGATGTCCTCATGATGTCCTCATCATGTCCTCATCACGTCCTCATCGTGTCCTCATCATGTCTTCATCATGTCCTCATCATGTCCTCATGATGTCCTCATCATGTCCTCATGTCCTCATCACGTCCTCATCACGTCCTCATCATATCCTCATCATGTCTTCATGTCCTCATCATGTCCTCATGATGTCCTCATGATGTCCTCATCATGTCCTCATCACGTCCTCATCACGTCCTCATCATGTCCTCATCATGACCTCATCACGTCCTCATCAAGTCCTCATCATGTCCTCATGTCCTCATCACGTCCTCATCATGTCCTCATCATGTCCTCATGTCCTCATCACGTCCTCATTGCGTCCTCATGATGTCCTCATCACGTCCTCATCGTGTCCTCATCATGTCTTCATCATGTCCTCATCATGTCCTCATGACGTCCTCATCATAATCTCATTATGTCCTCATCATGTCCTCATCACCTCCTCATCACATCCTCATGATGTCCTCATCATGTCCTCATCATGTCCTCATGTCCTCATGATGTCCTCATGATGTCCTCATCATGTCCTCATCACGTCCTCATCACGTCCTCATCATGTCCTCATGATGTCCTCATCATGTCCTCATGTCCTCATCATATCCTCATCGTGTCCTCATCACGTCCTCATCATGTCCTCATCACGTCCTCATCATGTCCTCATCATGTCCCCATGATGTCCTCATAATGTCCTCATGTCCTCATCATATCCTCATTGTGTCCTCATCACGTCCTCATCATATCCTCATCATGTCCTCATCATGTCCTCATCATGTCCTCATGACGTCCTCATCATGTCCTCATCACGTCCTGATCATGTCCTCATCATGTCCTCATGACGTCCTCATCATGTCCTCATCACGTCCTTATCATGTCCTCATCGTGTCCTCATCATGTCCTCATCACGTCCTCATCATGTCCTCATCATGTCCTCATGACGTCCTCATCATGTCCTCATCACGTCCTGATCATGTCCTCATCGTGTCCTCATCATATCCTTATGTCCTCATCATGTCTTCATCACGTCCTCATCATATCCTCATCATGTCCTCATCGTGTCCTCATCATGTCCTCATCACGTCCTCATCATGTCCTGATCATGTCCTCATCATGTCCTCATCATGTCTTCATCATGTCCTCATCATGTCCTCATGACGTCCTCATCATATCCTCATTGTGTCCTCATCACGTCCTCATCATGTCCTCATGACATCCTCATCATGTCCTCATCACGTCCTGATCATGTCCTCATCGTGTCCTCATCATGTCCTCATCACGTCGTCATCATGTCCTCATAATGTCCTCATGACGTCCTCATCATGTCCTCATCACGTCCTGATCATGTCCTCATCGTGTCCTCATCATGTCCTTATGTCCTCATCATGTCTTCATCACATCCTCATCATATCCTCATCATGTCCTCATCGTGTCCTCATGATGTCCTCATCATGTCCTCATGTCCTCATCACGTCCTCATCACGTCCTCATCATGTCCTCATCATATCCTCATCGTGTCCTCATCACGTCCTCATCATATTCTCATCATGTCCTCATCGTCTCCTCATCACGTCCTCATCACGTCCTCATCATATTCTCATCATGTCCTCATCGTCCCCTCATCACGTCCTCATCACGTCCTCATCATGTCCTCATCATGTCCTCATGTCCTCATCACGTCCTCATCACGTCCTCATCATGTCCTCATCATATCCTCATCGTGTCCTCATCACGTCCTCATCGTGTCCTCATCACGTCCTCATCACGTCCTCATGTCCTTATGATGTCCTCATCATGTCCTCATGTCCTCATCACGTCCTCATCACGTCCTCATCATGTCCTCATCATATCCTCATCATGTCCTCATCGTGTCCTCATCATGTCCTCATCACGTCCTCATCATGTCCTCATCATGTCCTCATGACATCCTCATCATGTCCTCATCACGTCCTGATCATGTCCTCATCGTGTCCTCATCATGTCCTTATGTCCTCATCATGTCTTCATCACATCCTCATCATATCCTCATCACGTCCTCATCACGTCCTCATCACGTCCTCATCATGTCCTCATCATGTCCTCATCACGTCCTCATCACGTCCTCATCATGTCCTCATCACGTCCTCATCACGTCCTCATCATGTCCTCATGATGTCCTCATTATGTCCTCATGTCCTCATCACGTCCTCATCATGTCCTCATCATATCCTCATCGTGTCCTCATCACGTCCTCATCATATCCTCATCATGTCCTCATCGTGTCCTCATCACGTCCTCATCACGTCCTCATCATGTCCTCATGATGTCCTCATCATGTCCTCATGTCCTGATCACGTCCTCATCACGTCCTCATCATGTCCTCATCGTGTCCTCATCATGTCCTCATCATACCCTCATCATGTCCTCATCGTGTCCTCATCACGTCCTCATCACGTCCTCATCATATCCTCATCATGTCCTCATCGTGTCCTCATCATGTCCTCATCATATCCTCATCATGTCCTCATCGTGTCCTCATCACGTCCTCATCATGTCCTCATGACGTCCTCATCATATCCTCATCGTGTCCTCATCACGTCCTCATCATGTCCTCATCACGTCCTCATCATGTCCTCATCACGTCCTCATCACGTCCTCATCATATCCTCATCATGTCTTCATGTCCTCATCATGTCCTCATGATGTCCTCATGATGTCCTCATCATGTCCTCATCACGTCCTCATCATGTCCTCATCATGTCCTCATCATGTCCTCATGTCCTCATCATGTCCTCATCACGACCTCATCACATCCTCTTGTCCTCATCATGTCCTCATCACGTCCTCATCATGTCCTCATGATGTCCTCATCATGTCCTCATGTCCTCATCACGTCCTCATCACGTCCTCATCATATCCTCATCATGTCTTCATGTCCTCATCATGTCCTCATGATGTCCTCATGATGTCCTCATCATGTCCTCATCACGTCCTCATCACGTCCTCATCATGTCCTCATCATGACCTCATCACGTCCTCATCAAGTCCTCATCATGTCCTCATGTCCTCATCACGTCCTCATCATGTCCTCATCACGTCCTCATCATGTCCTGATCATGTCCTCATCATGTCCTCATCATGTCTTCATCATGTCCTCATCATGTCCTCATGACGTCCTCATCATATCCTCATTGTGTCCTCATCACGTCCTCATCATGTCCTCATGACATCCTCATCATGTCCTCATCACGTCCTGATCATGTCCTCATCGTGTCCTCATCATGTCCTCATCACGTCGTCATCATGTCCTCATAATGTCCTCATGACGTCCTCATCATGTCCTCATCACGTCCTGATCATGTCCTCATCGTGTCCTCATCATGTCCTTATGTCCTCATCATGTCTTCATCACATCCTCATCATATCCTCATCATGTCCTCATCGTGTCCTCATGATGTCCTCATCATGTCCTCATGTCCTCATCACGTCCTCATCACGTCCTCATCATGTCCTCATCATATCCTCATCGTGTCCTCATCACGTCCTCATCATATTCTCATCATGTCCTCATCGTCTCCTCATCTCGTCCTCATCACGTCCTCATCACGTCCTCATCATGTCCTCATGATGTCCTCATCATGTCCTCATGTCCTCATCACGTCCTCATCATGTCCTCATCATATCCTCATCGTGTCCTCATCACGTCCTCATCATATCCTCATCATGTCCTCATCGTGTCCTCATCACGTCCTCATCATGTCCTTATGATGTCCTCATCATGTCCTCATCACGTCCTCATCACGTCCTCATCACGTCCTCATCGTGTCCTCATCGTGTCCTCATCATATCCTCATCATATCCTCATCATGTCCTCATCGTGTCCTCATCATGTCCTCATCACGTCCTCATCATGTCCTCATCATGTCCTCATGACGTCCTCATCATGTCCTCATCACGTCCTGATCATGTCCTCATCGTGTCCTCATCATGTCCTTATGTCCTCATCATGTCTTCGTCACATCCTCATCATATCCTCATCATGTCCTCATCGTGTCCTCATCACGTCCTCATCACGTCCTCATCATGTCCTCATGATGTCCTCATTATGTCCTCATGTCCTCATCACGTCCTCATCATGTCCTCATCATATCCTCATCGTGTCCTCATCACGTCCTCATCATATCCTCATCATGTCCTCATCGTGTCCTCATCAGGTCCTCATCACGTCCTCATCATGTCCTCATGATGTCCTCATCATGTCCTCATGTCCTGATCACGTCCTCATCACGTCGTCATCATGTCCTCATCGTGTCCTCATCATGTCCTCATCATACCCTCATCATGTCCTCATCGTGTCCTCATCACGTCCTCATCACGTCCTCATCATATCCTCATCATGTCCTCATCGTGTAATCATCATGTCCTCATCATATCCTCATCATGTCCTCATCGTGTCCTCATCATGTCCTCATGATGTCCTCATCATGTCCTCATGATGTCCTCATCATGTCCTCATGTCCTCATGATGTCCTCATCACGTCCTCATCATATCCTCATCATGTCCTGATCATGTCCTCATCGTGTCCTCATCATGTCCTTATGTCCTCATCATGTCCTCATCATGTCCTCATCACATCCTCATGTCCTCATCGTGTCCTCATCATGTCCTAATCACGTCCTCATCATGTCCTCATGACATCCTCATCATATCCTCATCACGTCCTGATCATGTCCTCATCGTGTCCTCATCATGTCCTCATCATGTCCTCATGACGTCCTCATCATATCCTCATCGTGTCCTCATCACGTCCTCATCATGTCCTCATCACGTCCTCATCATGTCCTCATCACGTCCTCATCACGTCCTCATCATATCCTCATCATGTCTTCATGTCCTCATCATGTCCTTATGATGTCCTCTTGATGTCCTCATCATGTCCTCATCACGTCCTCATCACGTCCTCATCATGTCCTCATCACGTCCTCATGTCCTCATCATGTCCTCATCATGTCCTCATCATGTCCTCATGTCCTCATCATGTCATCATGTCCTCCTCATGTCCTCATCATGTCCTCATGTCCTCATCATGTCCTCATCACGTCCTCATTACGTCCTCATCATGTCCTCATTATGTCCTCATCATGTCCTCATGTCCTCATCACGTCCTCATCGCGTCCTCATGATGTCCTCATCACGTCCTCATCATGTCCTCATCATGTCCTCATTATGTCCTCATCATGTCCTCATGTCCTCATCATGTCCTCATTACGTCCTCATCATGTCCTCATTATGTCCTCATCATGTCCTCATGTCCTCATCACGTCCTCATCGCGTCCTCATGATGTCCTCATCACGTCCTCATCATGTCCTCATCATGTCCTCATTATGTCCTCATCATGTCCTCATGTCCTCATCATGTCCTCATGATGTCCTCATCACGTCCTCATAATGTCCTCATCATGTCCTCATGTCCTCATCATGTCCTCATCATGTCCTCATGTCCTCATCATGTCCTCATCACGTCCTCATCATGTCATCATGTACTCATCATGTCCTCATGTCCTCATCACGTCCTCATCACGTCCTCATGATATATTCGTGATGTCCTCATCATGTCCTCATCATGTCTTCATGTCATCATGTCCTCATGATGTCCTCATCATTTCATCATGTCCTCATCATGTCCTCATGTCCTCATCATGTCCTCATCATGTCCTCGTGATGTCCTCATCATGTCCTCATCACGTCCTCATCACGTCCTCATCATGACTTCATCACGTCCTCATCATGTCCTCATCACGTCCTCATCATGTCCTCATCATGTCCTCATCACTTCCTCATCACGTCCTCATCATGTCCTCATGATGTCCTCATCACGTCCTCATCATGTCCTCATCATGTCCTCATCACGTCCTCATCATGTCCTCATCATGTCCTCATCACGTCCTCATCATGTCCTCATCATGTCCTAATCACGTCCTCATCATGTCCTCATGATGTCCTCATCACGTCCTCATCATGTCCTCATCATGTCCTCATCACGTCCTCATCATGTCCTCATGATGTCCTCATCACGTCCTCATCATGTCCTCATCATGTCCTCATCACGTCCTCATCATGTCCTCATCATGTCCTCATGTCCTCATCATGTCCTCATGATGTCCTCATCACGTCCTCATCATGTCCTCATCATGTCCTCATCACGTCCTCATCATGTCCTCATGATGTCCTCATCACGTCCTCATCATGTCCTCATCATGTCCTCATCACGTCCTCATCATGTCCTCATCACGTCCTCATCATGTCCTCATCACGTCCTCATCACGTCCTCATCATGTCCTCACGTCCTCATCATGTCCTCATCATGTCCTCATGTCCTCATCATGTCCTCATCATGCCCTCATCATGTCCTCATCATGTCCTCATGTCCTCATCATGTCCTCATCATGTCCTCATCATGTCCTCATGATGTCCTCATCACGTCCTCATGTCCTCATCACGTCCTCATCATGTCCTCATCATGTCCTCATCACGTCCTCATGTCCTCATCATGTCCTCATCATGTCCTCATCACGTCCTCATCATGACCTAATCATGTCCTCATCATGTCCTCATCACGTCCTCATCATGTCCTCATCATGTCCTCATCACGTCCTCATCATGTCCTCATTATGTCCTCATCATGTCCTCATGTCCTCATCATGTCCTCATCACGTCCTCATGATGTCCTCATCACGTCCTCATAATGTCCTCATCATGTCCTCATGTCCTCATCATGTCCTCATGTCCTCATCATGTACTCATGTCCTCATCATGTCCTCATCACGTCCTCATCATGTCCTCATCATGTCCTCATGATGTCCTCATCACGTCCTCATCACGTCCTCATCATGTCATCATCATGTCCTCACAATGACTTCATCACGTCCTCATCATGTCCTCATCATGTCCTCATCATGTCCTCATGATGTCCTCATCATGTCCTCATCACGTCCTCATCACGTCCTCATCATGTCCTCATCACGTCCTCATCATGTCCTCATCATGTCCTCATGTCCTCATCATGTCCTCATGTCGTCATGTCCTCATCATGTCCTCATCACGTCCTCATCATGTCCTCATCACTTCCTCATCACGTCCTCATCATGTCCTCATCATGTCCTCATCACGTCCTCATCATGTCCTCATCATGTCCTCATGTCCTCATCATGTCCTCATGATGTCCTCATCACGTCCTCATCATGTCCTCATCATGTCCTCATCATGTCCTCATCACGTCCTCATCATGTCCTCATCACGTCCTCATCACGTCCTCATCATGTCCTCACGTCCTCATCATGTCCTCATCATGTCCTCATGTCCTCATCATGTCCTGATCATGTCCTCATCACGTCCTCATCATGTCCTCATCACGTCGTCATCATGTCCTCATCATGACCTCATCATGTCCTCATCATGTCCTTATCATGTCCTCATCATGACCTCGTCACGTCCTCATCACGTCCTCATCATGTCCTCATGATGTCCTCATCATGTCCTCATGTCCTCATGATGTCCTCATCATGACCTCATCATGTCCTCATCATGTCCTCATCACGACCTCATTATGTCCTCATGTCGTCATGTCCTCATCATGTCCTCATCACGTCCTCATCATGTCCTCATCACTTCCTCATCACGTCCTCATCATGTCCTCATCATGTCCTCATCATGACCTCATCCACGTCCTCATCATGTCCTCATCACGTCCTCATCATGTCCTCATCATGTCCTCATGTCCTCATCATGTCCTCATGATGTCCTCATCACGTCCTCATCATGTCCTCATCACGTCCTCATCATGTCCTCATCACGTCCTCATCATGTCCTCATCATGTCCTCATCACGTCCTCATCATGTCCTCATCACGTCCTCATCATGTCCTCATCACGTCCTCATCACGTCCTCATCATGTCCTCATCATGTCCTCATGTCCTCATCATGTCCTGATCATGTCCTCATCACGTCCTCATCATGTCCTCATCATGTCCTCATCATGACCTCATCATGTCCTCATCATGTCCTTATCATGTCCTCATCATGACCTCGTCACGTCCTCATCACGTCCTCATCATGTCCTCATGATGTCCTCATCATGTCCTCATGTCCTCATGATGTCCTCATCATGACCTCATCATGTCCTCATCATGTCCTCATCACGTCCTCACGTCCTCATCATGTCCTCATCATGTCCTCATCACGACCTCATTATGTCCTCTGGTCGTCATGTCCTCATCATGTCCTCATCACGTCCTCATCATGTCCTCATCACTTCCTCATCACGTCCTCATCATGTCCTCATCATGACCTCATCCACGTCCTCATCATGTCCTCATCATGTCCTCATCATGACCTCATCCACGTCCTCATCATGTCCTCATCACGTCCTCATGTCCTCATCATGTCCTCATGATGTCCTCATCACGTCCTCATCATGTCCTCATCACGTCCTCATCATGTCCTCATCACGTCCTCATCATGTCCTCATCATGTCCTCATCACGTCCTCATCATGTCCTCATCACGTCCTCATCATGTCCTCATCACGTCCTCATCACGTCCTCATCATGTCCTCACGTCCTCATCATGTCCTCATCATGTCCTCATGTCCTCATCATGTCCTGATCATGTCCTCATCACGTCCTCATCATGTCCTCATCATGTCCTCATCATGACCTCATCATGTCCTCATCATGTCCTTATCATGTCCTCATCATGACCTCGTCACGTCCTCATCACGTCCTCATCATGTCCTCATGATGTCCTCATCATGTCCTCATGTCCTCATGATGTCCTCATCATGACCTCATCATGTCCTCATCATGTCCTCATCACGTCCTCACGTCCTCATCATGTCCTCATCATGTCCTCATCACGACCTCATTATGTCCTCTTGTCGTCATGTCCTCATCATGTCCTCATCACGTCCTCATCATGTCCTCATCACTTCCTCATCACGTCCTCATCATGTCCTCATCATGACCTCATCCACGTCCTCATCATGTCCTCATCATGTCCTCATCATGACCTCATCCACGTCCTCATCATGTCCTCATCACGTCCTCATGTCCTCATCATGTCCTCATCATGTCCTCATCACGACCTCATTATGTCCTCATGTCGTCATGTCCTCATCATGTCCTCATCACGTCCTCATCATGTCCTCATCATGTGCTCATCATGACCTCGTCACGTCCTCATCACGTCCTCATCATGTCCTCATGATGTCCTCATCATGTCCTCATGTCCTCATAATGTCCTCATCATGACCTCATCATGTCCTCATCATGTCCTCATGTCCTCATCATGTCCTCATCACGTCCTCATCATGTCCTCATTATGTCCTGATGTCGTTATGTCCTCATCATGTCCTCATCACGTCCTCATCATGTCTTCATCATGTCCTCATGTCCTCATGTCCTCATCATGTCCTCATGTCCTCATCACGTCCTCATCACGTCCTCATCATGTCCTCATCATGTCCTCATGATGTCCTCATCATGTCTTCATGTCCTCATGATGTCCTCATCATGTTCTCATCATGACCTCGTCCACGTCCTCATCATGTCCTTATCATGTCCTCATCATGACCTCGTCACGTCCTCATCACGTCCTCATCATGTCCTCATGATGTCCTCATCATGTCCTCATGTCCTCATGATGTCCTCATCATGACCTCATCATGTCCTCATGTCCTCATCATGTCCTCATCACGTCCTCATGATGTCTTCATCACGTCCTCATTATGTCCTCATGGTGTCCTCATCACTTCTTCATCACGTTCTCATCATGTCCTCATCATGTCCTCATGATGTCCTCATCATGTCCGCATGATGTCTTCATCACGTCCTCATCATGTCCTCATCACATCCTCATGTCCTCATACTGTCCTCATGATATCCTCATCATGTCCTCATCATGTCCTCATCACGTCCTCACGTCCTCATCATGTCCTCATCATGTCCTCATCACGTCCTCATCATGTCCTCATCATGTCCTCATGTCCTCATCATGTCCTCAAGTCCTCATCATGTCCTCATCATGTCCTCATGTCCTCATGTCCCCATCACGTCCTCATGTCCTCATGATGTCCTCATCATGTCCTCATGATGTCCTCATCATGTCCTCATGTCCTCATGATGTCCTCATCATGTCCTCACGTCCTCATCATGTCCTCATCACGACCTCATGTCCTCATCATGTCCTCATCACGTCCTCATGATGTCTTCATCATGTCCTCATCATGTCCTCATGATTTCCTCATCACGTCCTCATCATGTCCTCATCACGTCTTCATCACGTCCTCATCATGTCCTCATGATGTCCTCATGTCCTCATCATGTCCTCATGTCCTCATCATGTCCTCATCATGTCCTCATGTCCTCATCATGTCCTCATCACGTCATCATTACGTCCTCATCATGTCCTCATCATGTCCTCATGATGTCCTCATCACGTCCTCATCACATCCTCATGATATCTTCATGATGTCCTCATCATGTCCTCATGTCATCATGTCCTCATCATGTCTTCATGATGTCCTCATCATGTCCTCATGATGTCCTCATGATGTTCTCATCATGTCCTCATCATGACCTCGTCACGTCCTCATCATGACCTCATCATGTCCTCATCACGTCCTGATCATGTCCTCATCGTGTCCTCATCATGTCCTTATGTCCTCATCATGTCCTCATCACGTCCTCATCACGTCCTCATCATGTCCTCATCACGTCCTCATCATGTCCTCATCATGTCCTCATGATGTCCTCATCATGTCCTCATGTCCTCATGATGTCTTCATGATGTCCTCATCATATCCTCATCACGTCCTCATCACGTCCTCATCATGTCCTCATCAAGTCCTCATGTCCTCATCATGTCCTCATCACGTCCTCATCACGTCCTCCTCATGTCCTCATGATGTCCTCATCACGTCCTCATGTCCTCATGATGTCCTCATCATGTCCTCATCACGTCCTGATCATGTCCTCATCGTGTCCTCATCATGTCCTCATGTCCTCATCACGTCCTCATCATGTCCTCATCACGTCCTCATCGCGTCCTCATGATATCCTCATCACGTCCTCATCATGTCCTCATCACGTCTTCATCATGTCCTCATCATGTCCTCATCACGTCTTCATCATGTCCTCATCATGTCCTCATGTCCTCATCACGTCCTCATCATGTCCTCATCACGTCCTCATCATGTCCTCATCATGTCCTCATCACGTCTTCATCATGTCCTCATCATGTCCTCATGTCCTCATCACGTCCTCATCATGTCCTCATCACGTCCTCATCGCGTCCTCATGATGTCCTCATCACGTCCTCATCATGTCCTCATCACGTCCTCATCATGTCCTCATGTCCTCATCACGTCCTCATCATGTCCTCATCATGTCCTAATCGCGTCCTCATGATGTCCTCATCACGTCCTCATCATGTCCTCATCACGTCCTCATCATGTCCTCATTATGTCCTCATCATGTCCTCATGTCCTCATCATGTCCTCATCACGTCCTCATAATGTCCTCATCATGTCCTCATGTCCTCATCATGTCCTCATGTCCTCATCATGTCCTCATGTCCTCATCATGTCCTCATGATGTCCTCATCACGTCCTCATCACGTCCTCATGATGTCCTCATCATGTCCTCATCATGTCCTCATGTCATCATGTCCTCATGATGTCCTCATCATATCGTCATCACGTCCTCATCATGTCCTCATCATGTCCTCATGTCATCATGTCCTCATGATGTCCTCATGATGTCCTCATCACGTCCTCATCACGTCCTCATCACGTCTTCATCATGTCCTCATCACGTCCTCATCACGTCTTCATCATGTCCTCATCATGTCCTCATCATGACTTCATCACGTCCTCATCATGTCTTCATCATGTCCTCATGTCCTCATCATGTCCTCATGATGTCCTTATCATGTCCTCATCACGTCCTCATCATGTCCTCATCATGTCCTCATCACGTCCTCATCATGTCCTCATCACGTCCTCATCACGTCCTCATCATGTCCTCATGACGTCCTCATCATGTCGTCATCATGTCCTCATCACGTCCTCATCATGTCCTCATCATGTCTTCATGTCATCATCACGTCCTCATCATGTCCTCATGATGTCCTCATCATGTCCTCATCACGTCCTGATCATTTCCTCATCACGTCCTCATCATGTCCTCATCATGTCCTCATGATGTCCTCATCATGTCCTCATCACGTCCTCATGATATCTTCATGATGTCCTCATAATGTCCTCATCATGTCCTCATGTCATCATGTCCTCATGATGTCCTCATCATGTCGTCATCACGTCCTCATCATGTCCTCATGATGTCCTCATGATGTCCTCATCATGTCCTCATCACGTCCTGATCATGTACTCATTATGTCCTCATCACGTCCTCATCATGTCCTCATCATGTCCTCATGTCCTCATCATGTCCTCATCATGCCCTCATCATGTCCTCATCATGTCCTCATGTCCTCATCATGTCCTCATCATGTCCTCATTATGTCCTCATCACGTCCTCATGATGTCCTCATCACGTCCTCATCATGTCCTCATCATGTCGTCATTATGTCCTCATCATGTCCTCATGTCTTCATCACGTTCTCATCATGTCCTCATCATGTCCTCATGAAGTCCTCATCACGTCCTCATGTCCTCATCATGTCCTCATGTCCTCATCACGTCCTCATCGCGTCCTCATGATGTCCTCATCACGTCCTCATGATGTCCTCATCACGTCCTCATCATGTCTTCATCATGTCGTCATTATGTCCTCATCATGTCCTCATGTCCTCATCATGTCCTCTTCACGTCCACATCATGTCCTCATGATGTCCTCATCACGTCCTCATAATGTCCTCATCATGTCCTCATGTCCTCATCATGTCCTCATCATGTCCTCATGTCCTCATCATGTCCTCATCACGTCCTCATCACGTCCTCATGATATCTTCATGATGTCCTTATCATGTCCTCATGTCCTCATGATGTCCTCATCATGTCCTCATGTCCTCATGATGTCCTCATCATGACCTCATCACGTCCTCATCATGACCTAATCATGTCCTCATGATGTCCTCATCACGTCCTCATGTCCTCATGATGTCTTCATCATGTCCTCATGATGTCCTCATCACGTCCTCATCATGTCCTCATCATGTCCTCATGATGTCCTCATCATGTCCTCATGTCCTCATGATGTCCTCATCATGACCTCGTCACGTCTTCATAATGACCTCATCATGTCCTCATCACGTCCTCATCATGTCCTCATCACGTCCTCATCATGTCCTCATCATGTCCTCATCATGTCCTCATCACGTCCTCATGATGTCTTCATCACGTCCTCATCATGTCCTCATGATGTCCTCATCATGTCCTCATGTCCTCATGATGTCCTCATGATGTCCTCATCATGACCTCATCACATCCTCATCATGTCCTCATCATGTCGTCATCACGTCCTCATGATGTCCTCATCATATCTTCATGATGTCCTCATCACGTCCTCATCATGTCCTCATGATGTCCTTATGATGTCCTCATCACGTCCTCATCATTTCCTCAGCATGTCCTCATGTCCTCATGTCCTCATCATGTCCTCATCACGTCCTCATCATGTCCTCATCATGTCCTCATGATGTCCTCATTGTGTCTTCATGTCCTCATCATGTCCTCATCACGTCCTCATGATGTCCTTATCATGTCCTCATGTCCTCATGATGTCCTCATCATGTCCTCATCACGTCCTCATCATGTCCTCATCATGTCCTCATGTCCTCATGTCCACATCATGTCCTCATCACGTCCTCATCATGTCCTCATGTCCTCATGATGTCCTCATCATGTCGTCATCATGACCTCATCACGTCCTCATCATGTCCTCATCATGTCCTCATCACGTCCTCATCATGTCCTCATCATGTCCTCATGTCCTCATGATGTCCTCATCGCGTCCTCATGATGTCCTCATCGCGTCCTCATGATGTCCTCATCACGTCCTCATCATGTCCTCATCACATCCTCATCATGTCCTCATCACGTCCTCATCATGTCCTCATCACGTCCTCATCATGTCCTCATGTCCTCATGATATCCTCATTATGTCCTCATCATGTCCTCATGTCCTCATCATGTCCTCATCATGTCCTCATCACGTCCTCATGTCCTCATGATGTCCTCATCACGTCCTCATCATGTCCTCATCATGTCCTCATGTCCTCATCACGTCCTCATCATGTCCTCATCACGTCCTCATGATGTCCTCATCACGTCCTCATCATGTCCTTTTCACGTCCTCATCATGTCCTCATCATGTCCTCATGTCCTCATCACGTCCTCATCATGTCCTCATGATGTCCTCATCATGTCCTCATCACGTCCTCATCATGTCCTCATCATGTCCTCATCACGTCCTCATCATGTCCTCATCACGTCCTCATCATGTCCTCATTATGTCCTCATCATGTCCTCATGTCCTCATCATGTCCTCATCATGTCCTCATCACGTCCTCATCATGTTCTCATGATGTCCTCATGATGTCCTCATCACGTCCTCATCATGTCCTCATCATGTCCTCATGTCCTCATCATGTCCTCATCATGTCCTCATCGCGTCCTCATGATGTCCTCATCACGTCCTCATCATGTCCTCATCATGTCCTCATCGCGTCCTCATGATGTCCTCATCACGTCCTCATCATGTCCTCATCATGTCCTCATGTCCTCATCATGTCCTCATCATGTCCTCATCACGTCCTCATCATGTCCTCATCATGTCCTCATGTCCTCATCATGTCCTCATCGCGTCCTCATGATGTCCTCATCATGTCCTCATCACGTCCTCATCATGTCCTCATCATGTCCTCATCGCGTCCTCATCATGTCCTCATCATGTGCTGATCATGTCCTCATCATGTCCTCATCACGTCCTCATCATGTCCTAATCATGTCCTCATCGCGTCCTCATGATGTCCTCATGATGTCCTCATCACGTCCTCATCATGTCCTCATCACGTCCTCATCATGTCCTCATCATGACCTCATCATGTCCTTATCATGTCCTCATCATGTCCTCATCGCGTCCTCATCATGTCCTCATCATGTGCTGATCATGTCCTCATCATGTCCTCATCATGTCCTCATCGCGTCCTCATGATGTCCTCATGATGGTCTCATCACGTCCTCATCATGTCCTCATCATGTCCTCATCATGTCCTGATCATGTCCTCATCACGTCCTCATCATGTCCTCATCATGTCCTCATCATGACCTCATCATGTCCTCATCACGTCCTCATCATGTCCTGATCATGTCCTCATCATGTCATCATGTCCTCATCGCGTCCTCATGATGTCCTCATGATGTCCTCATCACGTCCTCATCATGTCCTCATCACGTCCTCATCATGTCCTCATCATGACCTCATCATGTCCTTATCATGTCCTCATCATGTCCTCATCGCGTCCTCATGATGTCCTCATGATGTCCTCATCATGTCCTCATCGCGTCCTCATGATGTCCTCATGATGTCCTCATCACGTCCTCATCATGTCCTCATCACGTCCTCATCACGTCCTCATGTCCTCATCACGTCCTCATCATGTCCTCATTATGTCCTCATCATGTCCTCATGTCCTCATCATGTCCTCATCACGTCCTCATAATGTCCTCATCATGTCCTCATGTCCTCATCATGTCCTCATGTCCTCATCATGTACTCATCACGTCCTCATCACGTCCTCATCATGTCCTCATGTCCTCATCACGTCCTCATCACGTCCTCATGATATCTTCATGTCCTCATCATGTCCTCATCATGTCCTCATGTCATCATGTCCTCATGATGTCCTCATCATGTCGTCATCACGTCCTCATCATGTCCTCATGATGTCCTCATCATGTCCTCATCACGTCCTCATCACGTCTTCATCATGTCCTCATCATGTCCTCATCATGACTTCATCACGTCCTCATCATGTCTTCATCATGTCCTCATCATGTCCTCATCATGTCCTCATGATGTCCTCATCACGTCCTCATCATGTCCTCATGACGTCCTCATCATGTCCTCATCACGTCCTCATCATGTCCTCATCACGTCCTCATCACGTCCTCATCATGTCCTCATGTCCTCATCATGTCCTCATCACGTCCTCATCATGTCGTCATCATGTCCTCATCACGTCCTCATCATGTCCTCATGTCCTCATCATGTCCTCATCACGTCCTTATCATGTCGTCATCATGTCCTCATCACGTCCTCATCATGTCCTCATCATGTCCTCATCATGTCCTCATCACGTCCTCATCATGTCCTCATCACGTCCTCATCACGTCCTCATCATGTCCTCATGTCCTCATCATGTCCTCATCACGTCCTCATCATGTCGTCATCATGTCCTCATCACGTCCTCATCATTTCCTCATCATGTCTTCATGTCATTATCACGTCCTCATCATGTCCTCATGATGTCCTCATCATGTCCTCATCACGTCCTGATCATTTCCTCATCACGTCCTCATCATGTCCTCATGTCCTCATCATGTCCTCATCATGTCCTCATGATGTCCTCATCACGTCCTCATCACGTCCTCATGATATCTTCCTGATGTCCTCATCATGTCCTCATCATGTCCTCATGTCATCATGTCCTCATGATGTCCTCATCATGTCGTCATCACGTCCTCATCATGTCCTCATGATGTCCTCATGATGTCCTCATCATGTCCTCATCACGTCCTCATCATGTCCTCATGTCCTCATCATGTCCTCATCATGTCCTCATCATGACTTCATCACGTCCTCATCATGTCTTCATCATGTCCTCATGTCCTCATGATGTCCTCATCATGTCCTCATCACGTCCTGATCATGTACTCATTATGTCCTCATCACGTCCTCATCATGTCCTCATCATGTCCTCATGTCCTCATCATGTCCTCATCATGCCCTCATCATGTCCTCATCATGTCCTCATGTCCTCATCATGTCCTCATGATGTCCTCATCACGTCCTCATGATGTCCTCATCACGTCCTCATCATGTCCTCATCATGTCGTCATTATGTCCTCATCATGTCCTCATGTCTTCATCACGTTCTCATCATGTCCTCATCATGTCCTCATCATGTCCTCATGTCCTCATCACGTCCTCATCGCGTCCTCATGATGTCCTCATCACGTCCTCATGATGTCCTCATCATGTCCTCATCATGTCTTCATCATGTCGTCATTATGTCCTCATCATGTCCTCATGTCCTCATCACGTCCACATCATGTCCTCATGATGTCCTCATCACGTCCTCATAATGTCCTCATCATGTCCTCATGTCCTCATCATGTCCTCATGTCCTCATGTCCTCATGTCCTCATCATGTCCTCATCATGTCCTCATGTCCTCATCATGTCCTCATGATGTCCTCATCACGTCCTCATCACGTCCTCATGATATCTTCATGATGTCCTCATCATGTCCTCATCATGTCCTCATGTCATCATGTCCTCATCATGTCCTCATGTCCTCATGATGTCCTCATCATGTCCTCATGTCCTCATCATGTCCTCATGATGTCCTCATCACGTCCTCATGATATCTTCATGATGTCCTCATCATGTCCTCATCATGTCCTCATGTCATCATGTCCTCATCATGTCCTCATGTCCTCATGATGTCCTCATCATGACCTCATCACGTCCTCATCATGACCTAATCATGTCCTCATGATGTCCTCATCACGTCCTCATGTCCTCATGATGTCCTCATCATGTCCTCATGATGTCCTCATCACGTCCTCATCATGTCCTCATGATGTCCTCATCATGTCCTCATGTCCTCATGATGTCCTCATCATGACCTTGTCACGTCTTCATCATGACCTCATCATGTCCTCATCACGTCCTCATCATGTCCTCATCACGTCGTCATCATGTCCTCATCATGTCCTCATCACGTCCTCATGATGTCTTCATCACGTCCTCATCACGACCTCATGTCCTCATCATGTCCTCATCATGTCCTCATCATGTCCTCATGATGTCCTCATCATGTCCTCATGTCCTCATGATGTCCTCATCATGTCCTCATCATGACCTCATCACGTCCTCATCATGTCCTCATCATGTCCTCATCACCTCCTCATGATGTCCTCATCATGTCTTCATGATGTCCTCATCACGTCCTCATCATGTCCTCATCATGTCCTCATCATGTCCTCATCACGTCCTCATCATGTCCTCATCACGACCTCATGTCCTCATCATGTCCTCATCATGTCCTCATCACGTCCTCATGATGTCTTCATCACGTCCTCATCATGTCCTCATGTCCTCATCATGTCCTCATCATGTCTTCATCACGTCCTCATCATGTCCTCATGTCCTCATCATGTCCTCATCATGTCCTCATCACGTCCTCATCATGTCCTCATGATGTCCTCATCATGTCCTCATGTCCTCATCACGTCCTCATGTCCTCATCATGTCCTCATGTCCTCATCATGTCCTCATCACGTCCTCATCATGTCCTCATCATGTCCTCATGATGTCCTCATCATGTCTTCATGTCCTCATCATGTCCTCATCACGTCCTCATGATGTCCTTATCATGTCCTCATGTCCTCATGTCCTCATCATGTCCTCATCATGTCTTCATCACGTCCTCATCATGTCCTCATCATGTCCTCATGTCCTCATGTCCACATCATGTCCTCATCACGTCCTCATCATGTCCTCATGTCCTCATGATGTCCTCATCATGTACTCATCACGTCCTCATCATGTACTCATCATGTCCTCATCATGTACTCATCATGTCCTCATCATGTCCTCATGTCCTCATGATGTCCTCATCGCGTCCTCATGATGTCCTCATCACGTCCTCATCATGTCCTCATCACATCCTCATCATGTCCTCATCATGTCCTCATCACGTCCTCATCATGTCCTCATCATGTCCTCATGATATCCTCATTATGTCCTCATCATGTCCTCATGTCCTCATCATGTCCTCATCATGTCCTCATCACGTCCTCATGTCCTCATGATGTCCTCATCACGTCCTCATCATGTCCTCATCATGTCCTCATGTCCTCATCACGTCCTCATCATGTCCTCATCACATCCTCATCGCGTCCTCATGATGTCCTTTTCACGTCCTCATCATGTCCTCATCATGTCCTCATGTCCTCATCACGTCCTCATCATGTCCTCATGATGTCCTCATCATGTCCTCATCACGTCCTCATCATGTCCTCATCATGTGTCCTCATCATGTCCTCATCACGTCCTCATCATGTCCTCATTATGTCCTCATCATGTCCTCATGTCCTCATCATGTCCTCATGATGTCCTCATCACGTCCTCATCATGTCCTCATCATGTCCTCATGTCCTCATCATGTCCTCATCATGTCCTCATCGCGTCCTCATGATGTCCTCATCACGTCCTCATCATGTCCTCATGATGTCCTCATCACGTCCTCATCATGTCCTCATCATGTCCTCATCATGTCCTCATCATGTCCTCATCGCGTCCTCATGATGTCCTCATCATGTCCTCATCATGTCCTCATGATGTCCTCATGATGTCCTCATCACGTCCTCATCATGTCCTCATCACGTCCTCATCATGTCCTTATCATGTCCTCATCATGTCCTCATCGCGTCCTCATGATGTCCTCATGATGGTCTCATCACGTCCTCATCATGTCCTCATCATGTCCTCATCATGTCCTGATCATGTCCTCATCACGTCCTCATCATGTCCTCATCACGTCCTTATCATGTCCTCATCATGTCCTCATCATGTCCTTATGTCCTCATCGCGTCCTCATGATGTCCTCATGATGGTCTCATCACGTCCTCATCATGTCCTCATCATGTCCTCATCATGTCCTGATCATGTCCTCATCACGTCCTCATCATGTCCTCATCATGTCATCATGTCCTCATCGCGTCCTCATGATGTCCTCATCACGTCCTCATCATGTCCTCATCACGTCCTCATCATGTCCTCATCATGTCCTCATCATGTCCTCATCACGTCCTCATCATGTCCTCATCATGACCTCATCATGTCCTTATCATGTCCTCATCATGTCCTCATCGCGTCCTCATGATGTCCTCATGATGTCCTCATCACGTCCTCATCATGTCCTCATCATGTCCTCATGTCCTCATCATGTCCTCATCGCGTCCTCATGATGTCCTCATCATGTCCTCATCATGTCCTCATCATGTCCTCATCATGACCTCATCATGTCCTTATCATGTCCTCATCATGTCCTCATCGCGTCCTCATGATGTCCTCATGATGGTCTCATCACGTCCTCATCATGTCCTCATCATGTCCTCATCATGTCCTGATCATGTCCTCATCACGTCCTCATCATGTCCTCATCATGTCCTTATGTCCTCATCGCGTCCTCATGATGTCCTCATGATGGTCTCATCACGTCCTCATCATGTCCTCATCATGTCCTCATCATGTCCTGATCATGTCCTCATCACGTCCTCATCATGTCCTCATCATGTCCTGATCATGTCCTCATCATGTCATCATGTCCTCATCGCGTCCTCATCATGTCCTCATCATGACCTCATCATGTCCTTATCATGTCCTCATCATGTCCTCATCATGACCTCATCATGTCCTTATCATGTCCTCATCATGTCCTCATCATGACCTCATCATGTCCTTATCATGTCCTCATCATGTCCTCATCGCGTCCTCATGATGTCCTCATGATGTCCTCATCACGTCCTCATCATGTCCTCATCATGTCCTGATCATGTCCTCATTATGTCCTGATCATGTCCTCATCACGTCCTGATCATGTCCTCATCACGTCCTCATCATGTCCTCATCATGTCCTCATCATGTCCTTATCATGTCCTCATCATGTCCTCATCGCGTCCTCATGATGTCCTCATGATGTCCTCATCACGTCCTCATCATGTCCTCATCACGTCCTCATCACGTCCTCATGTCCTCATCATGTCCTCATCACGTCCTCATCATGTCCTCATCACGTCCTCATGATGTCCTCATGATGTCCTCATCACGTCCTCATCACGTCCTCATCATGTCCTCATCATGTCCTCATCATGTCCTTATCATGTCCTCATCATGTCCTCATCGCGTCCTCATGATGTCCTCATGATGTCCTCATCACGTCCTCATCATGTCCTCATCACGTCCTCATCACGTCCTCATGTCCTCATCATGTCCTCATCACGTCCTCATCATGTCCTCATCACGTCCTCATGATGTCCTCATGATGTCCTCATCACGTCCTCATCACGTCCTCATCACGTCCTCATCATGTCCTCATCACGCTCTCATCATGTCCTCATCATGTCCTCATCACGTCCTCATCATGTCCTCATCATGACCTCATCATGTCCTTATCATGTCCTTATCATGTCCTCATCATGTCCTCATGATGTCCTCATGATGTCCTCATCACGTCCTCATCACGCCCTCATCATGTCCTCATCATGTCCTCATCACGTCCTCATCATGTCCTCATCACGCTCTCATCATGTCCTCATCATGTCCTCATCGCGTCCTCATGATGTCCTCATGATGGTCTCATCACGTCCTCATCATGTCCTCATCATGTCCTCATCATGTCCTTATCATGTCCTCATCATGTCCTCATCGCGTCCTCATCATGTCCTCATCATGTCCTCATCGCGTCCTCATGATGTCCTCATGATGTCCTCATGATGTCCTCATCACGTCCTCATCACGCCCTCATGTCCTCATCATGTCCTCATCACGTCCTCATCATGTCCTCATCACGCTCTCATCATGTCCTCATCATGTCCTCATCACGTCCTCATCATGTCCTCATCATGACCTCATCATGTCCTTATCATGTCCTTATCATGTCCTCATCATGTCCTCATCATGTCCTCATGATGTCCTCATGATGTCCTCATCACGTCCTCATCACGCCCTCATCATGTCCTCATCATGTCCTCATCACGTCCTCATCATGTCCTCATCGCGTCCTCATGATGTCCTCATGATGGTCTCATCACGTCCTCATCATGTCCTCATCATGTCCTCATCATGTCCTCATCGCGTCCTCATCATGTCCTCATCATGTCCTCATCGCGTCCTCATGATGTCCTCATGATGTCCTCATCATGTCCTCATCACGTCCTCATCATGTCCTCATCATGTCCTCATCATGTCCTCATCATGTCCTCATCGCGTCCTCATCATGTCCTCATCATGTCCTCATCGCGTCCTCATGATGTCCTCATGATGTCCTCATCATGTCCTCATCATGTCCTCATCATGTCCTCATCGCGTCCTCATCGCGTCCTCATCATGTCCTCATCATGTCCTCATGATGTCCTCATGATGTCCTCATCACGTCCTCATCACGTCCTCATCATGTCCTCATCACGTCCTCATCACGTCCTCATGTCCTCATCTTGTCCTCATCATGTTTTCTCTGCTGTGTTTTTGCAGAAACTGGGACCTGCGAATACGCTGCACTTCCTGGTCCGAGATGTGAAAAAGGCGAGTCCTGCAGTCTGCATTAAGCATAATTTGGTATCGTTTCTCTCATTCCACTAACACTGTGAAGACAGAAGAACAGATGCAGAACAGAACCAAAGAGGATCTAACACAGACCCAGAATGGATCCTAAACTGATCTAGAAAAAATTCTTAACAAATTCAGAACGGCAAAAACCCCACTGGGTTTGAGGACACAAACAAATCCCCTAATGTCTGAATATCAGTCTCTAGGCTTTTGTCCCCAGATTGGTTTCCTCCTGTTGAAGGTCCAAGCTGCAAGTAAAATTGTTGATCCTGATTTTATAGTCCAGAACCAGACCACCTCAGCCCTGCTTATATGTCTCTTATCGACATATAAGTGCTTGAAAATGCACAGACAGATGTGGGGTAACGTGGTTTCCAGGTCTCATGAGTCAACATGTGACTCAGACCAGAACCCGACATGCTCGAAGCTGCAATGTCTCACTATTCGGACTTAAACCCAAAATGCTGATATAGTGAAGCATACAGTCTGTCTGCATTCTCCCGTTTCCACAGAAACAGAGTTTTGGACGAGTCCTTTGAGTGTAAACTGGAACTGGAATCTGGAAAGGATGGCGTCTTTACGCTGTCTTTTCAACTTGGACCCCGCTGAACCCTCGGACATCACTACGATGGCGCACCTCTGTTTTAGTGCTGCAGCTGAAGCTGGTTCTGGCAGAACATGTATGATGTTGGGTGATATGTTCCTGATAACTCGTGGTTCGCACATGGCGCTCCTGTTGTCTGATCTGCTGTGGTGAGGCTATGATGCTTCATACGTATCATTTCACCACCACCTAGAGGCCGGCTGTGGTACTGCATGGTGCTGTTTGTTTCCGGAGAGGAAGTTTACATTCTGATGCTGTGTTGATGTTCTAGACCATGTTGGGATGTAAACATTGTGATGTAAATGTAAAAAGTGTAAAACTGGAGAAAACGGGGACTCTGTTGCCCCCGTCGGCATCTCATGGAGCAATCGGATGACTGCAGGTCACTTCCTGTTTGTGTTTCAGGGCAATCTTCCTCCAGACTACCAGATCACGCTGATTGACATCGGGCTGGTGCTAGAGTTCCTGATGGGTGGAGCTTACCGGTGCAACTACACCAGGAAGAGCTTCAGGACGCTGTACAACAACCTGTATGGTCTGAAAAGAGTGAGTACAGCTGGTGTAGAGATGACCTGAAGCAGTCCACTTGGTCTAGGAGACATGCATATCATTTGAAACCAGTTTGAGATCAGAAGGTATAACCACATCCTCACCAGCAGAGGAATGAGCTCTATGACCTCCTTCTCCTTCTGTCTTGCAGCCCAAAGCTCTCAAGCTTCTTGGCATGGAGGTAGGTATCTGCTGGATCTCAGTCCACTGCTGCATGACTTGCCGGGTCTAACCTGTTCTGGTCTGGTTCCTGCAGGACGACGAGCCCCGGCCAAAAGGGAAGGGGAAGAAGAACAAGAAGAAGGAGGAAGAGGTGGACATCGATGTGGATGACCCGGAGGTCAGCAGGTTCCAGTATCCCTTCCATGAGCTCATGGTTTGGGCGGTGCTGATGAAGCGCCAGAAGATGGCATTGTTCCTCTGGCAGCGTGGCGAGGAGGCCATGGCCAAGGCTCTGGTGGCCTGTAAACTCTACAAGGCCATGGCCCACGAGTCCTCCCAGAGCGAGCTGGTAGACGACATCTACCAGGACCTGGAGAACAATTCCAAGTGAGTCCTGATACAGAATGTAGTCCTGGTGCTGGAGATGTAGGTCCAAGTCCCGGTTCTGTTTGTGACATTTCTCTCTGTCTCCTGAGTTAGAACTATGTCCAGTCTGAGCCTGTGGAGTGTCTGTTTGCATGCAGGGAGTTCGGCCAACTGGCCTACGAGCTGCTGGATCAGTCCTACAAACATGACGAGCAGGTGGCCATGAAGCTGCTGACCTACGAGCTGAAGAACTGGAGCAACTCCACGTGCCTGAAGCTCGCCGTGGCGGCTAAACACCGAGATTTCATCGCCCACACCTGCAGCCAGATGCTGCTGACTGACATGTGGATGGGCTGCCTTAGGATGGGCAAGAGCAACAGCCTGAAGGTACAAGCGCACAGGAACTTTCTCGTATTTGCCTCGTCGGACCAGCCGATCTAATGGGGTCCCTCTGTCTGGTCTCCAGGTGATTTTAGGGATCATCTTCCCTCCAGCTATCCTGCTGCTTGACTTCCGACTTGGAGACGAAGCTTCACATCATTCATCCAAGGAGAGCAGTGAAGGAAAGAGTAAATATGAGGACAAAGCCAGCAAGGTAGAAGCCAGCTGAGGTGTCTGACATCCTGATCCGCTTCAGGTGGTCTGAGACTCTGGCTTTGTTTCAGGACGCCGTCTCAAGCGCCGACGCCACGTCAAAGAAAGGAGATGAAGAGGATAACCTGAGGAAGCACTCCAGGATTCCCATCAGCAGGAAGATCTATGAGTTCTACAACGCCCCCTTCACCAAGTTCTGGTTCAACACGGTAAACCCACGTTCTGCAACAGACCCAGACCTGGACGTGGTCCAGACCTGGACGTGGTCCAGACCTGGACGTGACCCAGACCTGGACGTGACCCAGACCTGGACGTGACCCAGACCTGGACGTGGTCCAGACCTGGACGTGGTCCAGACATGGACGTGACCCAGACCTGGACGTGGTCCAGACCTGGACGTGACCCAGACCTGGACGTGGTCCAGACCTGGACGTGGTGAAGACCTGGACGTGGTCCAGACCTGGACGTGACCCAGACCTGGACGTGACCCAGACCTGGACGTGACCAAGACCTGGACGTGACCCAGACCTGGACGTGACCAAGACCTGGACGTGACCCAGACCTGGACGTGGTCCAGACCTGGACGTGACCAAGACCTGGACGTGACCCAGACCTGGACGTGACCCAGACCTGGACGTGACCCAGACCTGGACGTGACCAAGACCTGGACGTGACCCAGACCTGGACGTGACCCAGACCTGGACGTGGTCCAGACCTGGATGTGACCCAGACCTGGACGTGGTCCAGACCTGGACGTGACCCAGACCTGGACGTGACCCAGACCTGGACGTGACCCAGACCTGGACGTGGTCCAGACCTGGATGTGACCCAGACCTGGACGTGGTCCAGACCTGGACGTGACCCAGACCTGGACGTGACCCAGACCTGGACGTGGTCCAGACCTGGACGTGGTCCAGACCTGGACGTGGTGAAGACCTGGACGTGACCCAGACCTGGACGTGACCCAGACCTGGACGTGGTCCAGACCTGGACGTGACCCAGACCTGGACGTGACCCAGACCTGGACGTGGTCCAGACCTGGACGTGACCCAGACCTGGACGTGACCCAGACCTGGACGTGACCCAGACCTGGACGTGGTCCAGACCTGGACGTGACCCAGACCTGGACGTGGTCCAGACCTGGACGTGACCCAGACCTGGACGTGACCCAGACCTGGACGTGACCCAGACCTGGACGTGGTCCAGACCTGGACGTGACCCAGACCTGGACGTGGTCCAGACCTGGACGTGGTCCAGACCTGGACGTGACCCAGACCTGGACGTGGTCCAGACCTGGACGTGACCCAGACCTGGACGTGACCCAGACCTGGACGTGACCCAGACCTGGACGTGGTCCAGACCTGGACGTGACCCAGACCTGGACGTGGTCCAGACCTGGACGTGACCCAGACCTGGACGTGGTCCAGACCTGGACGTGACCCAGACCTGGACGTGACCCAGACCTGGACGTGGTCCAGACCTGGACGTGGTCCAGACCTGGACGTGACCCAGACCTGGACGTGGTCCAGACCTGGACGTGACCCAGACCTGGACGTGGTCCAGACCTGGACGTGGTCCAGACCTGGACGTGACCCAGACCTGGACGTGACCCAGACCTGGACGTGGTCCAGACCTGGACGTGACCCAGACCTGGACGTGACCCAGACCTGGACGTGACCAAGACCTGGACGTGACCCAGACCTGGACGTGGTCCAGACCTGGACGTGACCCAGACCTGGACGTGGTCCAGACCTGGACGTGACCCAGACCTGGACGTGGTCCAGACCTGGACGTGACCCAGACCTGGACGTGACCCAGACCTGGACGTGGTCCAGACCTGGACGTGACCCAGACCTGGACGTGGTCCAGACCTGGACGTGACCCAGACCTGGACGTGACCCAGACCTGGACGTGACCCAGACCTGGACGTGGTCCAGACCTGGACGTGACCCAGACCTGGACGTGACCCAGACCTGGACGTGACCCAGACCTGGACGTGACCCAGACCTGGACGTGGTCCAGACCTGGATGTGGTCCAGACCTGGACGTGACCCAGACCTGGACGTGACCCAGACCTGGACGTGACCCAGACCTGGACGTGACCCAGACCTGGACGTGGTCCAGATCTGGATGTGGTCCAGACCTGGACGTGACCCAGACCTGGACGTGACCCAGACCTGGACGTGGTCCAGACCTGGACGTGACCAAGACCTGGACGTGACCCAGACCTGGACGTGACCCAGACCTGGACGTGGTCCAGACCTGGACGTGGTCCAGACCTGGACGTGACCCAGACCTGGACGTGGTCCAGACCTGGACGTGACCCAGACCTGGATGTGGTCCAGACCTGGACGTGACCCAGACCTGGATGTGGTCCAGACCTGGACGTGACCCAGACCTGGACGTGACCCAGACCTGGATGTGGTCCAGACCTGGACGTGACCCAGACCTGGACGTGGTCCAGACCTGGATGTGACCCAGACCTGGACGTGACCCAGACCTGGACGTGACCCAGACCTGGACGTGACCCAGACCTGGACGTGGTCCAGACCTGGACGTGACCCAGACCTGGACGTGGTCCAGACCTGGACGTGACCCAGACCTGGATGTGGTCCAGACCTGGACGTGACCCAGACCTGGATGTGGTCCAGACCTGGACGTGACCCAGACCTGGACGTGGTCCAGACCTGGACGTGACCCAGACCTGGATGTGGTCCAGACCTGGACGTGACCCAGACCTGGACGTGACCCAGACCTGGACGTGGTCCAGACCTGGACGTGGTCCAGACCTGGATGTGACCCAGACCTGGACGTGGTCCAGACCTGGACGTGACCCAGACCTGGACGTGGTCCAGACCTGGACGTGACCCAGACCTGGACGTGACCCAGACCTGGACGTGACCCAGACCTGGACGTGGTCCAGACCTGGATGTGGTCCAGACCTGGACGTGACCCAGACCTGGATGTGGTCCAGACCTGGATGTGACCCAGACCTGGACGTGACCCAGACCTGGACGTGGTCCAGACCTGGACGTGGTCCAGACCTGGACGTGACCCAGACCTGGACGTGACCCAGACCTGGATGTGACCCAGACCTGGACGTGGTCCAGACCTGGACGTGGTCCAGACCTGGACGTGACCCAGACCTGGACGTGACCCAGACCTGGATGTGACCCAGACCTGGACGTGGTCCAGACCTGGACGTGACCCAGACCTGGACGTGACCCAGACCTGGACGTGGTCCAGACCTGGACGTGGTCCAGACCTGGACGTGACCCAGACCTGGACGTGACCCAGACCTGGACGTGACCCAGACCTGGACGTGGTCCAGACCTGGACGTGGTCCAGACCTGGACGTGACCCAGACCTGGACGTGGTCCAGACCTGGATGTGACCCAGACCTGGACGTGACCCAGACCTGGACGTGACCCAGACCTGGACGTGGTCCAGACCTGGACGTGGTCCAGACCTGGACGTGGTCCAGACCTGGATGTGGTCCAGACCTGGATGTGGTCCAGACCTGGACGTGGTCCAGACCTGGACGTGGTCCAGACCTGGACGTGGTCCAGACCTGGACGTGACCCAGACCTGGATGTGGTCCAGACCTGGACGTGACCCAGACCTGGACGTGGTCCAGACCTGGACGTGGTCCAGACCTGGACGTGACCCAGACCTGGACGTGGTCCAGACCTGGACGTGACCCAGACCTGGACGTGGTCCAGACCTGGACGTGACCCAGACCTGGATGTGGTCCAGACCTGGACGTGGTCCAGACCTGGACGTGGTCCAGACCTGGACGTGACCCAGACCTGGACGTGGTCCAGACCTGGATGTGACCCAGACCTGGATGTGACCCAGACCTGGACGTGGTCCAGACCTGGACGTGACCCAGACCTGGACGTGGTCCAGACCTGGATGTGACCCAGACCTGGACGTGACCCAGACCTGGACGTGGTCCAGACCTGGACGTGACCCAGACCTGGACGTGGTCCAGACCTGGACGTGGTCCAGACCTGGACGTGACCCAGACCTGGACGTGACCCAGACCTGGATGTGGTCCAGACCTGGACGTGACCCAGACCTGGACGTGACCCAGACCTGGACGTGGTCCAGACCTGGACGTGACCCAGACCTGGACGTGGTCCAGACCTGGACGTGGTCCAGACCTGGACGTGACCCAGACCTGGATGTGGTCCAGACCTGGACGTGGTCCAGACCTGGACGTGGTCCAGACCTGGACGTGACCCAGACCTGGACGTGGTCCAGACCTGGACGTGACCCAGACCTGGACGTGGTCCAGACCTGGACGTGGTCCAAACCTGGACGTGACCCAGACCTGGACGTGGTCCAGACCTGGATGTGACCCAGACCTGGACGTGGTCCAGACCTGGACGTGGTCCAGATCTGGATGTGACCCAGACCTGGATGTGGTCCAGACCTGGACGTGGTCCAGACCTGGACGTGGTCCAGACCTGGACATGACCCAGACCTGGACGTGGTCCAGACCTGGATGTGACCCAGACCTGGACGTGACCCAGACCTGGACGTGGTCCAGACCTGGACGTGGTCCAGACCTGGACGTGGTCCAGACCTGGACGTGACCCAGACCTGGACGTGGTCCAGACCTGGACGTGGTCCAGACCTGGACGTGACCCAGACCTGGACGTGGTCCAGACCTGGACGTGGTCCAGACCTGGACGTGACCCAGACCTGGACGTGGTCCAGACCTGGACGTGGTCCAGACCTGGACGTGACCCAGACCTGGACGTGGTCCAGACCTGGACGTGGTCCAGACCTGGACGTGACGTGGACCTTTTTTGTTGTGTCTCAGATCTCGTATCTGGTCTACCTGATGCTGTATAACTACATCATCCTGGTGAAGATGGAGCGCTGGCCCTGCCTGCAGGAGTGGATGGTCATCTCTTACATCATCACTCTGGGACTGGAGAAGGTCAGACAGGTAAGACCAAACACACCCGGACCATCAGAACCCCACCTGCTCCCTCAGTCAGGAAGGTTCCTGATGAGGCAGACGCTAGCCCTCCCGATTGCTTGTCTTACAACCTTCTTCTTCTCCTGGCCATCGATACACAGAAATATTAGGGCCTCCTTTCTTGTCACGTCACAGCATGTGGACGGCGTCTCCGACAGCCTGAACGAGTCGCTGTAACACCAGATGGCGGTGTGGGACTCAACATGGCGGCGGCTGGAGTTTGAGAGTGGCAAAGTGCGTCTGTGACGTCAGCTGCGTGGCGTAGAGCGTGGCGATGCCAACATGTTCAGCTTTATGCTGATGACACCGTGCTACCCCATATCAGCCGAGTTTACCTCCATTTGGTCATAAAGCTTCAGGTTTTTCATATTTATGTCTGCTTACAAAGGTTCTCGTTGTGCAGAAACCCTGAGGTGGATTTCCAGAGTAAATCCATCTGCTGCAAAGACTCAGAAGTGCAACTGTAATGTCTGGAGCAACAGAAATGAAGGTGATCCAAAGAGAAGCAGCTGAAACAGCAGCTGTGCAAACCTAAACCTCAGAAAAGTACCACTGAGCCTGAACATGGACTTTAGCCGTTTGAGCTGAGCTGATTGATGCTTTAGGACTTTTAGACTTTGGTCTGGACGGAAACGTCCTCATGGGTAACCGAGGCTGGAAAAGTTCCCAGTCCATCCTCCACTCCCACTGCAACAAGAAGAGATGGTTATCGTCTCTAATGTAAACTTCAGTCCGGATGAAATGTCTGCTCTTAGTAAGGGTCTCGGTTTTTCATCTGACAACAAAAGTCCTGCGTTTAGACTGAAAGTGAACACTTAGACGCGTGTTCTGTAACAGCCATGCTGTGATTGGTTGTCTTCAGACTCTCCGTCCAGCGGAAGTCCAGGATTCTGGAACAGCAGGTCTGCAGACACTCTTAGACTGGTAAATAAGATGTCTGCAGATCCATCTCATTCCCCGCATGAGTGTCGGGGAGGCGCTGCCGGAGGAAGAACCATAGACGCTCCAGTCGTAGCATCGCGCCATCTTCCTTTCTGTCAGAAGGTAGAATGGATCTGTAATGGCACATTTAAAAAGGTGTTTTTAAGGATTTTGCTTATACTCTAGTGGATATTTAGAGACTGTTTGTCTGGAAATGACTGTTGATTTAGTACTGCAGTGTAAGCAGACTGTCAGGGACCAAACGGTAAAGCCATGAGGACACAGATGTAATTAAAAAAAGACCTGGGCTTTTCTTGTTACAAAATAAATGCAAAAGTCCAAAGAAATGAACTAACCAATCTTTAAAAGGGGTTAACTAAACATAACGGCAGTTAAACAGTTCAACTCAACTAAAGAAAACGGACCCCCCCACAAAAACACATAAGGGTAACTTATATAGCACTTCAGCCAAACCAAATTACAGAGAGGAGAAAACAAAATGACTAAGAATAACCAAACAAAGCTCCAATACCTAGCTAAGCTACCCCCCCCCGTGACCCGGCAGCACAGGGCAGAACCTTATGAGCTGGCTTTGGGATTTAAGACTCCTCAGCCCTTTGCCACGCCTTTCATCTTCCAGGTAAGGAAACAATGTGGGGCTGAAGCCCTCACACAGATGTTAAAGTATTATCTGTAATGTCTGTGTGTATCTAGTACACACACACACACACACTGTTCTGTTTTCCATGTTTGCTTTTTGCCGGCGCCTCTGACAATGTCTGGACTAATGCTGGATGATTTAAACAACTTGCCCTGTGCCAAAGCCACACATGAAAAACCGCTGGTCCACATTCAGAGCCAGATTGCTCTGAAAACATTTGGTCCCCGCAGAACTGACCTGGCTTTGGCTGAGCGTTAGCATGCATAATGAAACCGTGAGGAAGAACAGAAATCCTCAAAAGTTTCATAGATGTTGTGTATTTCCTGGGAAAACAAGAGCTGGCTTTCCGTGGGAACGATGAAACGGAAAACTCGAAGCGGGGAAATTACATCCAGCTGCTGCACCTGCTAGCTAGCAAGGATGCTAGTCTCTCCGCCCACTTGGCTTCATCCACGGCGTTTTCTGGAACTTCCAACAGGATTCAGAAGGACCTGATTGAGGCGACTGCAGATGTTCTGAGGGACAACATAACAGAAGAAGTGGGTGTTGCACTGTTTGTTGCTGTGGAGGTAGACGAAACCACAGACATCACAAATAAGGCCCAACTCTCCATTGTTTTAAGATACATGTCTGGCAGTGAGGTGAAGGAGGCTTTTCTGGGCTTCGATGATGTCAGTGATGACAGGAGAACGACAGCAATCGGCAGCTATAACATGGGTGTCCTGGACCAGTTAGACAAGCTGGTCGCACAGACATATGATGGCGCATCAGTTCTGGCATCGCAGCTAAACGGAGTTCAGGCAAAGATCAGGGAAAAAGTACCCGAGGCATTGTTTACTGACTGTTACGGCACAAACTGAACCTCGTCCTCTCGCAGTCTGCACAGGTGGTCCCAGACTGTAAAGTCTTTTTCAAGCCTCTGGAAGGCCTTGCTGCTTCTTTCAGCAGTAATCTGCTGGATGAAGCGGTCAGAAGACTCGTTCCACGCGCAGCAGCGACACGGTGGACCTCCAGGCTCGTTCAGACCGTCTTGTTCCACTATGCAGAACTTCTGGAGGCGTTCAGGCTCATTCAGGAAAACCCTGATGACTGGGACGGACCAGCTCTGACTTTGGCCTCTGGTTTCAGCATCTGGCTCTCCAAAGCGTGGACCTGCTTCCTCCTCATGGTGTTCGGCGCGGTTTTCACAGAGACAGACGCATTGTTCCGTGTTCTTCAGGACACAGGGTTCTGCTCTCTACGGGTCAGAGACACGATGAAAGCCTTGAGGAACCAGCGCGAGTCCTTTGACTCTGAGCAGTTTCAGCAGCGGTGCAAAGTGCTGAACTTGGTGCACAGCGACACGCAGCCAGCGGCTGGATGGAGCCACGTCAGCATCCTGGATAACATCAACTTGCACATGGAGGCCAGATTCAAGAACTTGGGAAACCTGGATTTTCTGACTTTAATCAATCATCGACATTTTGATGGATTTTCAGCCAAATTTGATGATGCAAAACTGCACAGCCTTGCTAAATATGGGAACATTTTGATTTTGTGAGGCTAAAGGCCGACCTTACTGGCCTGTACAGCTCACAGATGACCAGAAACACGTCACCCCATGAACACGACCTAGAACACACTGTTCCTGAGGCTGCAAAACTCTTGAAGTTGGCGTTGACCATTCCAGCCACCACAGCATCAGCGGAGAGGTCTTTTTCAACCTTAAAACGGATCAAAACCTGCAGCAGGACAGAGCGAGGAAGGCTTTCATCTCTCGCTCTGATGTCAGGTGAAAGGGAGAGGCTCATCAAACTGAAGAGTTTACAACGCTGTGATCAGCAACGTGGTCCAGAAGGACAGGCGCATGGACTTCATCTTAAAGTAAGGTTAAACTCTTCCCTCCCTCTCTGTTGTCATGGCAGTGTTCACGTGTACGCCATGCGGTGGTCCAACATCACCTTGTTGTTTTATGGATCTAAAATACTGACATGAATATTTTTTTTCATTCTTAAACCTTAATAACCGTGTAAATTGCATAACAAAGGCACGAGGAGCTGCATATGGGTGCAGTAGAGCATTCTTGTTTTGGTATCTTTACATTAAATGTCTATCTGGGGTGTGGACCCTGGAGATCCCGACGTTTCAGCGCCGCAGACAGCTCCGAGTTGGCCGTCTCTCTACTTATTGTTGCATTTGGGAAACAATCAGGCTGAGCTGTCATCAGTTGCGTAAACGTGGACGGTCCATACGGCTCAGTTGAATTTGCTGAGCATTAAGTCCGTAAGATTCTCCGTTATGACTGAGGGGAATTTGGGGGATGTGGCAACTTGTAACTTGTATGTCGGAAAATTTAGCACTTCTGCTGTGTATTCTGTGTCCTGGTTGATTAAATTAGATTTCCTATAGATGGCTGTGGAGAGGAAATGTTCTAAGAATCTGGGAGTTTTTCAGGAATAATAGTTTTAAGTGCTGTTATATTACAAGCAATGATACGAAGCTTTGGCTGCTGCACTTGGTGCGGAAAGGCTGGTTTGCTGGATGGGTATATTGCCAGTCACAAATGGCTGTGCAGACGTATGTCCAGGCTCATGCATGCTCACTGCTGTGCGAACGAGCACGTCCATGAGTTTAGAGCGGGGATGGTGCGCACAAAAATATTTTCACAAAGGCATATAACCATAATGTTATTTATCCTACTGGTTGTTGTGACGTAAAATTATTGTGAGAATCTGACGTTTTGTTAGATTAAGTAGGGAGCTTTTACAAATGATCACTTCATTAAAAAAATAAATAAATTATATATATATATATATATATATATATATATATATATATATATATATATATGTATATATATATATATATATATATATATATATATATATATATATGTATATATATATATATATATATATACATATATATATATATATATATATATATATATATATATATATATATATATATATATATATATATATATATATATATATGTATATATATATATATATATATATATATACATATATATATGTATATATATTGTCCCTTGCAATTTGCCACTGTCTACCTAAGCCTAGAACTCACGGCACGTGCCTGGCTGCTAACGTACACCATGGAGCGGCAGGAGGTCACAGCACTGCTGCTACACGTCACCGAAAGCTTTCCGAAGAATGCACCTTTGAAGGCAGTGGGGGACCGGTGGATGGGGCAAAGGTCATCACGTGAGAATCCACATGCCATTGCGCTGGTGTCCGCAATGGTGGATATTGTCATCCCGTTGTCTGATAACCTGCTGCATGTGCCATCCCTTGGCACTGCCGGATTGTCAACTGAAATGGTTATGGTCACCAGGGGGTTGTCTCTCAGCTCGGCACGTCTCCACTCTCCCTTTAAGAAAATGTGATGGTCTAGCCCGATGGGTTTTGGGTTGGTGACACCACTACGTGTCATTTGCATGTGACACTCACGCCGGCTCTCATGATGTCTGTCAGTGCAGGTCTTGGACTGGTGTTGGAGAAATTATTATGGGTTTTGGTTTGTATTAAGTATTAGACATATATGCACTGATTTGCTGTGATCCTGCTGTGTTTTGTGTCAATGCACAAAGCTTTCTTTAAGTTATATGATCCTTGTCTGGAATGTGCAGACAAAGTCTGAGACAGGAAGAGTTTCCTGCAGGGCATCGGTTTTTGTCAACTGCTTGGTTGACCAGTTGTTAAAGGTTAAAGGTAATAAAGTAATATAGTGAGTGATTGATGCTTAGTGAGCTCAGTTTAGCTTCGGAGGAGAGAATGATTGTTTCATATGGTCTGCCCAGCAACTAGGAGGAGTTAAGCATGGTTTATAATCGGGTGTTACTTCAGCATCTGCAGAGAGAGTTCTCTCTCCAAGCTCCAGCGTGTGCTTGTATTAGTTTATAATAAAATGTTCATTGTAAGAAGACAGTTGACTCTTAGATGTATTACAACTTCTCAAGACCAGAGTATTTTCCACCACACTGGACTGACAAAGTCTGTGAGATTGGCTCTGATCCCATGGCTACCTGCTGGCTGTCAGATTGTGGCTGCTGTCATCTCTGTTGCCGGCGGGCCCTGTGGCAGTTGATGCAAACTTGATGGGGCTTGGCATTCCATCCACGGGATTCTTCTGTAAAGACCTCGAAGAAGCTATTATAGTTCGGGCATGATGGCTGTCTAGCGTTGTCAATTGGAGCCAGCGTTGGGGTGGAACTCCCCTGTGGCGGCTTGTGAATGCACCAGAAAGACAACATGGCTGATAAAGTGGGCGATAGGAGTGTGTTGCGAGCCATTTCTTTGTTTTCAACTATTGCAACCACCTCATTACCGGTTTCCTCACGACATCAGATATCCCCAGCGTTTTGCAGCATATAGCCTAGTCATAAATCCCGTTGGCTAAGACATTGCAGATGATGTGGTTGGTGCAGTCTATGTTCCTGCTGCACTCACCTAGCAGCACTGTAGGCACATGTCTCCATCTTTCCCCTGCACTCTGGCAACAAAAGAACGGAGCGCCTCATCATAGTCTTGGCGCAACGGAAGCAGCTCAATGCAAAGGACATGTGGCCACTAAATAACTGCAAGGCAGCATATGGCAGCAATCAGGTCTGACAAGGGTCCAGAAGCTGCGTTAGGATTCACTTTAAACAGGCTGTCTCTGATCTCCATGCTGGCACACTGAAATAGCTGGAAAGGGGCCTGGACATCTCCTATTCCTGAGCCGAACACAGAACATATGGAAACACAAGTCCACTCCTCTATCGATACGCTGATGTCTACACTTGGACAGTCAAGTTTGGACCCCGAGGAGTGGGTACTTGGTATAACGCAGCAGAGGGTAGAGTCTGATGAGCAAGTCCGTGATTTGTCAACAGGGTCATGGTGAGGGCTTCAGAGACATCCTCAGTACTGAAGGTGCAGTCAGGGACAGAGTAAGTAACGACAACCATGGCTTCTTCTTGAATAAACATGCTCCTCGATGTCAGGTCATTTATTTACTGACAACAATGAAGAAGCCCTGCAACAATATTAGAATTGTAAAGTAACACTTGGAATGTCCATGTAGAAAAGCAGAAGACATAATACAGCAGACTTTAAGCCAAGCAGCAGCAATAATGACAAGAGGGCTTAAATAAATGAAGTAGAACGCGTAACAGCACCACCTTGGCATGAACATTTAGCAACCAGCTAGCTGACACCTCACTCCCCGCCGGTCCAACTTCAAATGAACCTTTAGTAACACCCAGTGGCTGGTGGTGAACTCTGCAAGTTTTACCTTTAAAACTGTTTGGCAGGAGTTTCACCCCATAGCGAGCAGTTTGAACACAAACCAAACCAAAGGTGTGAAACTTTTCCAAATCCCCCCCGACTGCATGGAGTTCCCGGACAGTCCAGGTGTGAATGGTACTCAAGGTTGTCTCGAATCATCAGCCTGTTTGCTGCTTTTGCTTGTGACTGATGAAGAAACAAAGTGTGGAAACTTTAGTCTCGTAGTTTGCACAAGAAAACTTTAGAAGAGAAGAAAAAAGTTGTTCTGTGTTTGTGTCAGATTCTGATGTCGGAGCCAGGGAAACTGCGGCAGAAAATCAATGTCTGGTTGGAGGATTACTGGAACATCACCGACCTGGTGGCCATCTCTGTTTTCCTCCTGGGTCTCCTGCTGAGGCTGCAGCCCGAGCCCTCCATGGGGTACGGACGGGTCCTCTACTGCGTGGACATCATCTTCTGGTACATCCGAGTCCTCGACATCTTTGGAGTCAACAAGTACCTTGGTCCCTACGTCATGATGATTGGAAAGATGGTAGGATGTGATGCAGTGTCCAATTCTGCTCTGTAAAACTGTCTGGTCCAGATTTGGTATGATATGGTCTGGTTTGGTCCCATCTGGTTCAATATAGTCTGATCTAATCTTTTACAATCTGGTTTGATCTGTTACAGTTTGATCTGATCAGGTCTGATCTGGTCCACACTGATCTGATCTTCTCCAGTCTAATCCGATCTGGTCCAATGTAGTCTGATCTGATTTAATATGGGTCAGATCTGTTCCAATCTGATCTGATCTGTTCCAGTCTGGACTGATCTGGTTCAATCTGGTCTAATCTTGTCCAGTCTGTTCTGATCTGGTCCAATCTGTTCTGATTGGACAGAACAGATTGGACAGAAAGGGCCTGGTCTTATTAGGAGAGATGGCATCCATCCCACGTTGGATGGAGCCGCTCTCTTATCTAGCAATATGGACTCTTTTATTAGTCAGCTAAATTGACAACTCAGGGTTGGGACCAGGAGGCAGAATTGTAGTCCTACACACTTTTCTGCAGCTTCCCACCTGCCGCCGCCCACCCAAAACCCCATTCCGACCTTATACAACTTCCCAGCAGTAAGAATTAAACAACACAAAAACACTTCTGGGGTTAATCGTGAAAACCTCATAAAAATAAAAACAATGGATCTAATAAAATCTGAAAATAAGACAATAAAGTGTGGCCTACTGAATATCAGATCCCTCCCAAATAAGTCTTTATTAGTCAATGACTTGATAGGTGATCACCACATTGATTTATTCTGTCTTACGGAAACCTGGTGACAGCAAGAGGATTATGTTAGTATTAATGAAGCTACGCCAGCTAACTATTTAAACTTTCACATTCCTAGAACTACAGGCAGAGGAGGAGGTGTTGCAGCTATTTTTAAGTCAGAATTATTAATTAATCCTAAGCTCAAAACTAACTATAAATCCTTTGAATTCCTGACATTAAATTTATCTCATCCAAAATGGAATTGAGAGAAACCGCTCCTTTTAGCATTAGTGTATCGCCCACCTGGACCTTACTCCGAGTTTCTGACCGAATTCTCTGATCTCTTGTCTGAGTTAGTGCTGACTACTGATAAGGTCATTGTACTAGGTGATTTTAATATTCATGTTGACGATGAAAATGATAGTTTAAACATTTCCTTTAGCTCTATTCTAAACTCAATTGGGTTTTCACAAAATGTCAATGGAGCCACTCACTCTCATGGTCATACTCTTGATCTGGTTCTAACATCTGGTATTGAGACTGATAAGCTCAAAGTATTTCCTCAAAACCCTGTCTCGTCCGATCACTTCTTATTAACCTTTGAATTCACTTTATTTGATTACTCACTGATACAGTCGATCATAACATTCTGTTACAAAGACTAGAACAGGTGATTGGAATTACAGGTACAGCGTTAAGCTGGTTTAAATCATATTTATCTGATAGACTTCAGTTTGTTCATGTAAATGACAAGTCCTCCTCACAAACTACAGTAAGTCATGGAGTTCCTCAAGGTTCTGTACTTGGACCAATACTCTTCACGCTATATATGCTCCCTTTAGGCAAAATTATTAGACAGCATGGAATAAACTTTCATTGTTATGCAGATGATACTCAGATATACTTATCCTTTAAACCAGATGAAACAAATCAGCCCAATAGGCTACAAAATTGTCTCATAGACATAAAGACTTGGCTGTCTAGAAATTTTCTCCTCTTAAACTCAGATAAGACTGAAGTAATTCTCGTTGGATCTGAAAAACTCAGAGCTAAATTTTCCAGTTTTGTAATGAACCTGAATGGCATTACTTTAGCTTCCAGTGCTACAGTGAGAAACCTTGGAGTAATATTCTGGTCTGATCTGGTCGAATCTTGTCCAATCTGGTCCCATGAGGACCAGTCTGATCTGATTGGGCAGATCTGGACTTACCTAACTAATTCCATACAATCCGGTCCAAACTGGTCCAATGTGGTCCAACGTGGATTGATCTGGTCTGATCTAAGCAGATCTGGCCCAATCTGGTCCATTCTGGTCTGACGTGATCTAATGTAGTTTGATCCGGTCTAATGTCTTCCAACCTGGTCTCATATGGGCAGATTTGGACTAGCCTAACCAGTCTGGACCAATCTGGACTGATGTCAGTCTGTAGAACTGGACTTGATAAATTCACATAATGCTTTCAGGTTCACGTCACTGAGACAAACTGAGGTCCCTGAACGCAGCATGAAATTGACCAGTGGTCCTCAGAGACCTGAGGTCCTCCATCATCTGCTGGATGGTGTATATAGTAGATTCAGTGTCCTTGGTCCTTGGTTCAGAAACCAAACTTGTCCATAAAGCTGGACCAGAACTCTGACCTGGTGTTGGACGGAAACTTCCAGGACAATGAAAGGAGCACAGACCTTTTTCCACCGTCACTTAACTGAGCTAAAGGCTGAAATTTGTCCTCTGTCCCCTGGTGTGTCCAGATGATAGACATGCTGTACTTCGTGGTGATCATGCTGGTGGTCTTGATGAGTTTCGGCGTGGCTCGGCAGGCCATCCTCCACCCGGATGAGGAGCCAACATGGCGTCTGGCTCGTAACATCTTCTACATGCCCTACTGGATGATCTACGGAGAGGTCTTTGCAGACTCTATAGACCGTAAGACTAGCGTCCATAGTAAGACATCTGTTAGTCCGCCCCTGTTCTTTTGTCTGTCCTTAATCTGTCCTACCCCGTCTCACCCTGCACTCCCCCACAAGTTATTTGTCCAGACAATGATCCAGACTTTTGTCGTTACGTTTGTCTAAAAGTTTGTCCAGACACTTGTTACTCGTCAGCCTTTATGGCACCAGACTCTCAGTCCCGTTACATGGACAGTGGAAACAACCCAGTCCCTGTCCTGACATCCGTCCCTGTCTCTTGTCTTTCTACACATCACCGAGGACATTCTGCAGGAGACCTTGGTCCCTGGAGGTCTCAGCTGGTTGTCTCCTGGTTTGTCTGGAGATGGTTTAAGAGGCAGAGAGTTGATTTGGATGAACAGCTTTCAGCTCCAGTTTCCAATGGTGGAAATGAGTCCAGCTAGATGGAAAACCAGTAGCTTTTACTGGCTTTACATGAAGATGCAGACAGATGAACATTTGCATGAAATTTTTATGCAGAAAAGATTTTTTTCTAAAATCTCATCAAATGAACAATTTGCAAATCTTTTGAACCCTTGTTTGTTTCGTTACATCATTTAGATTAAAAACCTGATCAAATATTTTACTCACATTAAACCACAAAGAAGCCGAGACGTTTAATGAGGCATAAAGAACCATTTTCAGCACCGATGTTGTCCTTGTCCTCCCTCCTCCTTCATTTTCTTCCATTTTCTTCCATTTTCCTGTCTCCTCCATCTTCATCCCTCCTCCATCCTCCTCTATCCTCCTAAACCTGAAATAATGTGATGATTGCATCTGTACTTCAGAACAAAGTCTTCCTCAGTGATCTGATGGTAGTGTCCCTGTGTCTCTTCTCTGTCCTCACTCTGCTGCTCATGGACAGTTTATGCGATGGAAATCAACCGTGAGTATGAGTTTGGTTCTGGACTCAGCCTTCTCAGCCTGTGTCTTCTTTAACTCCTGAAAAAGATGAAGTTTATCTTTCTTTTGTCTGACAAATAAAAACAAGGCATCTCCTGGTTTTCCTCTCTGAACATCAAACTGGTTTTTATATAAATGCAGATTTCTGGTCGGTGGATTGAATCAGTTCTCCACAGAATGAATCCTGACCTTGTTCTGCTGTGTTCCAGCTCCATGTGGAGAGAACCTGTACGATGAAGATGGGAAGAAGCTTCCTCCCTGCATCCCTGGAGCTTGGCTCACGCCAGCCATCATGGCCTGTTACCTGTTGGTGGCCAACATCCTGCTGGTCAACCTGCTGATCGCTGTCTTCAAGTCAGTACCAGTTTACACCAATTTACATCCGTAACATTTACCACAATAATATGGCACCCACCACGTAGCTTCCACCACGTGGCCTCCACCACGTAGCCTCCACCACGTAGCCTCCAACACGTAGCCTCCACCACGTAGCCTCCACCACGTAGCCTCCAACACGTAGCCTCCACCACGTAGCCTCCACCACGTAGCCTCCAACACGTAGCCTCCACCACGTAGCCTCCACCACGTAGCCTCCAACACGTAGCCTCCACCACGTAGCCTCCAACACGTAGCCTCCACCACGTAGCCTCCAACACGTAGCCTCCACCACGTGGCCTCCACCACGTAGCCTCCAACACGTAGCCTCCACCACGTAGCCTCCAACACGTAGCCTCCACCACGTAACCTCCAACACGTAGCCTCCACCACGTAGCCTCCAACACGTAGCCCCCAACATGTAGCCTCCACCATGTGGCACCCACCACGTAGCCTCCACCACGTAGCCTCCAACACGAAGCCTCCACCACGTAGCCTACACCACGTAGCCTCCAACACGTAGCCTCCACCACGTAGCCTCCAACACGTAGCCTCCACCACGTAGCCTCCAACACGTAGCCTCCACCACGTAGCCTCCAACACGTAGCCTCCACCACGTAGCCTCCACCACGTAGCCTCCAACACGTAGCCTCCACCACGTAGCCTCCAACACGTAGCCTCCACCACGTAGCCTCCAACACGTAGCCTCCACCACGTAGCCTCCAACACGTAGCCTCCACCACGTAGCCTCCAACACGTAGCCTCCACCACGTGGCACCCACCACGTACCGTTGACCATGTATACTCAACCACGTGGTATCCACCATGTAGCGTCCACCATGTAGCGTCCACCATGTAGCGTCCACCATGTAGCGTCCGCCACGAAGCCTCCACCACGTAGCCTCCATCATGTAGCCTCCACCTCGTGGCATCCACCATGTAGCTTCCACCATGTAGCCTCCACTACGTGGCACCCACCACGTACCGTTGACCATGTATACTCAACACGTGGTATCTACCATGTAGCGTCCACCATGTAGCGTCCACCATGTAGCCTCCACCATGTAGCCTCCACCACGTAGCATCCACCATGTAGCCTCCACCACGTAGCATCCACCATGTAGCCCCCAACATGTAGCCTCCACCATGTGGCACCCACCACGTAGCCTCCACCACGTAGCCTCCAACACGTAGCCTCCACCACGTAGCCTCCAACACGTAGCCTCCACCACGTGGCACCCACCACGTAGTCTCCACCACGTAGCCTCCAACACGTAGCCTCCATCATGTAGCCTCCACCTCGTGGCATCCACCATGTAGTTTCCACCATGTAGCCTCCACCACGTGGAATCCACCACGTAGCATCCATCATGTAGCGTCCACCATGTAGCCTCCACCATGTAGCCTCTACCACGTAGCGTCCACCATGTAGCCTCCACCACGTGGCATCCACCATGTGGCCTCCACTACGTGGCACCCACCACGTACCGTTGACCATGTATACTCAACCACGTGGTATCCACCATGTAGCGTCCACCATGTAGCGTCCACCATGTAGACTCCGCCACGAAGCATCCACCACGTAGCTTCCACAATGTAGCCTCCACCATGTAGCCTCCACCATGTAGCCTCCACCATGTAGCCTCCACCACATGGCCTCCACCATGTAGCCTCCACCACGTAGCATCCACCATGTAGCCCCCAACATGTAGCCTCCACCATGTGGCACCCACCACGTACCGTCCACCATGTAGTGTCAACCACCTGGCATCCACCACGTAGCATCCACTATGTAGCGTCCACCATGTAGCCTCCACCATGTGGCACCCACCACGTACCGTCCACCGTGTAGCCTCCAACAAGTAGCCTCCACCATGTAGCCTTCTACCACGTGGCAACCACAACGTAGCATCCAACAGGTAGCCTCCACCACGTGGCAACCACCACGTAGCCTCCACCACGTAGCCTCCAACATGTAGCCTCCATCATGTAGCCTCCACCTCGTGACATCCACCATGTAGCCTCCACCATGTAGCCTCCACCATGTAGCCTCCACCACGTAGCGTCCACCATGTAGCCTCCACCACATGGCCTCCACCATGTAGCCTCCACCACGTAGCATCCACCATGTAGCCCCCAACATGTAGCCTCCACCATGTGGCACCCACCACGTACCGTCCACCATGTAGTGTCAACCACCTGGCATCCACCACGTAGCATCCACTATGTAGCGTCCACCATGTAGCCTCCACCATGTGGCACCCACCACGTACCGTCCACCGTGTAGCCTCCAACAAGTAGCCTCCACCATGTAGCCTTCTACCACGTGGCAACCACAACGTAGCATCCAACAGGTAGCCTCCACCACGTGGCAACCACCACGTAGCCTCCACCACGTAGCCTCCAACATGTAGCCTCCATCATGTAGCCTCCACCTCGTGACATCCACCATGTAGCCTCCAATATGTAGCCTCCACCACGTAGCGTCCACCATGTAGCCTCCACCACGTGGCATCCACCATGTAGCCTCCACGACGTGGCATCCACCACGTAGCCTCCACCACGTGGCCTCCACCACGTGGCATCCATAGCGTAGCATCCACCACGTAGCCTCCACCACGTGGCATCCATAGCGTAGCATCCACCACGTAGCCTCCACCACGTGACATCCATAGCGTAGCATCCACCACGTAGCCTCCACAACGTAGCCACCACCACGTAGCCTCCACAACATAGCCGCCACTACGTACCGTCCACCATGTAGCCTCCACCACGTGGTATCCATCATGTAGCGTCCAACACATAGCATCCACCACGTAGCATCCACCATGTAGCGTCCACCACGTAGCATCCACCACGTAGCATCCACCACGTAGCATCCACCACGTAGCGTCCACCACGTAGCCTCCACCATGTGGCACCCACCACGTACCGTCCACCATGTAGTGTCAACCACCTGGCATCCACCACGTAGCATCCACTATGTAGCGTCCACCATGTAGCCTCCACCATGTGGCACCCACCACGTACCGTCCACCGTGTAGCCTCCAACAAGTAGCCTCCACCATGTAGCCTTCTACCACGTGGCAACCACAACGTAGCATCCAACAGGTAGCCTCCACCACGTGGCAACCACCACGTAGCCTCCACCACGTAGCCTCCAACATGTAGCCTCCATCATGTAGCCTCCACCTCGTGACATCCACCATGTAGCCTCCACCATGTAGCCTCCACCACGTAGCGTCCACCATGTAGCCTCCACCACGTGGCATCCACCATGTAGCCTCCACGACGTGGCATCCACCACGTAGCCTCCACCACGTGGCCTCCACCACGTGGCATCCATAGCGTAGCATCCACCACGTAGCCTCCACCACGTGACATCCATAGCGTAGCATCCACCACGTAGCCTCCACAACGTAGCCACCACCACGTAGCCTCCACAACGTAGCCGCCACTACGTACCGTCCACCATGTAGCCTCCACCACGTGGTATCCATCATGTAGCGTCCACCACATAGCATCCACCACGTAGCATCCACCATGTAGCGTCCACCACGTAGCATCCACCACGTAGCATCCACCACGTAGCATCCACCACGTAGCGTCCACCACGTAGCCTCCACCATGTAGCCTCCACCATGTAGCCCCCATCATGTAACCTCCACCACGTGGCACCCACCACGTACCGTCCACCATGTAGCGTCCACCATGTGGCATCCACCACGTAGCATCCACTATGTAGCGTCAACCATGTAGCCTCCACCACATGGTATCCACCATGTAGCGTCCACCATGTAGCCTCCACCACGTGGCATCCACCATGTAGAAACCACCACGTAAAATCCAACAGGTAGCCTCCACCACGTAGCCTCCACCATGTAGCCTCCACCATGTAGCCTCCACCACGTGGCCGCCACCACGTACCGTCCACCATGTAGCCTCCACCACGTGGTATCCACCATGTAGCGTCCACCACGTAGCATCCACCACATAGCATCCACCACGTGGCATCCACCATGTAGCGTCCACCACGTAACATCCACCACGTAGCATCCATCATGTAGCGTCCACCATGTAGCATCCACCACGTAGCATCCACCACATAGCGTCCACCATGTAGCCTCCAACGTGTAGCCACCACCACGTACCGTCCACCATGTAGCCTCCACCACGTGGTATCCACCATGTAGCCCCCACCATGTAGCCTCCACCACGTGGCACCCACCACGTACCGTCCACCATGTAGCCCCAAAAATTAGCATCCACCATGTAGCCTCCACCATGTAGCCTCCACCACGTAGCGTCCAACAAGTAGCCTCCACCAAGTATCCTCCACCACGTGGCAACCACCACGTGGCAACCACCACGTAGCATCCCCCACGTAGCATCCCCCACGTAGCATCCGCCACGTAGCATCCACCATGTAGCAACCACCACGTAACATCCGACAGGTAGCCTCCACCACGTAGCATCCACCATAAAGCCTCCACCATGTAGCCTCCACCACGTGGCCGCCACCACGTACCGTCCACCATGTAGCCTCCACCACGTGGTATCCACCATGTAGCGTCCACCACGTAGCATCCACCACATAGCATCCACCACGTGGCATCCACCACGTAGCATCCACCATTTAGCGTCCACCATGTAGCCTCCACCATGTAGCCTCCACCATGTAGCGTCCACCACGTGGCATCAATAGCGTAGCATCCACGACGTAGCCTCCACCACGTGGTATCCACCACGTAGCATCCACTATGTAGCGTCAACCATGTAGCCTCCACCATGTACCCTCAACCACATAGCGTCCACCATGTAGCCTCCACCATGTAGCCTCCACCATGTAGCCTCCACCACGTAGCATCCACCATGTAGCCTCCACCACGTAGCATCCACCATGTAGCCCCCAACATGTACCCTCCACCATGTGGCCTCCACTACGTGGCACCCACCACGTACCGTTGACCAAGTATACTCAACCACGTGGTATCCACCATGTAGCGTCCACCATGTAGCGTCCACCATGTAGCGTCCACCATGTAGCGTCCGCCACGAAGCATCCACCATGTAGCCCCCAACATGTACCCTCCACCACGTGGCACCCACCACGTAGCCTCCAACACGTAGCCTCCATCATGTAGCCTCCACCTCGTGGCATCCACCATGTAGCTTCCACCATGTAGCCTCCACCACGTGGAATCCACCACGTAGCATCCATCATGTAGCGTCCACCATGTAGCCTCCACCATGTAGCCTCCATCATGTAGCCTCTACCACGTAGCGTCCACCATGTAGCCTCCACCACGTGGCATCCACCATGTGGCCTCCACTACGTGGCACCCACCACGTACCGTTGACCAAGTATACTCAACCACGTGGTATCCACCATGTAGCGTCCACCATGTAGCGTCCACCATGTAGCGTCCACCATGTAGCGTCCGCCACGAAGCATCCACCACGTAGCATCCACAATGTAGCGTCCACCATGTAGCCTCCACCACGTAGCCTCCACCATGTAGCCTCCACCACATGGCCTCCACCATGTAGCCTCCACCACCTAGCATCCACCATGTAGCCCCCAACATGTAGCCTCCACCATGTAGCGTCAACCAACTGGCATCCACCACGTAGCATTCACCACGTAGCATCCACTATGTAGCGTCCACCATGTAGCCTCCACCATGTGGCACCCACCACGTACCGTCCACCGTGTAGCTTCCAACAAGTAGCCTCCACCATCTAGCCTTCTACCACGTGGCAACCACAACGTAGCATCCAACAGGTAGCCTCCACCACGTAGGATCCACCATGTAGCCTCCACCATGTAGCCTCCACCATGTAGCCTCCACCACGTAGCGTCCACCATGTAGCCTCCACCACGTGGCATCCACCATGTAGCCTCCACCACGTAGCGTCCACCATGTAGCCTCCACCACGTGGCATCCACCATGTGGCCTCCACCACGTGGCATCCACCATGTAGCCTCCACCACGTGGCATCCACCACATAGCATCCACCACGTAGCATCCACCACGTAGCATCCACCACGTGGAATCCACCACATAGCCTCCTCCACGTAACATCAAATACGTAGTGTCCACCATGTAGCCTCCACCATGTAGCCTCCACCATGAGGCATCCATCGCGTAGCCTCCACCATGTAGCCTCCACCATGTAGCCTCCTCCATGTAGCCTCCACCACGTGGCATCCACCTTGTAGCATCCACCACGTAGCCTCCACCACATAGCCTCCACCACGCAGTGTCCACCATGTAGCCTCCACCACGTGGCATCCACCATGAAGCCTCCTCCACGTAACATCCACCATGTAACCTCCACCACGTAACATCCACCACGTAACATCCACTATGTAGCCTCCACCACGTGGCAATCACCACGTAGCATCCAACTGGTAGCCTGCACCACGTAGCATCCACCATGTAGCCTCCACCATGTAGCCTCCACCATGTATCCTGCACCACGTAGCGACAACCATGTAGACTCCACCATGTAGCCTCCACCATGTGGCATCCACCATGTAGCCTCCACCATGTAGCGTCCACCAAGTGGCATCCACCATTTAGCCTCCACAACGTAGCCACCACCATGTAGCTTCCATCACCTGGTATCAACCAGGTAGCGTCCACCACGTAGCATCCACCACATGGCATCCACCACGTAGCATCCACCACATGGCATCCACCACGTAGCATCCACCACGTAGCATCCACCATGTAGCGTCCACGACGTAGGATCCACCATGTAACGTCCACCACGGAGCATCCACCACGTAGCGTCCACCATGTAGCCTCCACCATGTAGCCTCCAACATGTAGCATCCACCATGTAGCGTCCACCACGTAGCTTCAAGCATGTAGCGTCCACCACGTGGCAAACACCACGTAGCATCCACCATGTAGTGTCCACCATGTAGCGTCCACCATGTAGCCTCCAACATGTAGCCTCCACCACACAGCCTCCACCACGTGGCATCCACCACGTACCATCAACCATGTAGCCTCCACCATGTAGCGTCCACCATGTAGCCTCCACCACGTACTGTCCACCATGTAGCCTTTCCCACGTGGTATCCACCATGTAGCGTCCACCACGTTGCAACCACCACATAGCATCCACCATGTGGCAACCACCACATAGCATCCACCATGTAGTCTCCACCATGTAGCGTCCACCATGTAGCCTCCAACATGTAGCCTCCACCACGTAGCATCCACCACGTAGCATCCACCATGTAGCGTCCACCACGTAGCATCCACCATGTAGCGTCCACCACGTAGCATCCACCATGTAGTGTCCACCACTTAGCATCCACCACTTAGTATCCACCACGTAGCGTCCACCATGTAGCCTCCACCATGTAGCCTCCAACATGTAACCTCTACCATGTAGCCTCCAATATGTAGCCTCCACCATGTAGCCTCCACCACGTGGCATCCACCTTATAGCATCCACCACGTAGCCTACACCACATAGCCTCCACCACGTAGTGTCCACCACGTGGCATCCACCATGTAGCCTCCTCCACGTAACATCCACCACGTAGTGTCCACCATGTAGCCTCCACCACGTAGCGTCCACCATGTAGCCTCCACTACGTGGCACCCACCACGTACCGTTGACCATGTATACTCAACCACGTGGTATCCACCATGTAGCGTCCACCATGTAGCGTCCACCATGTAGCGTCCGCCACGAAGCCTCCACCACGTAGCCTCCATCATGTAGCCTCCACCTCGTGGCATCCACCATGTAGCTTCCACCATGTAGCCTCCACTACGTGGAATCCACCACGTAGCCTCCACCACGTAGCATCCATCATGTAGCGTCCACCATGTAGCCTCCACCATGTAGCCTCCACCACGTAGCGTCCACCATGTAGCCTCCACCACGTGGCATCCACCATGTGGCCTCCACTACGTGGCACCCACGACGTACCGTTGACCATGTATACTCAAGCACGTGGTATCCACCATGTAGCGTCCACCATGTAGCGTCCACCATGTAGCGTCCGCCACGAAGCATCCACCACGTAGCATCCACAATGTAGCGTCCACCATGTAACCTCCACCACGTAGCCTCCACCATGTAGCCTCCACCACATGGCCTCCACCATGTAGCCTCCACCACGTAGCATCCACCATGTAGCCCCCAACATGTAGCCTCCACCATGTGGCACCCACCACGTACTGTCCACCATGTAGCGTCAACCACCTGGCATCCACCACGTAGCATCCACTATGTAGCGTCCACCATGTAGCCTCCACCATGTGGCACCCACCACGTACCGTCCACCGTGTAGCCTCCAACACGTAGCCTCCACCATGCAGCCTTCTACCACGTGGCAACCACAACGTAGCATCCAACAGGTAGCCTCCACCACGTGGCACCCACCACGTAGCTTCCACCACGTAGCCTCCAACACGTAGCCTCCATCATGTAGCCTCCACCTCGTGGCATCCACCATGTAGCCTCCACCATGTAGCCTCCACCATGTAGCCTCCACCACGTAGCGTCCACCATGTAGCCTCCATCACGTGGCATCCACCATGTAGCTTTCACGACGTGGCATCCACCACGTAGCCTCCACCACGTGGCATCCATAGCGTAGCATCCACCACGTAGCCTCCACCACGTGGCATCCATAGCGTAGCATCCACCACGTAGCCTCCACCACGTGGCATCCATAGCGTAGCATCCACCACGTAGCCTCCACAACGTAGCCACCACCACGTAGCCTCCACAACGTAGCCGCCACTACGTACCGTCCACCATGTAGCCTCCACCACGTGGTATCCACCATGTAGCGTCCACCACATAGCATCCACCACGTAGCATCCACCATGTAGCGTCCACCACGTAGCATCCACCACGTAGCATCCACCACGTAGCGTCCACCACGTAGCCTCCGCCATGTAGCCTCCACCATGTAGCCCCCATCATGTAACCTCCACCACGTGGCACCCACCACGTACCGTCCACCATGTAGCGTCCACCATGTGGCATCCACCACGTAGCATCCACTATGTAGAAACCACCACGTAACATCCAACAGGTAGCCTCCACCACGTAGCCTCCACCATGTAGCCTCCACCATGTAGCCTCCACCACGTGGCCGCCACCACGTACCGTCCACCATGTAGCCTCCACCACGTGGTATCCACCATGTAGCGTCCACCACGTAGCATCCACCACATAGCATCCACCTTGTAGCATCCACCACGTAGCCTACACCACATAGCCTCCACCACGTAGTGTCCACCATGTAGCCTCCACCATGTAGCCTCCACCACGTACCGTTGACCATGTATACTCAACCACGTGGTATCCACCATGTAGCGTCCACCATGTAGAGTCCACCATGTAGCGTCCGCCACGAAGCCTCCACCACGTAGCCTCCATCATGTAGCCTCCACCTCGTGGCATCCACCATGTAGCTTCCACCATGTAGCCTCCACTACGTGGAATCCACCACGTAGCGTCCATCATGTAGCGTCCACCATGTAGCCTCCACCATGTAGCCTCCACCATGTAGCCTCCACCACGTAGCGTCCACCATGTAGCCTCCACCATGTAGCCTCCACCACGTGGCATCAATAGTGTAGCATCCACGACGTAGCCTCCACCACGTGGTATCCACCACGTAGCATCCACTATGTAGCGTCAACCATGTAGCCTCCACCATGTAGCCTCAACCACATAGCGTCCACCATGTAGCCTCCACCATGTAGCCTCCACCACGTAGCCTCCACCATGTAGCCTCCACCACGTAGCATCCACCATGTAGCCCCCAACATGTAGCCTCCACCATGTGGCACCCACCACGTAGCGTCCACCACGTAGTCTCCACCACGTAGCATCCACCATGTAGCCCCCAACATGTAGCCTCCACCATGTGGCACCCACCACGTAGCCTCCACCACGTAGTCTCCAACACGGAGCCTCCACCACGTAGCATCCACCATGTAGCCCCCACCACGTAGCATCCACCATGTAGCCTCCACCACGTAGCATCCACCATGTAGCCCCCAACATGTAGCCTCCACCATGTGGCACCCACCACGTAGCCTCCACCACGTAGTCTCCAACACGGAGCCTCCACCACGTAGCCTCCAACACGTAGCCTCCACCACGTGGCACCCACCACGTAGCCTCCAACACGTAGCCTCCATCATGTAGCCTCCACCATGTAGCATCGACCACATAGCATCCACCATGTAGCTTCCACCATGTATCCTCCACCACGTAGCATCCATCATGTAGCTTCCACCATGTAGCCTCCACCACGTAGCATCCATAATGTAGCGTCCACCATGTAGCCTCCACCATGTAGCCTCCACCATGTAGCCTCTACCACGTAGCGTCCACCATGTAGCCTCCACCACGTGGCATCCACCATGTGGCCTCCACTACGTGGCACCCACCACGTACCGTTGACCATGTATACTCAACCACGTGGTATCCACCATGTAGCGTCCACCATGCAGCGTCCACCATGTAGCCTCCACCACGTAGCATCCACCATGTAGCCCCCAACATGTAGCCTCCACCATGTGGCACCCACCACGTACCGTCCACCATGTAGCGTCAACCACCTGGCATCCACCACGTAGCATCCACTATGTAGCGTCCACCATGTAGCCTCCACCATGTGGCACCCACCACGTACCGTCCACCGTGTAGCCTCCAACAAGTAGCCTCCACCATCTAGCCTTCTACCACGTGGCAACCACAACGTAGCATCCAACAGGTAGCCTCCACCACGTAGGATCCACCATGTAGCCTCCACCATGTGGCATCCACCATGTAGCCTCCACCACGTGGCATCCACCACATAGCATCCACCACGTAGCATCCACCACGTGGCATCCACCACATAGCCTCCACCACGTAGGATCGACCATGTAGCCTCCACCATGTGGCATCCACCATGTAGCCTCCACCACGTGGCATCCACCACATAGCATCCACCACGTAGCATCCACCACGTGGCATCCACCACATAGCCTCCACCACGTAGTGTCCACCATGTAACCTCCACCACGTGGCATCCACCATGTAGCCTCCTCCACGTAACATCAACCACGTAGTGTCCACCATGTAGCCTACACCATGTCGCCTCCACCACGTGGCATCCACCATGTAGTCTCCTCCACGTAACATCCACCACGTAGTGTCCACCATGTAGCCTCCAACATGTAGCCTCCACCACGAGGCATCCGTCGCGTAGCCTCCACCACGTAGCCTCCACCACGTGGAATCCACCACGTGTCATCCACTATGTAGCCTCCACCATGTAGCCTCCACCACGTGGCATCCACCTTGTAGCATCCACCACGTAGCCTCCACCACATAGCCTCCACCACGCAGTGTCCACCATGTAGCCTCCACCACGTGGCATCCACCATGAAGCCTCCTCCACGTAACATCCACCATGTAGCCTCCACCACGTAACATCCAACACGTAACATCCACTATGTAGCCTCCACCACGTGGCAATCACCACGTAGCATCCAACTGGTAGCCTGCACCACGTAGCATCAACCATGTAGCCTGCACCACGTAGAGACAACCATGTAGCCTCCACCATGTAGCCTCCACCACGTGGTATCCACCATGTAGCCTCCACCATGTAGCGTCCACCAAGTGGCATCCACCATTTAGCCTCCACAACGTAGCCACCACCATGTAGCTTCCATCACCTGGTATCAACCAGGTAGCGTCCACCACGTAGCATCCACCACATGGCATCCACCACGTAGCATCCACCACATGGCATCCACCACGTAGTGTCCACCATGTAGCCTCCACCACTTGTCATCCACCATGTAGCCTCCACCATGTAGCCTCCAACATGTAGCCTCCACCATGTAGTCTCCAACATGTAGCCTCCACCATGTAGCCTCCAACATGTAGCCTCCACCATGTAGCCCTCACCAAGTAGCCTCCACCATGTGGCCTAAACCATGTAGCCTCCACCACGTAGCATCCAACATATAGCCTCCACCACGTAGCCTCCACCATGTAGCCTCCACCACGTAGCATCCACCACGTAGCATCCACCATGTAGCATCCACCACGTAGCATCCATCATGTAGCCTCCACCACGTGGCAACCACCACATAGCATCCAACTGGTAGCCTCCACCACGTAGCATCCACCATGTAGCCTCCACAATGTAGCCTCCAACATGTAGCCTCCACCACGTGGCATCCACCACGTAGCCTCCACCACGTGGCATCCACCATTTAGCCTCCACAACGTAGCCGCCACCACGTAACATCCACCATGTAGCCTCCACCACGTAACATCCAACACGTAACATCCACTATGTAGCCTCCACCATGTAGCCTGCACCACGTAGCGACAATCATGTAGCCTCCACCATGTAGCCTCCACCACGTGGCATCCACCATGTAGCCTCCACCATGTAGCCTCCACCATGTAGCGTCCACCAAGTGGCATCCACCATTTAGCCTCCACAACGTAGCCACCACCATGTAGCTTCCATCACCTGGTATCAACCAGGTAGCGTCCACTACGTAGCATCCACCACATGGCATCCACCACGTAGCATCCACCACATGGCATCCACCACGTAGTGTCCACCATGTAGCCTCCACCACTTGTCATCCACCATGTAGCCTCCACCATGTAGCCTCCAACATGTAGCCTCCACCATGTAGTCTCCAACATGTAGCCTCCACCATGTAGCCTCCAACATGTAGCCTTCACCACGTAGCCCTCACCAAGTAGCCTCCACCATGTGGCCTAAACCATGTAGCCTCCACCACGTAGCATCCACCATATAGCCTCCACCACGTAGCCTCCACCATGTAGCCTCCACCACGTAGCATCCACCACGTAGCATCCACCATGTAGCATCCACCACGTAGCATCCACCATGTAGCCTCCACAATGTAGCCTCCAACATGTAGCCTCCACCACGTAGCATCCACCACGTAGCATCCACCATGTAGCATCCACCACGTAGCATCCATCATGTAGCCTCCACCACGTGGCAACCACCACATAGCATCCAACTGGTAGCCTCCACCACGTAGCATCCACCATGTAGCCTCCACAATGTAGCCTCCACAATGTAGCCTCCAACATGTAGCCTCCACCACGTGGCATCCACCACGTAGCCTCCACCACGTGGCATCCACCATTTAGCCTCCACAACGTAGCCGCCACCACGTACCGTCCAACATGTAGCCTCCACCACCTGGTATCAACCAGGTAGCGTCCACCACGTAGGATCCACCATGTAACGTCCACCACGGAGCATCCACCACGGAGCATCCACCACGTAGCGTCCACCACATGGCATCCACCACGTAGCATCCACCATGTAGCATCCAAAATGTACGATCCACTATGTAGGATCCACTATGTAACGTCCACCACGGAGCATCCACCACGGAGCATCCACCACGTAGCGTCCACCATGTAGCCTCCACCATTTAGCCTCCAACATGTAGCATCCACCATGTAGCATCCACCATGTAGCGTCCACCACGTAGCTTCCACCATGTAGTGTCCACCACGTAGCATCCACCACGTAGTGTCCACCATGTAGCCTCCACCATGTAGCCTCCAACATGTAGCCTCCACCATGTAGCCTCCAACATATAGCCTCCACCATGTAGCCTTCACCAAGTAGCCTCCACCATGTAGCCTAAACCATGTAGCCTCCACCACGTAGCATCCACAATATAGCCTCCACCACGTAGCATCCACCATGTAGACTACACCATGTACTGTCCACCATGTAGCCTTACCCACGTGGTATCCACCACATAGCATCCACCATCTGGCAACCACCACATAGAATCCACCATGTAGGCTCCACCATGTAGCCTCCACCATGTAGCCTCCACCATGTAGCGTCCACCATTTAGCCTCCAACATGTAGCCTCCACCACGTAGCATCCACCACGTGGAATCCACCACGTGGCGTCCACCACGTAGCGTCCACCATTTAGCCTCCACCACGTAGCTTCCACCATGTAGTGTCCACCACGTAGCATCCACCACGTAGCGTCCACCATGTAGCCTCCACCATGTACTGTCCACCATGTAGCCTTTCCCACGTGGTATCCACCATGTAGCGTCCACCACGTGGCAACCACCACATAGCATCCACCATGTGGATACCACCACATAGCATCCACCATGTAACCTCCACCATGTAGCCTCCTACACGTAACATCCACCACGTAGTGTCCACCATGTAGCCTCCACCATGTAGCCTCCACCACGAGGCATCCATCGCGTAGCCTCCACCACGAGGCTTCCATCGCATAGCCTCCACCACGTAGCCTCCACCACGTAGCCTCCACCACGTGGCATCCACCATGTAGCCTCCACCACATGGAATCCACCACGTGTTATCCACCATGTAGCCTCCACCATGTAGCCTCCACCATGTAGCCTGCACCACGTAGCGTCCACTATGTAGCCTCCACCATGTAGCCTCCACCATGTAGCCTCCACCACATAGCCTCCACCACGTAGTTTCCATAGTGTAGCCTCCACCACGTGGCATCCACCATGTAGCCTCCTCCACGTAACATCCACCACGTAGCCTCCACCATGTAGCCTCCACCACATAGCCTCCACCACGTAGTGTCCACCATGTAGCCTCCACCACGTAGCCTCCACCACGTGGCATCAACCATGTAGCCTCCACAACGTAGCCACCACCACGTAGCCTCCAAAACGTAGCCACCACCATGTACCGTCCACCATGTAGCCTCCACCACCTGGTATTAACCAGGTAGCGTCCACCACGTAGCATCCACCACATGGCATCCACCACGTAGCATCCACCACATGGCATCCACCACGTAGCATCCACCATGTAGCGTCCACGATGTAGGATCCACTATGTAGGATCCACTATGTAACGTCCACCACGGAGCATCCACCACGGAGCATCCACCACGGAGCATCCACCATGTAGCGTCCACCATGTAGCCTCCACCATTTAGCCTCCAACATGTAGCATCCACCATGTAGCATCCACCATGTAGCGTCCACCACGTAGCGTCCACCATGTAGTGTCCACCACGTAGCATCCACCACGTAGTGTCCACCATGTAGCCTCCACCATGTAGCCTCCAACATGTAGCCTCCACCATGTAGCCTCCAACATATAGCCTCCACCATGTAGCCTTCACCAAGTAGCCTCCACCATGTAGCCTAAACCATGTAGCCTCCACCACGTAGCATCCACAATATAGCCTCCACCACGTAGCATCCACCATGTAGACTACACCATGTAGCGTCCACCATGTAGCCTCCACCACGTACTGTCCACCATGTAGCCTTACCCACGTGGTATCCACCACATAGCATCCACCATCTGGCAACCACCACATAGAATCCACCATGTAGGCTCCACCATGTTGCCTCCACCATGTAGCCTCCACCATGTAGCCTCCACCATGTAGCGTCCACCATTTAGCCTCCAACATGTAGCCTCCACCACGTAGCATCCACCACGTGGAATCCACCACGTGGCGTCCACCACGTAGCGTCCACCATGTAGCCTCCACCACGTAGCTTCCACCATGTAGTGTCCACCACGTAGCATCCACCACGTAGTGTCCACCATGTAGCCTCCACCATATAGCCTCCAACATGTAGCCTCCACCATGTAGCCTCCAACATATAGCCTCCACCATGTAGCCTTCACCAAGTAGCCTCCACCATGTAGCCAAAACCATGTAGCCTCCACTACGTAGCATCCACAATATAGCCTCCACCACGTAGCCTCCACCACATAGCCTCCACGACGTAGTGTCCACCATGTAGCCTCCACCACGGGGCATCCATCGCGTAGCCTCCACCACGTAGCCTCCACCACGTGGTATCCACCATGTAGCCTCCACCACGTGGAATCCACCACGTGTCATCCACCATGTAGCCTCCACCATGTAGCCTCCACCACGTGGCATCCACCTTGTAGCATCCACCACGTAGCATCCACTATGTAGCCTCCACCACGTAGCATCCACAATATAGCCTCCACCACGTAGCATCCACCATGTAGACTACACCATGTAGCCTCCACCATGTAGCCTCCACCATGGAGCGTCCACCATTTAGCCTCCAACATGTAGCCTCCACCACGTAGCATCCACCACGTTGAATCCACCACGTGGCGTCCACCACGTAGCATCCACCATGTAGCCTCCACCACGTAGCTTCCACCATGTAGTGTCCACCACGTAGCATCCACCACGTAGCATCCACCACGTAGCGTCCAACATGTAGCCTCCACCATATAGCCTCCAACATGTAGCCTCCACCATGTAGCCTCCAACATATAGCCTCCACCATGTAGCCTTCACCAAGTAGCCTCCACCATGTAGCCTAAACCATGTAGCCTCCACCACGTAGCATCCACAATATAGCCTCCACCACGTAGCCTCCACCACATAGCCTCCACCACGTAGTGTCCACCATGTAGCCTCCACCACGTGGCATCCACCATGTAGCCTCCTCCACGTAATATCCACCACGTAATGTCCACCATGTAGCCTCCACCATGTAGCCTCCACCACGGGGCATCCATCGCGTAGCCTCCACCACGTAGCCTCCACCACGTGGTATCCACCATGTAGCCTCCACCACGTGGAATCCACCACGTGTCATCCACCATGTAGCCTCCACCATGTAGCCTCCACCACGTGGCATCCACCTTGTAGCATCCACCACGTAGCATCCACCACGTAGCCTCCACCACGTGGCAACCACCACGTAGCCTCCACCACATAGCATCCACCACGTAGCATCCACCACGTAGCATCCACCACGTAGCTTCCACCACGTAGCGTTCACCACGTAGCATCCACTATGTAGCCTCCACCATGTGGCAACCATTACGTAGCATCCACCATGTAGCCTCCACCACGTGGGATCCACCACGTAGCCTCCACCATGTTGCATCCACCATTTAGCCTCCACAACGTAGCCACCACCATGTAGCTTCCATCACCTGGTATCAACCAGGTAGCGTCCACCACGTAGGATCCACCATGTAACGTCCACCACGGAGCATCCACCACGGAGCATCCGCCACGTAGCATCCACCACGAAGCATACACCATGTAGGCTCCACCATGTAAAATCCACTACGTAGCATCCACCATGTAGCCTCCACCATGTAGCATCCACCATGTAGCTTCCAACATGTAGCCTCCAACATGTAGCCTCCACCATGTTGCCTCCACCATTTAGCCTCCACCATGTAGCCTCCACCACGTGGCATACACCATGTAGCCTCCACCACGTTGCATCCATCGCGTATCATCCACCACGTAGCCTCCACCACATGGCATCCACCATGTAGCTTCCACAACGTAGCCACCACTACGTAGCCTCCACAATGTAGCCGCCACCACGTACCGTCCACCATGTACCGTCCACCATGTAGCCTCCACCACGTGGTATCCACCACGTAGCTTCCACAACGTAGCCACCACTACGTAGCCTCCACAATGTAGCCGCCACCACGTACCGTCCACCATGTATCATCCACCACGTAGCCTCCACCACATGGCATCCACCATGTAGCTTCCACAACGTAGCCACCACTACGTAGCCTCCACAATGTAGCCGCCACCACGTACCGTCCACCATGTACCGTCCACCATGTAGCCTCCACCACGTGGTATCCACCACGTAGCGTTCACCACGTAGCATCCACTATGTAGCCTCCACCATGTGGCAACCATCACGTAGCATCCACCATGTAGCCTCCACCACGTGGAATCCACCACGTGGCGTCCACCACGTAGCGTCCACCATGTAGCCTCCACCACGTAGCCTCCACCACGTACCGTCCACCATGTAGCCTCCACCACCTGGTATCCACCATGTAGCGTCCACCACATAGCATCCACCATGTAGCATCCACCATGTGGCGTCCACCACGTAGCATCCACCACGTAGCATCCACCATGTAGCGTCCACCACGTAGCATCCACCACGTAGCGTCCACCACGTAGCGTCCACCATGTAGCCTCCACATTGTAGCCTCCACCATGTAGCCTCCAACATGTAGCCTCCACCACGTAGCCTCCACCACGTGGCATTCACCACGTAGCATCCACCATGTAGCGTCCACCACGTAGCATCCACCACGTAGCGTCCACCACGTAGCGTCCACCACGTAGCGTCCACCATGTAGCCTCCACATTGTAGCCTCCACCATGTAGCCTCCAACATGTAGCAACCACCACGTAGCATCCACCACGTAGCATACACCATGTAGGCTCCACCATTTAACATCCATTACGTAGCATCCACCATGTAGCCTCCACTACGTAGCATCCACCATGTAGCCTCCACCATGTAGCCTCCATCACGTGGCATCCACCACGTTGCCTCCACCACGTTGCATCCACCATGTAGCCTCCACAACGTAGCATACACCACGTAGCCTCCACAACGTAGCCGCCACCACGTACCGTCCACCATGTAGCCTCCACCACGTAGCATTCACCACATGGCATCCACCACGTAGCATCCACCATGTGGCGTCCACCACGTAGGATCCACCATGTAGCCTCCACCATGTAGCCTCAACCACGTGGCAACGACCACGTAGCATCCACCATGTAACCTCCACCATTTAGCATCCACCTTGTAGCCTCCAACATGTAGCCTCCACCACGTAGCATCCACCATGTATCCTCCACCACGTGGCATCCACCATGTAGCGTCCACGACGTAGTCTCCACCATGTTGCCTCCACCATGTAGCCTCCAACATTTAGCCTCCACCATGTAGCCTCCACCATGTAGCCTCCACCATGTAGTATCCACCATGTAGCCTCCACCAAGTAGCCTCCACCATGTTGCAACCACCACGTAACATCCAACACGTATCATACACCATGTAGGTTCCACCACGTAACATCCACTACGTAGCATCCACCATGTAGCCTCCACCACGTGGCATCCACGATGTAGCCTCCACCATGTAGCCTCCACCATGTAGCCTCCATCATGTAGCCTCCACCACGTGGCATCCACCATGTATCCTCCACCACGTAGCATCCACCATGTAGCGTCCACCACGTAGGATCCACCACGTAGCCTCCACATTGTAGCCTCCACCATGTAGCCTCCAACATGTAGCCTCCACCACGTAGCCTCCACCATGTGGCATTCACCACGTAGCATCCACCATGTAGCGTCCACCACGTAGCATCCACCACGTAGCGTCCACCACGTAGCGTCCACCATGTAGCATCCACCATGTAGCCTCCACCACGTGGCATCCACGATGTAGCCTACACCATGTAGCCTCCACCATGTAGCCTCCATCATGTAGCCTCCACCACGTGGCATCCACCATGTAGCCTCCACCACGTGGCAACCACCACGTAGCGTCCACCATGTAACCTCCACCACGTGGCACCCACCACGTAGCATCCACCACGTAGCATCCACCATGTACCCTCCACCATGTAGCCTCCACCATGTAGCCTCCACCATGTAGCCTCCACCACGTAGCGTCCACCATGTAGCCTCCACCATGTAGCCTCCAGCACGTAGCGTCCACCATGTAACCTCCACCACGTGGCATCCACCATGTAGCCTCCACCACGTGGCATCCACCATGTAGCCTCCACCACGTAGCATCCACCATGTAGCCTGCACCACGTAGCGTCCACCATGTAGCCTCCACAACGTAGCCGCCACCACGTACCGTCCACCATGTACCGTCCATCATGTAGCCTCCACCACGTGGTATCCACCATGTAGCGTCCACCACGTAGCATCCACCATGTAGACTACTCCATGTAGCGTCCACCATGTGGCCTCCACCACGTACTGTCCACCATGTAGCCTTACCCACGTGGTATCCACCATGTAGCGCCCACCACGTGGCAACCACCACATAGCATCCCCCATGTGTCAACCACCACATAGAATCCACCATGTAGCCTCCACCATGTAGCCTCCACCATGTAGCCTCCACTATGTAGCGTCCGCCATGTAGCCTCCACATTGTAGCCTCCACCACGTGGCATTCACCATGTAGCATCCAACATGTAGCATCCAACATATAGCCTCCACAATGTAGCCTACACCATGTAGCCTCCAACATGTAGCAACCACCACGTAGCATACACCATGTAGGCTCCACCATGTAACATCCACTACGTAGCATCCACCATGTAGCCTCCACTACGTAGCATCCACCATGTAGCCTCCACCATGTAGCCTCCATCACGTGGCATCCACCACGTAGCCTCCACCACGTTGCAACAACCATGTAGCCTCCACAACGTAGCCAACAACACGTAGCCTCCACAACGTAGCCGCCACCACGTACCGTCCACCATGTAGCCTCCACCACGTAGCATTCACCACATGGCATCCACCACATAGCATCCACCATGTAGCGTCCACCACGTAGGATCCACCATGTAGCCTCCACCATGTAGCATCCACCATGTAGCCTCCACCACGTGGCAACGACCACGTAGCATCCACTATGTAACCTCCACCATTTAGCATCCACCATGTAGCCTCCAACATGTAGCCTCCACCACGTAGCATCCACCATGTATCCTCCACCACGTGGCATCCACCATGTAGCGTCGACCACGTAGTCTCCACCATGTTGCCTCCACCGTGTAGCCTCCAACATTTAGCCTCCACCATGTAGCCTCCAACATGTCGCCTCCACCATGTAGCCACCACCATGTAGCCTCCACCAAGTAGCCTCCACCATGTTGCAACCACCACGTAACATCCAACACGTATCATACACCATGTAAGCTCCACCACGTAACATCCACTACGTAGCATCCACCATGCAGCCTCCACCACGTGGCATCCACGATGTAGCCTCCACCATGTAGCCTCCACCATGTAGCCTCCATCATGTAGCCTCCACCACGTGGCATCCACCATGTAACCTCCACCACGTGGCACCCACCACGTAGCATCGACCACGTAGCATCCACCATGTACCCTCCACCATGTAGCCTCCACCATGTAGCCTCCACCATGTAGCCTCCACCACGTAGCGTCCACCATGTAGCCTCCACCATGTAGCCTCCACCACGTAGCGTCCACCATGTAGCCTCCACCACGTAGCGTCCACCATGTAGCCTCCACCATGTAGCCTCCACCATGTAGCCTCCACCACGTAGCATCCACCATGTAGCCTGCACCATGTAGCCTGCACCATGTAGCCTGCACCACGTAGCGTCCACCATGTAGCCTCCACCATGTAGCCTCCACCATGTAGCCTCCACCACGTGGCATCCACCACGTAGCCTCCACCACGTTGCATCCACCACGTAGCCTCCACAACGTAGCAACCACCACGTAGCCTCCACAACGTAGCCACCACCATGTACCGTCCACCATGTACCGTCCACCATGTACCGTCCACCATGTACCGTCTACCATGTACCGTCTACCATGTACCGTCTACCATGTAGCCTCCACCACCTGGTATCCACCATGTAGCGTTCACCATGTAGCCTCCACCATGTAGCATCCACCACGTAGCATCCACCATGTAGCGTTCACCATGTAGCCTCTACCATGTAGCCTCAACCACGTGGCGTCAACCATGTAGCCTCCACCACGTAGTGTCCACCATGTAGCCTCCACCATGTAGACTCCACCACGAGGCATCCACCATGTAGCCTCCACCACGTAGCAACCACCACGTAGCATCCACCATGTAGCCTCCACCATGTAGCATCCACCATGAGGCCTCCACCATGTTGCCGCCACCATGTAGCCTCCACCACGTACCGTCCACCATGTGGCCTCCACCACTTGGCATCCACCATGTAGCCTCCACCATGTAGCCTCCACCATGTAGCATCCACCATGTCGCACCCAACACGTACCGTCCACCATGTAGCCTCCAACAAGTAGCCTCCACCACGTAGCGTCCACCACGAAGCATACACCATGTAGGCTCCACCATGTAAAATCCACTACGTAGCATCCACCATGTAGCCTCCACCATGTAGCATCCACCATGTAGCTTCCAACATGTAGCCTCCAACATGTAGCCTCCACCATGTTGCCTCCACCATTTAGCCTCCACCATGTAGCCTCTACCACGTGGCATACACCATGTAGCCTCCACCACGTTGCATCCATCGCGTATCATCCACCACGTAGCCTCCACCACATGGCATCCACCATGTAGCTTCCACAACGTAGCCACCACCACGTAGCCTCCACAATGTAGCCGCCACCACGTACCGTCCACCATGTACCGTCCACCATGTAGCCTCCACCACGTGGTATCCACCATGTAGCGTCCACCACGTAGCATCCACCATGTAGACTACACCATGTAGCGTCCACCATGTAGCCTCCACCACGTACTGTCCACCATGTAGCCTTACCCACGTGGTATCCACCATGTAGCGTCCACCACGTGGTAACCACCACATAGCATCCACCATCTGGCAACCACCACATAGAATCCACCATGTAGGCTCCACCATGTAGCCTCCACCATGTAACCTCCACCATGTAGCCTCCACCATGTAGCGTCCACCATGTAGCCTCCAACATGTAGCCTCCACCACGTAGCATCCACCACGTGGCATCCACCATGTAGCCTCCACCACGTGGAATCCACCACGTGGCGTCCACCACGTAGCGTCCACCATGTAGCCTCCACCACGTAGCCTCCACCACGTACCGTCCACCATGTAGCCTCCACCACCTGGTATCCACCATATAGCGTCCACCACATAGCATCCACCATGTAGCATCCACCATGTGGCGTCCACCACGTAGCATCCACCATGTAGCGTCCACCACGTAGCATCCACCACGTAGCGTCCACCACATAGCGTCCACCATGTAGCCTCCACATTGTAGCCTCCACCATGTAGCCTCCAACATGTAGCCTCCACCACGTAGCCTCCACCACGTGGCATTCACCACGTAGCATCCACCATGTAGCGTCCACCACGTAGCATCCACCACGTAGCGTCCACCACGTAGCGTCCACCACGTAGCGTCCACCACGTAGCGTCCACCATGTAGCCTCCACATTGTAGCCTCCACCACATGGCATCCACCACATAGCATCCACCATGTGGCGTCCACCACGTAGGATCCACCATGTAGCCTCCACCATGTAGCGTCCACCATGTAGCCTCCACCACGTGGCAACGACCACGTAGCATCCACCATGTAACCTCCACCACGTAGCCTCCACCATGTAGCCTCCACATTGTAGCCTCCACCATGTAGCATCCACCATGTCGCACCCAACACGTACCGTCCACCATGTAGCCTCCAACAAGTAGCCTCCACCACGTAGCGTCCACCACGAAGCATACACCATGTAGGCTCCACCATGTAAAATCCACTACGTAGCATCCACCATGTAGCCTCCACCATGTAGCATCCACCATGTAGCTTCCAACATGTAGCCTCCAACATGTAGCCTCCACCATGTTGCCTCCACCATTTAGCCTCCACCATGTAGCCTCCACCACGTGGCATACACCATGTAGCCTCCACCACGTTGCATCCATCGCGTATCATCCACCACGTAGCCTCCACCACATGGCATCCACCATGTAGCTTCCACAACGTAGCCACCACCACGTAGCCTCCACAATGTAGCCGCCACCACGTACCGTCCACCATGTACCGTCCACCATGTAGCTTCCACCACGTAGCATCCACCATGTAGACTACACCATGTAGCGTCCACCATGTAGCCTCCACCACGTACTGTCCACCATGTAGCCTTACCCACGTGGTATCCACCATGTAGCGTCCACCACGTGGCAACCACCACATAGCATCCACTATCTGGCAACCACCACATAGAATCCACCATGTAGGCTCCACCATGTAGCCTCCACCATGTAGCCTCCACCATGTAGCGTCCACCATGTAGCCTCCAACATGTAGCCTCCACCACGTAGCATCCACCACGTGGCATCCACCATATAGCCTCCACCACGTGGAATCCACCACGTGGCGTCCACCACGTAGCGTCCACCATGTAGCCTCCACCACGTAGCCTCCACCACGTACCGTCCACCATGTAGCCTCCACCACCTGGTATCCACCATGTAGCGTCCACCACATAGCATCCACCATGTAGCATCCACCATGTGGCGTCCACCACGTAGCATCCACCACGTAGCATCCACCATGTAGCGTCCACCACGTAGCATCCACCACGTAGCATCCACCACGTAGCGTCCACCACGTAGCGTCCACCATGTAGCCTCCACATTGTAGCCTCCACCATGTAGCCTCCAACATGTAGCCTCCACCACGTAGCCTCCACCACGTGGCATTCTCCACGTAGCATCCACCATGTAGCGTCCACCACGTAGCATCCACCACGTAGCGTCCACCACGTAGCGTCCACCACGTAGCGTCCACCACGTAGCGTCCACCATGTAGCCTCCACATTGTAGCCTCCACCACATGGCATCCACCACATAGCATCCACCATGTGGCGTCCACCACGTAGGATCCACCATGTAGCCTCCACCATGTAGCGTCCACCATGTAGCCTCCACCACGTGGCAACGACCACGTAGCATCCACCATGTAACCTCCACCACGTAGCGTCCACCATGTAGCCTCCACATTGTAGCCTCCACCATGTAGCCTCCAACATGTAGCCTCCACCACGTAGCCTCCACCACGTGGCATTCACCACGTAGCATCCACCACGTAGCGTCCACCATGTAGCCTCCACATCGTAGCCTCCACCATGTAGCCTCCAACATGTAGCAACCACCACGTAGCATCCACCACGTAGCATACACCATGTAGGCTCCACCATGTAACATCCATTACGTAGCATCCACCATGTAGCCTCCACTACGTAGCATCCACCATGTAGCCTCCATCATGTGGCATCCACCACGTAGCCTCCACCACGTTGCATCCACCATGTAGCCTCCACAACGTAGCATACACCACGTAGCCTCCACAACGTAGCCGCCACCACGTACCGTCCACCATGTAGCCTCCACCACGTAGCATTCACCACATGGCATCCACCACATAGCATCCACCATGTGGCGTCCACCACGTAGTATCCACCATGTAGCCTCCACCATGTAGCGTCCACCATGTAGCCTCCACCACGTAGCAACAACCACGTAGCATCCACCATGTAACCTCCACCATTTAGCATCCACCTTGTAGCCTCCAACATGTAGCCTCCACCACGTAGCATCCACCATGTATCCTCCACCACGTGGCATCCACCATGTAGCGTCCACCACGTAGTCTCCACCATGTTGCCTCCACCATGTAGCCTCCAACATTTAGCCTCCACCATGTGGCCTCCACCATGTAGCCTCCACCATGTAGTATCCACCATGTAGCCTCCACCAAGTAGCCTCCACCATGTTGCAACCACCACGTAACATCCAACACGTATCATACACCATGTAGGCTCCACCACGTAACATCCACTACGTAGCATCCACCATGTAGCCTCCACCACGTGGCATCCACGATGTAGCCTCCACCATGTAGCCTCCACCATGTAGCCTCCATCATGTAGCCTCCACCACGTGGCATCCACCATGTATCCTCCACCACGTAGCATCCACCATGTAGCGTCCACCACGTAGGATCCACCACGTAGCCTCCACATTGTAGCCTCCACCATGTAACCTCCAACATGTAGCCTCCACCACGTAGCCTCCACCATGTGGCATTCACCACGTAGCATCCACCATGTAGCGTCCACCACGTAGCATCCACCACGTAGCGTCCACCACGTAGCGTCCACCACGTAGCGTCCACCATGTAGCCTCCACATTGTAGCCTCCACCACGTGGCATTCACCACGTAGCATCCAACATGTAGCATCCAACATGTAGCCTCCACAATGTAGCCTCCACCATGTAGCCTCCAACATGTAGCAACCACCACGTAGCATCCACCACGTAGCATACACCATGTAGGCTCCACCATGTAACATCCACTACGTAGCATCCACCATGTAGCCTCCACTACGTAGCATCCACCATTCAGCCTCCACCATGTAGCCTCCATCACGTGGCATCCACCACGTACCCTCCACCACGTTGCAACAACCATGTAGCCTCCACAACGTAGCCAACACCACGTAGCCTCCACAACGTAGCCGCCACCACGTACCGTCCACCATGTAGCCTCCACCACGTAGCATTCACCACATGGCATCCACCACATAGCATCCACCATGTAGCGTCCACCACGTAGGATCCACCATGTCGCCTCCACCATGTAGCCTCCACCACGTGGCAACGACCACGTAGCATCCACCATGTAACCTCCACCATTTAGCATCCACCTTGTAGCCTCCAACATGTAGCCTCCACCACGTAGCATCCACCATGTATCCTCCACCACGTGGCATCCACCATGTAGCGTCCACCACGTAGTCTCCACCATGTTGCCTCCACCATGTAGCCTCCAACATTTAGCCTCCACCATGTAGCCTCCAACATGTAGCCTCCACCATGTAGCATCCACCATGTAGCCTCCACCAAGTAGCCTCCACCATGTTGCAACCACCACGTAACATCCAACACGTATCATACACCATGTAAGCTCCACCATGTAACATCCACTACGTAGCATCCACCATGCAGCCTCCATCATGTAGCCTCCACCACGTGGCATCCACCATGTAGCCTCCACCACGTGGCAACCACCACGTAGCCTCCACCATGTAACCTCCACCACGTGGCACCCACCACGTAGCATCGACCACGTAGCATCCACCATGTACCCTCCACCATGTAGCCTCCACCACGTAGCGTCCACCATGTAGCCTCCACCATGTAGCCTCCACCACGTAGCGTCCACCATGTAGCCTCCACCACGTGGCATCCACCATGTAGCCTCCACCACGTAGCATCCACCATGTAGCCTGCACCATGTAGCCTGCACCACGTAGCGTCCACCATGTAGCCTCCACCATGTAGCCTCCACCATGTAGCCTCCACCACGTGGCATCCACCACGTAGCCTCCACCACGTTGCATCCACCACGTAGCCTCCACAACGTAGCCACCACCACGTAGCCGCCACAACGTAGCCACCACCATGTACCGTCCACCATGTACCGTCCACCATGTACCGTCTACCATGTACCGTCTACCATGTACCGTCTACCATGTAGCCTCCACCACCTGGTATCCACCATGTAGCGTTCACCATGTAGCCTCCACCATGTAGCATCCACCACGTAGCATCCACCATGTAGCGTTCACCATGTAGCCTCCACCATGTAGCCTCAACCACGTGGCGTCCACCATGTAGCCTCCACCACGTAGTGTCCACCATGTAGCCTCCACCATGTAGACTCCACCACGAGGCATCCACCATGTAGCCTCCACCACGTAGCAACCACCACGTAGCATCCACCATGTAGCCTCCACCATGTAGCATCCACCATGAGGCCTCCACCATGTAGCCGCCACCATGTAGCCTCCACCACGTACCGTCCACCATGTGGCCTCCACCACTTGGCATCCACCATGTAGCCTCCACCATGTAGCCTTCACCACGTGGCATCCATCGCGTAGCATCCACCACGTAGCCTCCACCACATGGCATCCACCATGTAGCCTCCACAACGTGGCAATCACCACGTAGCCTCCACAACGTAGCCGCCACCACGTTCCGTCCACCATGTAGCCTCCACCACATGGTATCCACCATGTAGCGTCCACCACGTAGCATCCACCACGTAGTATCCACCACGTAGCATCCACCACGTAGCATCCACCATGTAGCGTCCACCACGTAGCATTCACCATGTAGCGTCCACCACATGGCAACCACCACGTAGCATCCACCACGTAGCATCCACCATGTAGTGTCCACCATGTAGCGTCCACCATGTAGCTTCCAACATGTAGCCTCCACCACGTGGCATCCACCACGTAGCATCCACCATGTAGCCTCCACCATGTAGCGTCCACCATGTAGCCTCCACCACGTACTGCCCACCATGTAACCTCAACCACGTAACATCCACCATGTAGTGTCCACCACGTAGCGTCCACCACGTAGCATCCACCACGTAGCGTCCACCATGTAGCCTCAAACATGTAGCCTCCAACATGTAGCCTCCACCATGTAGCCTCCACCACGTAGCCTTCACCACGTAGCCTCCACCAAGTAGCCTTCACCACGTAGCCTCCACCAAGTAGCGTCCACCAAGTAGCGTCCACCAAGTAGCGTCCACCAAGTAGCGTCCACCACGTAGCGTCCACCACGTAGTGTCCACCATGTAGCCTCAACCACGTGGCGTCCACCATGTAGCCTCCACCACGTAGTGTCCACCATGTAGCCTCCACCATGTAGACTCAACCACGAGGCATCCACCATGTAGCCTCCACCACGTGGCATCCACCACAAGTCATCCACCATGTAGCGTCCACCATGTAGCCTCCACCATGTAGCCTCCATCATGTAGCCTCCACCATGTGGCATCCACCATGTAGCATCCACCACGTAGCATCCGCCATGTAGCCTCCACCACGTGGCAACCACCACGTAGCCTCCACCAGATAGCATCCACCATGTAGCCTCCACAACATAGCCACCACCACGTAGCCGCCACCACATAGCCTCACCAGGTAGCCTCACCAGGTAGCCTCACCACGTAGCCCTCACCACGTAGCCTTCACCACATAGTCTTCACCACATAGCATCCACCGCGTAGCTTCCACCATGTAGCATAGCACCCACTGCTGTAGGATAGAATTGTATGGAAAGGATCCTAAGATCCACCTGGATAAAACTCCACCAGTTAGCATAGATTCATCTTTTTTCTTTTTCTTCCTCCAAAGCAACACTTTCTTCGAGGTGAAGTCCATCTCCAATCAGGTGTGGAAGTTCCAGAGGTATCAGCTGATCATGACCTTCCATGACCGACCCATCCTGCCCCCGCCCCTAATCATCTTCCCTCACATCTATATTGTGATGAAGAGGCTGTGCTGCCGCTGCCGACGAAGGGCAGAGGGGGAGCATGATGACCGCGAGAGGCGACTACGTAAGACACCTCATTGAAGCGTCTGGGGCGGGGCCTGATGGCTCCTTCACTTAGGCTGGGGGCGGAGTCTGACTACTGATGTTCAGTAATTAAGACACTTATATAAAAAACTATCCTGAAGTTGAATGAAAATATAACCAATAGCAAAAGGCAGACAGACAGGAGGTGATATTCAGTTGGCTGCTGGTGCATTGCAGTGATATAGTGGACTTTTAAAATCCACCAAGCTGCAGGGGTAGCATCGGTTGTATAAACAATACAATTTTGAGATGGGACTAAGAAGTGGAGGTTCATACTGGTCTTAACCGGACAGAACCCGGCCATCAAAACCATCCCTGTCTCTCATCCCTGGTGGTTCCCATGTTTCCACAGAGCTGGTGCTTAGTCCAGAAGAACTGAAAGGTCTACACGAGTTTGAGGAGCAGTGTGTGGAGGAGTACTTCAGAGAGAAGGATGACGAGAAGCAGTCGTCCAACAATGAGCGAATTCGAGTCACATCAGAGAGGTGAGCAGCTAAATCACACCAGACGGTCTACAATCAGTTGGTCTACGATCAGACAGCCTGCTATCAGTTGCTCTATGATCAGATGGTCAACCATCAGATGGTCTACGATCAGTTGGTCCACATTTAGATGGTCTATAATCAGATGGTCTACAATCAGATGGTATACGATCAGATGGTCTACGATCAGTTGGTCTACATGTAGATAGTCTACGATCAGATGGTCTACGATCAGACGGTCTACCATAAGATGGTCTACATTTAAAAGGTCTCTGATTAGATGGTCTAAGATCAGTTGGTCTACCATCAGATGCTCTATGATCAGATGGTCTACATTTAAAAGGTCTACGATCGGATGGTCTACGATTGGATGGTCTACGATCAGATGGTCCACATTTAGATGGTCTACGATCAGTTGGTCAACGATCAGATGGTCTACGATCGGATGGTCTAAGATTAGATGGTCTGCATTTAAAAGGTCTACGATCGTATGGTCTACGATCGGATGCTCTACGATCAGATGGTCTACAATCAGATGGTCTACGATCAGATGGTGTACGATTGAATGGTATACGATCAGAAGGTCTACATTTAAATGGTCTACATTTATATGGTCTGCGATCGAATGGTCTACCATCAGATGGTCTACGATCAGATGGTCTACGATCAGATGGTGTACGATTGAATGGTATACGATCAGAAGGTCTACATTTAAATGGTCTACATTTAGATGGTCTGCGATCAAATAGTCTACGATCAGATGGTCTACGAAAGATGGTCTACCATAAGATGGTCTACGATCAGTTGGTATACACTTACATGGTCTACCATCAGTTGGTCTACAATAAGATGGTCTACGATCAGTTGGTCTACATTTAGATGGTCTATAATCAAATGGTCTACAATCAGATGATCTACAATCAGATGGTCAACATTTAAATGGTCTACATTTAGATGGTCTACCATCAGTTGGTCTACATTTAGATGGTGTACGATCAGTTGGTCTACGATCAGATGGTCTACCATCAGTTGGTCTACATTTAGATGATCTTCGATCAGTTGGTCTACATTTAGATTGTCTACGATCAGTTGGTCTACGATCAGATGGTCTACATTGAGATGGTCTACATTTACATGGTCTACATTTAGATGGTCTACCATCAGTTGGTCTACATTTAGATGGTCTACCATCAATTGGTCTACCATCAGATGCTCTACGATCAGATGGTCTACATTTAAAAGGTCTACGATCGGATGGTCTACGATTGGATGGTCCACGATCAGATGGTCTAGGATAAGATGGTCTACCATCAGATGCTCTACGATCAGTTGGTCTACATTTAGATGGTCTACCATCAGTTGGTCTGCATTTAGATGGCCTACGATCAGATGGTCTACGATCAGATGGTCTATGATAAGATGGTCTACCATCAGATGCTCTACGATCAGATGGTCTACATTTAGATGGTCGACGATCGGATGGTCTATGATCGGATGGTGTACGATTGAATGGTATACGATCAGAAGGTCTACATTTAAATGGTCTACATTTAGATGGTCTGCGATCAAATAGTCTACGATCAGATGGTCTACAAAAGATGGTCTACCATAACATGGTCTACGATCAGTTGGTCTACATTTAGATGGTCTACCATCAGTTGGTCTACATTTAGATGGTCTACCATCAGTTAGTCTACATTTAGATGGCCTACGATCAGATGGTCTACGATCAGATGGTCTATGATAAGATGGTCTACCATCAGATGCTCTACGATCAGATGGTCTACATTTAAAAGGTCTACGATCTGATGGTCCACAATCAGATGGTCTATGATCAGATGGTCTACATTTAAATGGTCTACATTAAGATTGTCTACGATCAGATGTTCTACGATCAGATGGTCTACCATCAGATGGTCTACGATCAGATGGTCTACATTTAAAAGGTCTACGATCGGATGGTCTACGATCGGATGGTCTACAATCAGATGGTCTACGATCAGATGGTCTACATTTAAATGGTCTACATTTAGATTGTCTACGATCAGATGGTCTACGATCAGATGGTCTACCATCAGATGGTCTACGATCAGATGGTCTCCATTTTGATGGTCTACCATCAGTTGGTCTACGATCAGATGGTCTACGATCAGTTTGTCCACATTTAGATGGTCTATAATCAGATGGTCTACAGTCAGATGGTGTACGATCAGTTGGTCTACATGTAGATAGTCTATGATCAGATGGTCTACATTTAGATGGTCTACAATCAGATGGTCTACGATCAGACGGTCTACCATCAGATGGTCTACGATCAGATGGTCTATGATAAGATGGTCTACCATCAGATGCTCTACGATCAGATGGTCTACATTTAAAAAGTCTACGATCGGATGGTCTACGATCAGATGGTCTACGATCAGATGGTCTACGATCAGATGGTGTACGATTGAATGGTATACGATCAGAAGGTCTACATTTAAATGGTCTACATTTAGATGGTCTGCGATCAAATAGTCTACGATCAGATGGTCTACGATCAGATGGTCTACGAAAGATGGTCTACCATAAGATGGTCTACATTTACATGGTCTACATTTAGATGGTTTACCATCAGTTGGTCTACATTTAGATGGTCTACCATCAATTGGTCTACCATTGGATGCTCTACGATCAGATGGTCTACATTTAGATGGTCTACCATCAGTTGGTCTGCATTTAGATGGCCTACGATCAGATGGTCTACGATCAGATGGTCTATGATAAGATGGTCTACCATCAGATGCTCTACGATCAGATGGTCTACATTTAGATGGTCTACGATCGGATGGTGTATGATCGGATGGTGTACGATTGAATGGTATACGATCAGAAGGTCTACATTTAAATGGTCTACATTTAGATGGTCTGCGATCAAATGGTCTACCATCAGATGGTCTACCATGAGATGGTCTACGATCAGATGGTGTACGATTGAATGGTATACGATCAGAAGGTCTACATTTAAATGGTCTACATTTAGATGGTCTGCGATCAAATAGTCTACGATCAGATGGTCTACGAAAGATGGTCTACCATAAGATGGTCTACGATCAGTTGGTATACACTTACATGGTCTACCATCAGTTGGTCTACAATAAGATGGTCTACGATCAGTTGGTCTACATTTAGATGGTCTATAATCAAATGGTCTACAATCAGATGATCTACAATCAGATGGTCAACATTTAAATGGTCTACATTTAGATGGTCTACCATCAGTTGGTCTACATTTAGATGGTGTACGATCAGTTGGTCTAAGATCAGATGGTCTACCATCAGTTGGTCTACATTTAGATGATCTTCGATCAGTTGGTCTACATTTAGATTGTCTACGATCAGTTGGTCTACGATCAGATGGTCTACATTGAGATGGTCTACATTTAGATGGTCTACATTTACATGGTCTACATTTAGATGGTCTACCATCAGTTGGTCTACATTAAGATGGTCTACCATCAATTGGTCTACCATCAGATGCTCTACGATCAGATGGTCTACATTTAAAAGGTCTACGATCGGATGGTCTACGATTGGATGGTCCACGATCAGATGGTCTAGGATAAGATGGTCTACCATCAGATGCTCTACGATCAGTTGGTCTACATTTAGATGGTCTACCATCAGTTGGTCTGCATTTAGATGGCCTACGATCAGATGGTCTACGATCAGATGGTCTATGATAAGATGGTCTACCATCAGATGCTCTACGATCAGATGGTCTACATTTAGATGGTCGACGATCGGATGGTCTATGATCGGATGGTGTACGATTGAATGGTATACGATCAGAAGGTCTACATTTAAATGATCTACATTTAGATAGTCTGCGATCAAATAGTCTACGATCAGATGGTCTACGATCAGATGGTCTACAAAAGATGGTCTACCATAACATGGTCTACGATCAGTTGGTCTACATTTAGATGGTCTACCATCAGTTGGTCTACATTTAGATGGTCTACCATCAGTTGGTCTACATTTAGATGGCCTACGATCAGATGGTCTACGATCAGATGGTCAATGATAAGATGGTCTACCATCAGATGCTCTACGATCAGATGGTCTACATTTAAAAGGTCTACGATCTGATGGTCCACAATCAGATGGTCTACGATCAGTTGGTTTACATTTAAATGGTCTACATTAAGATTGTCTACGATCAGATGTTCTACGATCAGATGGTCTACCATCAGATGGTCTACGATCAGATGGTCTACATTTAAAAGGTCTACGATCGGATGGTCTACGATCGGATGGTCTACAATCAGATGGTCTACGATCAGATGGTCTACATTTAAATGGTCTACATTTAGATTGTCTACGATCAGATGTTCTACGATCAGATGGTCTACCATCAGATGGTCTACGATCAGATGGTCTCCATTTTGATGGTCTACCATCAGTTGGTCTACGATCAGATGGTCTACGATCAGTTTGTCCACATTTAGATGGTCTATAATCAGATGGTCTACAGTCAGATGGTGTACGATCAGTTGGTCTACATGTAGATAGTCTACCATCAGATGGTCTACGATCAGATGGTCTATGATAAGATTGTCTACCATCAGATGCTCTACGATCAGATGGTCTACATTTAAAAAGTCTACGATCGGATGGTCTACGATCAGATGGTCTACGATCAGATGGTCTACGATCAGATGGTCTACGATCAGATGGTGTACGATTGAATGGTATACGATCAGAAGGTCTACATTTAAATGGTCTACATTTAGATGGTCTGCGATCAAATAGTCTACGATCAGATGGTCTACGATCAGATGGTCTACGAAAGATGGTCTACCATAAGATGGTCTACATTTACATGGTCTACATTTAGATGGTTTACCATCAGTTGGTCTACATTTAGATGGTCTACCATAACATGGTCTACGATCAGTTGGTCTACATTTAGATGGTCTACCATCAGTTGGTCTACATTTAGATGGCCTACGATCAGATGGTCTACGATCAGATGCTCTACGATCAGATGGTCTACATTTAAAAGGTCTACGATCGGATGGTCTACAATCAGATGGTCTACGATCAGATGGTCTACGATCAGTTTGTCCACATTTAGATGGTCTATAATCAGATGGTCTACAGTCAGATGGTGTACGATCAGTTGGTCTACATGTAGATAGTCTATGATCAGATGGTCTACATTTAGATGGTCTACAATCAGATGGTCTACGATCAGATGGTCTACGATCAGATGGTCTACGATCAGATGGTGTACGATTGAATGGTATACGATCAGAAGGTCTACATTTAAATGGTCTACATGTAGATGGTCTATAATCAGATGGTCTACAGTCAGATGGTGTACGATCAGTTGGTCTACATGTAGATAGTCTACGATCAGATGGTCTACGATCAGATGGTCTACGAAAGATGGTCTACCATAAGATGGTCTACGATCAGTTGGTATACACTTACATGGTCTACCATCAGTTGGTCTACAATCAGATGGTCTACGATCAGTTGGTCTACATTTAGATGGTCTACGATCAAATGGTCTACAATCAGATGATCTACAATCAGATGGTCAACATTTAGGTGGTCTAAGATCAGTTGGTCTACGATCAGATGGTCTACCATCAGTTGGTCTACATTTAGATGATCTTCGATCAGTTGGTCTACATTTAGATTGTCTACAATCAGTTGGTCTGCGATCAGATGGTCTACATTGAGATGGTCTACATTTACATGGTCTACATTTAGATGGTCTACCATCAGTTGGTCTACATTTAGATGGTCTACCATCAATTGGTCTACCATCAGATGCTCTACGATCAGATGGTCTACATTTAAAAGGTCTACGATCGGATGGTCTACGATTGGATGGTCTACGATCAGATGGTCTAGGATCGGATGGTCTACCATCAGATGCTCTACGATCAGTTGGTCTACATTTAGATGGTCTACCATCAGTTGGTCTACAATCAGATGGCCTACGATCAGATGGTCTACGATCAGATGGTCTATGATAAGATGGTCTACCATCAGATGCTCTACGATCAGATGGTCTACATTTAAAAGGTCTACGATCGGATGGTCTACGATCGGATGGTCTAAAATCAGATGGTCTACGATCAGATGGTCTACATTTAAATGTTCTACGATCAGATGGTCGAAATATAGATGGTCTACATTTAGATGGTCTACAATTAGATGATCTACGATCAGCTGGTCTACATTTAAAAGGTCTACGATCAGTTGGTCTACGATCAGATGGTCTACCATCAGATGGTCTACGATCAGTTGGTCTACGATCAGATGGTCTACCATCAGATGGTCTAAGATCAGATGGTCCACGATCAGATGGTCTACATTTAAAAAGTCTACAATCGGATGGTCTACAATCAGATGGTCTACATTTAGATGGTCTACGATCAGTTTGTCTACAATCAGATGGTCTACGTTTAAATGGTCTACGATCAGATATTCTTTATTTAGATGGTCTACATTTAGATGGTCTACAATTAGACGGTCTACACTTTGATGGTCTACAATCAGTTGGTCTACATTTAAATTGTCTACGGTCAGTTGGTCTACGATCAGATGGTCTACAATCAGATGGTCTACGATCGGATGGACTACGATCAGATGGTCTACATTTAAAAGGTCTACGATCGGATGGTCTACGATCAGATGGTCTACCAACAGATGCTCCACGATCAGATGCTCTACGATCAGATGCTCTACATTTAAAAGATCTACGATCGGATGGTCTACGATCGGATGGTCTACGATCATATGGTCTACGATCAGATGGTCTACGATCGGATGGTCTACCATCAGTTGGTCAACGATCAGATGGTCTACAATCAGAAGGTCTAAAATCAGATGGTGTATGATCAGATGGTCTACGATCAGATGGTCTACATTTAAAAGGTCTACGATCGGATGGTCTACGATCGGATGGTCTACGATCAGATGGTCTACCATCAGATGCTCAACGATCAGATGCTCTACGATCAGATGCTCTACATTTAAAAGATCTACGATCGGATGGTCTACGATCGGATGGTCTACGATCATATGGTCTACGATCAGATGGTCTACGATCGGATGGTCTACGATCAGATGATCTACCATCATATGGTCTACGATCAGTTGGTCTACGATCAGATGGTCTACCATCAGATGGTCTAAGATCAGATGGTCCACGATCAGATGGTCTACATTTGAAAAGGTCTACAATCGGATGGTCCACAATCGGATGGTCTACATTTAGATGGTCTACGATCAGTTTGTCTACAATCAGATGGTCTACGTTTAAATGGTCTACGATCAGATATTCTATATTTACATGGTCTACATTTAGATGGTCTACATTTAGACGGTCTACACTTTGATGGTCTACAATCAGTTGGTCTACATTTAAATTGTCTACGGTCAGTTGGTCTACGACCAGATGGTCTACAATCAGATGGTCTACGATCGGATGGACTACGATCAGATGGTCTACGATCAGATGGTCTACATTGAAAAGGTCTACGATCGGATGGTCTACGATCAGATGGTCTACCATCAGATGCTCCACGATCAGATGCTCTACGATCAGATGCTCTACATTTAAAAGATCTACGATCAGATGGTCTACGATCGGATGGTCTACGATCATATGGTCTACGATCAGATGGTCTACGATCGGATGGTCTACGATCAGCTGGTCTACGATCGGATGGTCTATGATCAGATGGTCCACAATCAGATGGTCAACGATCAGATGGTCTACAATCAGTTGGTCTACGATCGGATGGTCTGCGATCAGATGGTCCACGATCAGATGGTCTATGATCAGATGGTCTACGATCAGATGGTCTACGATTGGATGGTCTACAATCAGATGGTCAACAATCAGATGGTCTACAATCAGTTGGTCAACAATCGGATGGTCTACAATCAGATGGTCTACCATCAGATGCTCCACAATCAGATGCTCTACGATCAGATGCTCTACATTTAAAAGATCTACGATCGGATGGTCTACGATCGGATGGTCTACGATCATATGGTCTACGATCAGATGGTCTACGATCGGATGGTGTGCGATCAGATGGTCTACGATCGGATGGTCTACGATCAGATGTTCTACGATAAGATCGTCTACCATCAGATGCTCTACATTTAAAAGGTCTACAATCTGATGGTATACGATCAGTTGGTCTACGATCAGTTGGTCTACGATCAGATGGTATACAATCAGATGGTCTAAGATCAGATGGTCCACGATCAGATGGTCCACATTTAAAAGGTCTATTATTGGATGGTCTACAATCGGATGGTCTACATTTAGATGGTCTACCATCAGTTGGTCTACATTTAGATTGTCTATGATCAGTTTGTCTACAATCAGATGGTCTACGTTTAAATGGTCTACGATCAGATGTTCTATATTTAGATGGTCTACATTTAGATGGTCCACAATTAGACGGTCTACACTTTGATTGTCTACAATCAGTTGGTATACATTTAAATTGTCTACGGTCAGTTGGTCTACGATCAGATGGTCTACAATCAGATGGTCTACGATCGGATGGTCTACGATCAGATGGTCTACAATCAGATGGTCTACGATCGGATGGTCTACGATCAGATGGTCTACGATCAGATGGTCTACTTTTAGATGGTCTACGATCAGGTGGTCTACGATCGGATGATCTACGATCAGATGGTCTACGATCAGATGGTCTAAAATCAGATGGTGTATGATCAGATGGTCTACGATCAGATGGTCCACATTTAAAAGGTCTACGATCGGATGGTCTACGATCGGATGGTCTACGATCAGATGGTCTACCATCAGATGCTCAACGATCAGATGCTCTACGATCAGATGCTCTACATTTAAAAGATCTACGATCGGATGGTCTACGATCGGATGGTCTACGATCATATGGTCTACGATCAGATGGTCTACGATCGGATGGTCTACGATCAGATGATCTACGATCAGATGGTTTACGATCAGATGGTCTACCATCAGCTGGTCAACGATCAGATGGTCTACAATCAGTTGCTCTACGATCGGATTGTGTACGATCAGATGGTCTACATTTAAAAGGTCTACGATCGGATGGTCTACCATCAAATGCTCTACCATCAGATGCTCTACGATCAGATGCTCTACATTTAAAAGGTCTACGATCGGATGGTCTACGATCGGAAGGTCTACAATCAGATGGTCTACGATCGGATGGTCTACGATCAGATGGTCTACTTCTAGATGGTCTACGATCAGATGGTCTACGATCGGATGATCTACGATCAGATGGTCTACGATCAGATGGTCTACCATCAGTTGGTCAACGATCAGATGGTCTACAATCAGATGGTCTAAAATTAGATGGTGTATGATCAGATGGTCTACGATCAGATGGTCTACATTTAAAAGGTCTACGATCGGATGGTCTACGATCAGATGGTCTACGATCAGTTGGTCTACGATCAGATGGTCTACGATCAGTTGGTCTACATTTAGATTGTCTACGATCAGTTGGTCTACAATCAGATGGTTTATATTTAAATGTTCTACGATCAGATGGTCGAAATATAGATGGTCTACATTTAGATGGTCTACAATTAGACGGTCTACGATCAGCTGGTGTACATTTAAAAGGGCTACGATCAGTTGGTCTACTATCAGACAGCCTGCTATTAGTTGCTCTATGATCAGATGGTCTACCATCAGATGGTCTACGATCAGTTGGTCTACTTTTAGATGTTCTACGATCAGTTGGTCTACGATCAGATGGTCTACGATCAAATGGTCTATGATCAGCTGGTCTACATTTGGATGGTCTACCATCAGTTGGTCTACGATCAGATGGTCTACATTTAAAAGGTCTACGATTGGATGATCTACGATTGGATGGTCTATGATCAGTTGGTCTACATTTAGATGGTCTACGATCAGTTGGTCAAGGATCAGATGGTCTACAATCAGATGGTCTACGATCGGATGGTCTCCGATCAGATGGTCTACATTTAAAAGGTCTACGATCGGATGGTCTACGATCAGATGGTCTACGATCAGATGGTCTACATTTAAAAGGTCTACGATCGGATGGTCTACGATCAGATGGTCTACATTTAAAAGGTCTACGATCGGATGGTCTACCATCAAATGCTCTACCATCAGATGCTCTACATTTAAAAGGTCTACGATCGGATGGTCTACGATCGGATGGTCTACGATCAGATGGTCTACAATCAGATGGTCTACGATCGGATGGTCTCCGATCAGATGGTCTACATTTAAAAGGTCTACGATCGGATGGTCTACGATCAGATGGTCTACGATCAGATGGTCTACATTTAAAAGGTCTACGATCGGATGGTCTACGATCAGATGGTCTACATTTAAAAGGTCTACGATCGGATGGTCTACCATCAAATGCTCTACCATCAGATGCTCTACATTTAAAAGGTCTACGATCGGATGGTCTACGATCGGATGGTCTACGATCAGATGGTCTACAATCAGATGGTCTACGATCGCATGGTCTACGATCAGATGGTCTACGATCAGATGGTCTACTTTTATATGGTCTACGATCAGATGGTCTACGATCGGATGATCTACGATCAGATGATCTATGATCAGATGGTCTACGATCGGATGGTCTACGATCAGATGGTCTACGATCAGATGGTCTGCGATCAGATGTTCTACTTTTAGATGGTCTACGATCAGATGGTCTACCATAAGATGGTCTACGATCAGTTGGTACACACTTACATGGTCTACCATCAGTTGGTCTACAATCAGATGGTCTACGATAAGTTGGTCTACATTTAGATGGTCTATAATCAAATGGTCTACAATCAGATGATCTACAATCAGATGGTCAACATTTAAATAGTCTACATTTAGATGGTCTACCATCAGTTTGTCTACATTTAGATGGTCTACATTTATATGGTCTATGATCAGGTGGTCTACGATCAGATGGTCTACCATCAGATGGTCTACATTTAAAAGGTCTACGATCGGTTGGTCTACGATCATATGGTCTACGATAAGATGGTCTACCATCAGATGCTCTACAATCAGATGGTCTTCATTTAAAAGGTCAACGATCGGATGGTCTACGATCGGATGGTCTACAATCAGATGGTCTACGATCAGATGGTCCACGATCGGATGGTGTACGATCAGATGGTCTACATTTAAATGGTCTACATTTAGATTGTCTACGATCAGATGGTCTACCATCAGATGGTCTACATTTAGATGGTCTACGCTCAGATTGTCTACGATCAGTTGGTCTACGATCAGATGGTCTACGATCAGATGGTATACAATCAGATGGTCTAAGATCAGATGGTCCACGATCAGATGGTCTACATTTAAAAGGTCTATGATCGGATGGTCTACAATCGGATGGTCTACATTTAGATGGTCTACCATCAGTTGGTCTACATTTAGATTGTCTATGATCAGTTTGTCTACAATCAGATGGTCTACGTTTAAATGGTCTACGATCAGATGTTCTATATTTAGATGGTCTACATTTAGATGGTCTACAATTAGACGGTCTACACTTTGATGGTCTACAATCAGTTGGTCTACATTTAAATTGTCTACGGTCAGTTGGTCTACGATCGGATGGTCTACGATCAGATGGTCTACGATCAGTTGGTCTACGATCAGATGGTCTACGATCAGTTAGTCTACATTTAGATTGTCTACGATCAGTTGGTCTATAATCAGATGGTCTATATTTAAATGTTCTACGATCAGATGGTCGAAATATAGATGGTCTACATTTAGATGGTCTACAATTAGACGGTCTACGATCAGCTGGTCTACATTTAAAAGGTCTACGATCAGTTGGTCTACTATCAGACAGCCTGCTATCAGTTGCTCTATGATCAGATGGTCTACCATCAGATGGTCTACGATCAGTTGGTCTACTTTTAGATGTTCTACGATCAGTTGGTCTACGATCCGATGGTCTACGATCAGATGGTCTACGATCAAATGGTCTACGATCAGCTGGTCTACATTTGGATGGTCTACCATCAGTTGGTCTACGATCAGATGGTCTACATTTAAAAGGTCTACGATTGGATGATCTACGATTGGATGGTCTATGATCAGTTGGTCTACATTTAGATGATCTATGATCAGATGGTCTATGATCAGATGGTCTACGATCGGATGGTCTACGATCAGATGGTCTATGATTAGATGGTCTACGATTGGATGGTCTACGATCAGATGGTCTACGATCAGATGTTCTACTTTTAGATGGTCTATGATCAGATGGTCTACCATCAGATGGTCTACGATCAGTTGGTCTACATTTAGATGGTCTATAATCAAATGGTCTACAATCAGATGAGCTACAATCAGATGGTCAACATTTAAATAGTCTACATTTAGATTGTCTACCATCAGTTTGTCTACATTTAGATGGTCTACATTTATATGGTCTATGATCAAGTGGTCTACGATCAGATGGTCTACCATCAGATGGTCTACATTTAAAAGGTCTACGATCGGATGGTCTACGATCATATGGTCTACGATCAGATGGTCTACCATCAGATGCTCTACAATCAGATGGTCTTCATTTAAAAGGTCAACGATCGGATGGTCTACGATTGGATGGTCTACAATCAGATGGTCTACGATCAGATGGTCCACGATCGGATGGTGTACGATCAGATGGTCTACATTTAAATGGTCTACATTTAGATTGTCTACGATCAGATGGTCTACCATCAGATGGTCTAAGATCAGATGGTCTACATTTAGATGGTCTACAATCAGTTGGTCTACGATCAGACGGTCTACCATCAGATGGTCTACATGTAAAAGGTCTCCGATCTGATGGTCTGCGATCAGTTGGTCTCCGATCTGATGGTCTACGATCAGTTGGTCTACGATCAGATGGTCTACATTTAAAAGGTCTACGATCGGATGGTCTACGATCAGACAGTCTACCATCAGATGGTCTACATGTAAAAGGTCTCCGATCTGATGGTCTACGATCAGTTGGTCTACGATCAGATGGTCTACGATCAGATGGTCTACATTTAAAAGGTCTACGATCGGATGGTCTACGATCAGATGGTCTACCATCAAATGGTTTACATTCAAAAGGTCTACGATCGGATGGTCTACGATTGGATGGTCTACAATCAGATGGTCTACGATCAGATGGTCTACAATCAGATCGTCTACGATCAGATTGTCTCCATTTAAAAGGTCTACGATTGGATGGTCTATGATCCGATGGTCTACGATCGAATGGTCTATGATCAGATGGTTTACGATCAGATTGTCTACCATCATTTGGTCTACATTTAGATGTTCTATGATCAGATGGTCTACATTTAGATGTTCTATGATCAGATGGTCTACATTTAGATGTTCTATGATCAGATGGTCTACATTTAGATGTTCTATGATCACATGGTCTATGATCAGTTTGTATACGATCAAACGGTATACTATCAGATGGTCTACCATCAGTTGGTCTACATTTAGATGGTCTACCATTTGATGGTCCACGATCAGACAGCCTGCTATCAGATGGAGTACAATTGGATGGTCTATGAGCAGACGGTTTATGATCATATATGTTCCTTGTGTTCAGGGTGGAGAACATGTCCATGCGTCTGGAGGAAGTGAATGAAAGGGAGCACTCCATGAAGGCCTCCCTTCAGACGGTAGACCTCCGCCTGGCTCAGCTGGAGGAGTTTTCCAGCCGGATGATGAACGCAGTGGAGAAGCTGGCAGGTGTAGACCGGGATCAGCTGGTCCGTGCACGGTCCAGAGCATCGTCCGTGTGCGAGCCGTCTTCTCTGCTACGACACGGCAGCATCAACAGCGTGGATGGGTACAGCCTCTACCGGTACCAGCTGGACACCGACGACAGGACGTTGGTCTGTGAAGACTCAGAAGACAACAAGGTTCATCCCAGTTCAGGGGGACAACTGGGATACTCCCAGGGACTAAACACAGCAGGTAGGAGCCAGGAGATAAGACCAGTTCAGGAACTGGAACTGCGTCTGAAACCGGGCCAGGTACTGGGTCAGATACTGAGTCAGAAACCAGGTTAAGAACTGGTTCAGAATCCAGGAGCCTCATTTATGAACCTGTGCGTAGCAACGCTGACTCCAGGCGGAACAAAATGCTCCAGATGATGCTGGAAGTGCTTCATTCCTTTGTTTCAGATTATAAAATGAACGGACATAAATGAGACGTCTCTGACTCCAGTTTATTTACTGGGAACATACTGGTGTTCCTGTGTGTCCCAGCTGGGTTGCAGCGCTGCAGATGTGGTCGGGGGGGGGGGGATTCTCCACCTCTGATGTGTTGCATCACTTCTAGACGTTTGGCAGCAGTTTGGTTCCAACATGATGGTTGGAGGTCGGGGACAACAGCGCTGGTCGCAGCTGAACGGGACACGTTACCATTTAGTAGCATGTTATGTAGCGTCTCCACTATCTGCACACATCTGCAGCTGTACAACAGGTTTCCTCCTGGGCATGGAGGCACCTCCACCTGCCTCCATCTGCCCGATGGCCGCTACACCACGTCTGGCTGTGGAGAACATCGTTCTGTTCCTCTGCTCTGGGTTGGGAAAAGGAGCGGACCCGACCGGTCAGTCCCTTCCCTTTGGAAGGTGCCGGACTGGAGTCCAGAGTCTCCATGTTCCATGTCCACCAGCAGGGACAGATAAGCCACGTTGGGGAGCATTTTATATCCAACCATCACTTCATGTTCTGTATCTGCAGGTGGAGGAAACACCTGAGCAGCCTGATGATGGGCTGTTGTCATGGCGACGCGTCATTTTAATGCATTTTTTCATTTAGACTTTTATTATTAATGCAGCTTCTGTATGACTTAACTGTGTGAAATGGTTTTTATAACACGTAGAACTGCTTGGTTTCAGAGCAGGTTTTACTGGTTGATGTTTTAGTGCTGGAGGAACAAGATCAAATGTGCGTTTTCTTTTTTTGTTTTTTTGCAAATGCTGTTAATGTACATCATTCTGCGTAAAGATTTATATTTGATTTTGATCAAATATCAAATTTCCCACCATTTCTTTGCTTTTATTTCCTGCCTTTGGTGTCGCCGTTTCCCGTTTCTCCAGATGTCGTACGCCGGGGTCAGAGTTGGCGTGGAGGTCGGGACGTTTTACCGCCAAGTCCTGCTTTGATTAATCCCAAAAGTTGAATAGAATTGACGTACGCCAGGTTTTGTGCGACAACTTTGTGAACGAGGCCCCAGATCTGGAACCTGATCAGAAACCAGGTCGGAAATCAGACCAGAGGGCAGGATCCATCCATTCATCCATCCATTGTTCAGAACTGTTTCTAAAATCCACTGTGTTTGGGTTCAGAGATTTAAGAGCGTTTCAGTTCCACGTCTCGGTTCTGTTCAGATTCACTTTTAATTTTTCGGGGTTTCGGAATCTTTCAAGGTTCTGCATGTTGGACATTACTGCTACCTGACCAGAACTCCACAGATACCTGCAGAACTGATCAGAACTCTGTGACTGTTTCAGGTGCCGTGAAGGACTTCAGTTCCGGTGTGGACTCTGGAGGACGGAAGGACAGGACTCAGTCCTTTTCCAACGTTGACATCCTGATCTCCCCCTGTGACCATGCCCACACTGGCCCCCCTCCTCTTCAGGATAGCCTGACGGACTCCAACATGGACCAATCAGCACAAAAGAGTCGTCTGGAAGCGGCGGTGTCTTTCCCTCTGGAGAGGTCAAGGGTCACAGAGTATTCCTCGTCTCTCAGCAGCAGGAAGTGCATCAGCACTATTGTTTGTAGCCCCGCCCATTGGGACCAGGAGCACGTCAGCAGTCTAATCTCTTTGCAGATGAAGGCGGAGTCGGGTGGAGGTGCAGAGGAGTCCAGATTGCCCATAGATGGTAACTATGGTAACGTAGAGGATGGTAATGTAGAGGAAGAGGACCGGATCTATCCGTCGCTTCGTTCCAAGAGTCTCAACACAAACCCGAGGAAGACAAAGAAGAGGATGCAGGATGAGGATATACCTCGGTCTGCTAGTAGTGTCAAAGACCTGGTGTCAGTCTTCAGGGCAGGTCAGGAGACCCCGGGTCAGAACCAAGTCCACAGACCATGAACCTGAAGGACTGAGGTGAACTGGATGGGACCCGGAACTGCTGCGATGAAACAGTATTCCAGTTTCAGAATCTGGAAAATGACATACAACTGGAGGTTTAAACTGGTCTTATAAGACTGACTATCTGTCTATTAATCTATCTCGTCTATCGATCTAGGCGCAGTTCACCTTCTGTCCACCAGGTGAAGCTAAACTTTATCAATGCTGAAATTCACCTCAATGATCCAACATCTTTGAGTCACATGACTTTCAGTCAACCCACCAATGCTCCTGTCAGTCCTGGTTCTGACCGGGTCTCACCACTTGTTCTGACTGGGTCTGACCAGTTTTCATCATCTGTAAGGGACAATTCAGAACAAGACATCCATACACATCATCACATCACCAGAGGATCCTGCCATGAAGAGTTGCAGGAACGTCACAAACACCAGAAATAAACACATGAACATAAAACTGTTCCAAAAAGACCTTTAAAACCTCACACTGAGCACCATCAGTAGGTTTTGACCAGTTCTAACTGGTTTTGCTTGGACTTAATGATGCCATGACTAGTGTGAACTGTACTATATTAGACTATACTGGTCTGAAGCTGATCTAGAATCTTATCCTGGAACTGATACTGTACCTGATCCTGGATTGAGCTAGGACCTGATCCAGGACTTGGTTGCATATCTGAGTGATGACGTAACATAAACTCCGGCTGATGTTTTCAACTTTTATTGACATAAATATAACGACAGAATTCAGAAGAAAAGCAGATGGATTTTGAATCAGATCAGGTCCAGGCCTTGCTACAGGTCCTCCATAGAATGAATTAATCAATCAATCTGGACATTTTCAATGAATGAAAACCGCATCTGTTTTAAATATTATTTTGATGTCTCTGGATGTCTCTGGTCCCGACTGGTCGTCTCTGGATGTCTCTGGTCCTGTCTGGATGTTGGACTTCTTTGACAGGCTGAACACCACAGATCCCATCAAGACCACATTCCTATGTTGGTACCAGATCCGTTCCAGACAACGTTTCTATGATGTACCAGACTGGATTCAGATTAGTTCTTTTTCAAAGCTACTTCAGTGAGTAGACATCGTGCCAGTAGCACGGTAGCGAAGACACGGTAGCGAAGACACGGTAGCGGGGACACGGTAGCAAAGACACAGTAGCGAAGACACGGTAGCGGGGACACGGTAGCAAAGACACGGTAGCGAAGACACGGTAGCGAAGACACGGTAGCGGGGACACAGTAGCGGGGACACGGTAGCAAAGACACGGTAGCAAAGACACGGTAGTGGGGACATGGTAGCGGGGACACGGCAGCAAAGACACGGTAGGAAAGACACGGTAGTGGGGACATGGTAGCGGGGACACGGCAGCAAAGACACGGTAGCAAAGACACGGTAGTGGGGACATGGTAGCGGGGACACGGTAGCAAAGACACGGTAGCAAAGACACGGTAGTGGGGACATGGTAGCGGGGACACGGCAGCAAAGACACGGTAGGAAAGACACGGTAGTGGGGACATGGTAGCGGGGACACGGCAGCAAAGACACGGTAGCAAAGACACGGTAGTGGGGACATGGTAGCGGGGACACGGTAGCAAAGACACGGTAGCGGGGACACGGTAGCAAAGACACGGTAGCGAAGACACGGTAGCGAAGACACAGTTGCGGGGACATGGTAGCGGGGACACGGTAGCGGGGACATGGTAGTGGGGACATGGTAGCGGGGACACGGTAGCAAAGACACGGTAGCAAAGACACGGTAGCGGGGACACGGTAGCAAAGACACGGTAGCGAAGACACGGTAGCAAAGACACGGTAGCAAAGACACGGTAGCGAAGACACGGTAGCGAAGACATGGTAGCGAAGACATGGTAGCGAAGACACAGTAGCGGGGACACGGTAGCAAAGACACGGTAGCGAAGACACGGTAGCGGGGACACGGTAGCAAAGACACGGTAGCGAAGACACGGTAGCAAAGACACGGTAGCAAAGACACGGTAGCGAAGACACGGTAGCAAAGACACGGTAGCAAAGACACGGTAGCGAAGACACGGTAGCGAAGACACAGTAGCGGGGACACGGTAGCAAAGACACGGTAGCGAAGACACGGTAGCGAAGACACGGTAGCAAAGACACGGTAGTGGGGACATGGTAGCGGGGACACGGTAGCAAAGACACGGTAGCGGGGACACGGTAGCAAAGACACGGTAGCGAAGACACGGTAGCGGGGACACTGTAGCAAAGACACGGTAGCGAAGACACAGTTGCGGGGACACGGTAGCAAAGACACGGTAGCGAAGACACGGTAGTGGGGACATGGTAGCGGGGACACGGTAGCGAAGACACGGTAGCGAAGACACGGTAGCGAAGACACAGTAGCGGGGACACGGTAGTGGGGACATGGTAGCGGGGACACGGTAGCAAAGACACGGTAGCAAAGACACGGTAGCGGGGACACTGTAGCAAAGACACGGTAGCGAAGACACAGTTGCGGGGACACGGTAGCAAAGACACGGTAGCGAAGACACGGTAGTGGGGACATGGTAGCGGGGACACGGTAGCGAAGACACGGTAGCGAAGACACGGTAGCGAAGACACAGTAGCGGGGACACGGTAGCGGGGACACGGCAGCAAAGACACGGTAGTGGGGACATGGTAGCGGGGACACGGTAGCAAAGACACGGTAGCGGGGACATGGTAGCGGGGACACGGTAGCAAAGACACAGTAGCGGGGACACGGTAGCAAAGACACAGTAGTGGGGACACGGTAGCAAAGACACGGTAGTGGGGACACGGTAGCGGGGACACGGTAGCAAAGACACAGTAGTGGGGACACGGTAGCAAAGACACGGTAACGAAGACACGGTAGCGAAGACACAGTAGCGGGGACACGGTAGCAAAGACACGGTAGCGGGGACATGGTGGCGGGGACATGGTAGCAAAGACACGGTAGTGGGGACATGGAAGCGGGGACACGGTAGCAAAGACAGGTAGTGGGGACACGGTAGCAAAGACACGGTAGCGGGGACATGGTAGCGGGGACACGGTAGCGGGGACACGGTAGCAAAGACACAGTAGCGGGGACACGGTAGCAAAGACACAGTAGTGGGGACACGGTAGCAAAGACACGGTAGCGGGGACACGGTAGCAAAGACACAGCAGTGGGGATACGGTAGCAAAGACACAGTAGTGGGGACACGGTAGCAAAGACACGGTAGCGGGGACACGGTAGCAAAGACACAGCAGTGGGGACACGGTAGCAAAGACACAGCAGTGGGGATACGGTAGCAAAGACACAGTAGTGGGGACACGGTAGCGGGGACACGGTAGCGAAGACACGGTAGCGGGGACACGGTAGCGAAGACAGTAGCGGGGACACAGTAGCGGGGACACGGTAGCGAAGACACGGTAGTGGGGACACGGTAGCGGGGACACGGTAGCGAAGACACGGTAGCGGGGACACGGTAGCGAAGACAGTAGCGGGGACACGGTAGCGGGGACACGGTAGCGAAGACACGGTAGTGGGGACACGGTAGCGCAGACACGGTAGCGGGGACACGGTAGCGAAGACACGGTAGCGGGGACACGGTAGCGAAGACACGGTAGCGAAGATACGGTAGCGGGGACACGGTAGCGAAGACACGGTAGCGGGGACACGGTAGCGAAGACACGGTAGCGGGGACACGGTAGCGAAGACACGGTAGCGGGGACACGGTAGCGGGGACACGGTAGCGAAGATACGGTAGCGAAGACACGGTAGCGGGGACACGGTAGCGAAGACACGGTAGCGGGGACACGGTAGCGGGGACACGGTAGCGGGGACACGGTAGCGAAGACACGGTAGCGGGGACACGTTAGCGCAGACACGGTAGCGGGGACACGGTAGCGAAGACACAGTAGCGGGGACACGGTAGCGAAGACACAGTAGCGGGGACACGGTAGCGAAGACACAGTAGCGGGGACACGGTAGCGAAGACACGGTAGCGGGGACACGTTAGCGCAGACACGGTAGCGGGGACACGGTAGCGAAGACACGGTAGCGCAGACACGGTAGCGGGGACACGGTAGCGAAGCTACGGTAGCGAAGACACGGTAGCGGGCACCTGTTAGCGGGGACATCATGTGACCAAACACATACAAAACATCTGATTTTGCTAAAAGATCATTTGAAGCTGAAACATGACATTTCTTCATTAAAAGGCGGTTGGAGCTGTAATAACTGCAGTCTGAACATAAACAACATTCTGATAGACCTGGAACATCCTGAGTCCTCTGAGAGTCCTGATCTGAACCTGGACTGTCCCACAGCAGAGAAGAATCATCACAATTCCGTGAACTCAAAATGTTCTCGGTAAACAGCTGAACAGAACCTGAACCAGAACTTGAAACCACAGAGGAGGTCCGAGAACTGGGTTGGGTCCTGGTCTGGGTCCAGGACTGGGTCCAGGACTGGGTCCAGGTCTGAGGACTGTTTAATATTTTCAATAAATCAGAGGATTTTCTGGACTTTTCAGGTCTGTATGTGTTGGTGTGTGTGTGTGTGTGTGTGTGTGTGTGTGTGTGTGTGTACACTCAGGCTGACCACAGCAGCCAATTGCAAACAGTCCGGTGGTCATGTGACCAGGGCGTCCTGCTCCATCAGACGTTGGTGGTGGAGTGTGTGGTGGAGATGTTGTCCATGCGGAAGCGGACCACCTTGTTGGATGGAGATGGATGCAGGAGGTGGCGGCTGAAAACTTGACGACAGGCTTTCCGGAAGTTTTCCGACAGGAAGGCGTAGAGGACGGGGTTGATGCAGGAGTGTCCGTAGGACAGACAGTGAGCCGTAATCCGGAAGGCGAAGGAGGCGTTGGTCAGAGGGAAGCTGCCAAACGCCACCCACATGTCGATGATGTGATGAGGCATCCAGCAGACGGTGAAGGCAGAGACGAGGAGGAGGACAGTCTGAGCGGTCTGAGGACAAAACACGGATATGAACCTGCTGGATACCATAGCAGTTCCTTGGGAATAATAATACTTCACTTTCAAAATATACCACAACTGTTCCCACAATGTCCAGAGAAGGCGGGAGAACATTCCATATTAATTTGACATGTATTAACTATTCCCAAACGTTCCTGTTACATTCCCACTCTTTATCAAAACTTTCTGGTTATATTCTCAAATGTTCCCAAAATGTTCCTGTTATATTCCCAAAAATTCCCAAAATCTTCTCGTTATATTCCCAAACCTTCCCAAAATGTTCCTGTTATATTACCACATTTTCTCAAAACCTTCCGTTTATGTTCCCAAAATGTTCCTGTTATATTCCCACACCTTCCCAAAACATTCCTGTTATATTCCCAAACCTTCCCAAAACGTCCTGTTATATCCCCGAACGTTCCAAATACATTTCTGTTATATTCCCAAACTTTCCAGTTATATTCCCAAACTTTCTCAAAACTTTCAGGTTATATTCCCAAACGTTCCCAAAACGTTCTTGTAATATTCCCGAACATTCCTGTTATATTCCCAAACCTTCCCAAAACGTCCTGTTATATCCCGGAACGTTCCAAAAACATTTCTGTTATATTCCCAAACTTTCCAGTTATATTCCCAAACATTCCCAAAATGTTCCTGTTATATTCCCAAACTTTCTCAAAACTTTCCATTTATATTCCGAAAAATTCCCAAAACGTTCCTGTTATATTCTCCAACTTTCTCAAAACTTTCCGGCTATATTCCCAAACCTTCCCAAACCGTTCCTGTTATATTCCCAAACCTTCCCAAAATGTCCCTCCTATATTCCCAAACATCCCCAAAGCGTTCCTGTTATATTCCCAAACTTTCTCAAAACTTTCAGGTTGTATTCCCAAACGTTCCCAAAACGTCCTGTTATATTCCCAAACATTCCCAAAATGTTCCAGTTATATTCCCCAACATTCCTGTTATATTCCCAAACCTTCCCAAAACATCCTGTTATATCCCTGAACGTTCCAAAAACATTTCTGTTATATTCCCAAACTTTCCAGTTATATTCCCAAATGTTCCAAAAATGTTCCTTTTATATTCCCAAACTTTCTCAAAACTTTCCATTTATATTCCCAAACATTCCCAAAACGTTCTAGGTATATTCCATGACATTCCCAAAACATTCCGGTTATATTCCGAAAAATTCCCAAAACGTTCCTGTTATATTCCCAAACTTTCTAAAAACTTTCCGGCTATATTCCCAAACATTCCCAAAACATTCCAGTTATATTCCCAAAATGTTCCGAAAGTGTTCCTGTTATATTCCCAAACTTTCTCAAAACTTTCAGGTTATATTTCCAAACGTTCCCAAAATGTTTCTGTAATATTCCCCAACATTCATGTTATATTCCCAAACCTTCCCAAAACGTCCTGTTATATCCCGGAATGTTCCAAAAACATTTCTGTTATATTCCCAAACTTTCCAGTTATATTCCCAGACATTCCCAAAATGTTCCTGTTATATTCCCAAACTTTCTCAAAACTTTCCATTTATATTCCGAAAAATTCCCAAAACGTTCCTGTTATATTCTCCAACTTTCTCAAAACTTTCCGGCTATATTCCCAAACCTTCCCAAACCGTTCCTGTTATATTCCCAAACCTTCCCAAAATGTCCCTCCTATATTCCCAAACATTCCCAAAATTTTCCTCCTATATTCTCAAACATTCCCAAAGCGTTCCTGTTATATTCCCAAACTTTCAGGTTGTATTCCCAAACGTTCCCAAAACGTCCTGTTATATTCCCAAACATTCCCAAAATGTTCCAGTTATATTCCCCAACATTCCTGTTATATTCCCAAACCTTCCCAAAACATCCTGTTATATCCCTGAACGTTCCAAAAACATTTCTGTTATATTCCCAAACTTTCCAGTTATATTCCCAAATGTTCCAAAAATGTTCCTTTTATATTCCCAAACTTTCTCAAAACTTTCCATTTATATTCCCAAACATTCCCAAAACGTTCTAGGTATATTCCATGACATTCCCAAAACATTCCGGTTATATTCCGAAAAATTCCCAAAACGTTCCTGTTATATTCCCAAACTTTCTAAAAACTTTCCGGCTATATTCCCAAACGTTCCCAAAACATTCCAGTTATATTCCCAAAATGTTCCAGTTATATTCCCAAATGTTCCGAAAGTGTTCTTGTTATATTCCCAAACTTTATCAAAACTTTCAGGTTATATTTCCAAACGTTCCCAAAATGTTTCTGTAATATTCCCCAACATTCATGTTATATTCCCAAACCTTCCCAAAACATCCTGTTATATCCCTGAACATTCCAAAAACATTTCTGTTATATTCCCAAACTTTCCAGTTATATTCCCAAATGTTCCAAAAGTGTTCCTGTTATATTCCCAAACTTTCTCAAAACTTTCCATTTATATTCCCAAACATTCCCAAAACGTTCTTGGTATATTCCATGACATTCCCAAAACATTCCGGTTATATTCCGAAAAATTCCCAAAACGGTCCTGTTATATTCCCAAACTTTCTCAAAACTTTCCGGCTATATTCCCAAACGTTCCCAATACATTCCTGTTATATTCCCAAACCTTCCCAAAACATTCTGGTTATATTCAATTCAACTTTATTTATATAGTGTCAAATCACGGCAATGCCATCTCAAGACGCTTTACAGACAGAGGGGAAAACATAATGAAGGCCAAATCATAACAGCCTATATAAGGAAACCAACAGATTGAGTTGAGTCCAACTCAATCTCCCATCCTGAGCAAGCACACTGGCGACAGTAGGAAGGAAAAAAACTCCCTTTTAACAGGAAGGAAACCTCCGGCAGAACCCGGCTCAGGACAGGCAGCCATCTGCCTCTGCTGTGTGGGGGGAAGAGGACAGAAAGACAACAGACAACAGGAACTGCTACTCCCGGCCAGGGAGACCTGCTGAGACAGGAGACATACATGTTAATGATGCAACACTGTTATTGGGGGGGGGGGGGGGGGGGGGGGGGGGCATAACTAGCAGCATAACTAAGGGATGCTAACCATCCCTAGCTATAGGACTTATCAAAAAGATAAGTCTTCAGCCTAGTCTTAAAGGTGGGGAGGGTGTCTGCTTCCCTAACACTAACTGGGAGCTTATTCCATAAGAGAGGGGCCTGATAACCAAAGGCTCTGCCTCCTGCTCGGCTCTTTGAGACTCTAGGAACCACAAGTAAGCCTGCAGTCTGCGAACGAAGTACTCTGCTTGGTATATAAGGAACAATGAGGTCTTTGATATATAGTAGTGCCTGGTTGTGGAGGGCTTTATATGTAAGGAGAAGGATTTTAAATTCTATTCTAGATTCAACAGGCAGCCAATGAAGAGAGGCTAAAACTGGAGAAATATGATCTCTCATGCTGGTTCTGGTCAGGACTCTGGCTGCAGAATTCTGGATCAGCTGAAGGCTTTTCAGGGCATATTTAGGACAGCCCAGTAATAGAGAGTTACAGTAATCTAGTCTCGAAGTAACAAAAGCGTGAACCAGTTTTTCTGCATCACTCTGATACAGAATGTCCCTAATTTTGGCTATATTACGTAAATGAAAGAAGGCTGTTTTAGTAACCTGCTTAATATGTGGGCCAAAGGACAGGTCAGGGTCAGATATTACTCCAAGGTTTCTCACTGTAGCACTGGAAGCTAAAGTAATGCCATCCAGGTTCGTTACAAAACTGGAAAATTTAGCTCTGAGTTTTTCAGATCCAACAAGAATTACTTCAGTCTTATCTGAGTTTAAGAGGAGAAAATTTCTAGACATCCAAGTCTTTATGTCTATGAGACAATTTTGTAGCCTATTGGGCTGATTTGTTTCATCTGGTTTAAAGGATAAGTATATCTGAGTATCATCTGCATGACAATGAAAGTTTATTCCATGTTGTCTAATAATTTTGCCTAAAGGGAGCATATATAGTGTGAAGAGTACTGGTCCAAGTACAGAACCTTGAGGAACTCCATGACTTACTGTAGTTTGTGAGGAGGACTTGTCATTTACATGAACGAACTGAAGTCTATCAGATAAATATGATTTAAACCAGCTTAACGCTGTACCTGTAATTCCAATCACCTGTTCTAGTCTTTGTAACAGAATGTTATGATCGACTGTATCAAATGCAGCACTAAGATCAAGCAAGATAAGTACGGACACAAGTCCTTTGTCTGAGGCCATAAGAAGGTCATTAGTAACTTTCACCAATGCTGTCTCAGTGCTATGATGAGCTCTAAATCCTGACTGAAACTCTTCAAATAAATTATTTCTGCTCAGGTGGGCATGTAGCTGAGCTGAAACTATTTTCTCCAGAATTTTGGACATAAACGGGAGGTTAGATATAGGTCTATAATTTGCTATCACCTCTGGATCCAGAGATTGCTTTTTAAGTAAAGGCTTGATTACAGCAGTTTTAAATGATTGTGGTACATATCCTGTCACTAAAGACATATTGATAAGACTTAGTAGTGATGTATCAATTAAAGGGAAAATGTCCTTAAAGAGGCTCGTTGGGAGAGGGTCTAAGATACAGGTGGATGGTTTAGATGAAGCTATTATTTTAGTTAATTCAGAGGGTTGGACAGGACAGAAACTATTTAGACACAAGTCAGATCCTGGTTCTAAGGATGCTTCGGAGACCACAACAGGCTCAACATTATAGGTAGAAGGAAGAATATTGTGGATTTGATCTCTAATAGTGTCAATTTTATTCCTGAAAAAATACATGAAATCATCCCAGCTAAGTGAGAAAGGAATACATGGCTCCACAGCGCTCCGGCTCCTAGTAAGCCTAGCTACAGTGCTGAAAAGAAACCGAGGGTTGTTTTTGTTTTCCTCTATCAATGATGAATAATAAGCTGTTCTTGCCGTACGTAAGGCTTTTTTGTATACAATTAAACTTTCTTTCCAGGTTAAGTGAGACTCCTCTAGTCCTGATGAACGCCATCTGTTTTCCAAACGCCTTGATGCCTGTTTTAGAGCTCGAAGCTGGGAATTAAACCAGGGAGCCTTCATAATCTTACCTAATTTCTTCTTCTTTAGGGGAGCAACATTATCCAAGGTTGTACGCATTGAAGCTGTTATAGTATCAGCATGTTGATCAATCTGAGCAGGAGTAAGGCTTAAAGGGGGACTCTCAGTCATGCTAACACATGGTAGAGGGGAAAAAATTTATTCAATCGATTGTTTAAATTTTGTAATATTATTGTCTGATAAACATCTACTATAGTAGAATTTATTTTTGGTCAGTGAGGAATCAAATAAAGTGAATTCAAAGGTTAATAAGAAGTGATCGGACAAGACAGGGTTTTGAGGAAATACTTTGAGCTTATCAGTCTCAATACCAGATGTTAGAACCAGATCAAGAGTATGACCATGAGAGTGAGTGGCACCATGGACATTTTGTGAAAACCCAATTGAGTTTAGAATAGAACTAAAGGAAATGTTTAAACTATCATTTTCATGGTCAACATGAATATTAAAATCACCTAGTACAATGACCTTATCAGTAGTCAGCACTAACTCAGACAAGAGATCAGAGAATTCGGTCAGAAACTCGGAGTAAGGTCCAGGTGGGCGATACACTAATGCTAAAAGCAGCGGTTTCTCTGAATTCCATTTTGGATGAGATAAATTTAATGTCAGGAATTCAAAGGTTTTATAGTTAGTTTTGATCTTAGGATTAATTAAAAATTCTGACTTAAAAATAGCTGCAACACCTCCTCCTCTGCCTGTAGTTCTAGGAATGTGAAAGTTTAAATAGTTAGCTGGCGTAGCTTCATTAATACTAACATAATCCTCTTGCTGTAACCAGGTTTCCGTAAGACAGAATAAATCAATGTGGTGATCACCTATCAAGTCATTGACTAATAAAGACTTATTTGGGAGGGATCTAATATTCAGTAGGCCACACTTTATTGTCTTATTTTCAGATTTTATTAGATCCATTGTTTTTATTTTTATGAGGTTTTCACCATTAACCCCAGAAGTGTTTTTGTGTTGTTTAATTCTTACTGCTGGGGAGTTGTATAAGGTCGGAATGGGGTTTTGGGTGGGCGGCGGCAGGTGGGAAGCTGCAGAAAAGTGTGTAGGACTACAATTCTGCCTCCTGGTCCCAACCCTGAGTTGTCAATTTAGCTGACTAATAAAAGAGTCCATCTTGCTAGATAAGAGAGCGGCTCCATCCAACGTGGGATGGATGCCATCTCTCCTAATAAGACCAGGCTTTCCCCAAAAAGCGCTCCAGTTATCTATAAAACCCACGTTGTTATCGGGACACCACCTAGACAACCAGCGGTTGAAGGATGACATGCGGCTAAACATGTCATCGCTGATTAAATTTGGCAAGGGACCAGAGAAAACTACGGAGTCCGACATGCTCTTGGCAAAGTTACACACCGAAGCAACATTAATTTTAGTGACCTCCGATTGGCGTAACCGGGTGTCGTTACCGCCAACGTGAATTACAATCTTACAGTATTTACGTTTAGCCTTAGTCAGCAGTTTCAAATACGATTCGACGTCGCCCGCTCTGGCCCCAGGAATGCATCTGACTATGGTCCCCGGTGTCTCTAGAGCCACGTTTCTGACTATGGAACTACCTATAATCAGGGTTTCTGCCTCAGCGGGTGTGTCGCCGAGCGGGGAAAATCTGTTAGAAACGTGAACAGGTCGGTGGTGGCCAGTGGGTTTTGGTTTGGGGCTACGCTTCCGCCTGACCGTCGTCCAGCCCGCCTCGGCTCCCGGCTGCGCGGGAACTGCTGAGGGACCGCTAGGTGGGCTAGCTGCCCTGGCTGGTAGCTCCGCACTGGCTAATGGGGGCTTGCTGACTAACTGCTGCCCTAACTGAGTGCGGAGCTGGGCTTCTAACTCACAGAGCCTCGCCTCCAAAGCTGCCAAGCTGCTACACTTAATACACCTACCGTTATCACTAAAGGAGGCGGAGGAGTAGCTAAACATCAGACACACCGAGCAAGAAAAGGCAGGGGACCGGGGTGTGGGAAGAGAGCTAGCAGCCATGCTAAAACCGAGTGCTTGAGCTGTTTAAGTCAGTAAACAGAAAGCCAAAGATCCCAAAAATAAATGCAATATATAGAACAGTGGTTTGGGAAGATTTTGTGCGCTAAAGTGAGTGGTTGGTTAACAATAGATAGAAGTTAGACAGAAGTTAAAGGAGCCAACGGCTCGTAGCAATCCGCAGTGATACACGCTAGGGAAACAGGAAATGACACAATACGTTACCGCAACGTCAGCATGTCCAGCAACCCAAACCCAAATCCCAAACATTCCCAATACATTCCTGTTATATTCCCAAACCTTCCCAAAACATTCTGGTTATATTCTCAAACCTTCCCAAAACATTCCTGTTATATTCCCAAACCATCCCAAAATGTTCCTCCTATATTCCCAAACATTCCCAAAACCTTCCTGTTATATTCCCAAACGTTCCCAATACATTCCTGTCATATTCCCAAACTTTCTCAAAACTTTCAGGTTGTATTCCCAAACGTTCCCAAAACGTCCTGTTATATTCCCAAACATTCCCAAAATGTTACGGTTATATTCCCAAATGTTCCCAAAACCATCCTGTATTATTCCCTGACCTTCCCAAAATGTTCCGGTTATATTCCCAAATTTTCCCAAAACGTTCCTGTTTTATTCCCAGACATTCGCAAAGTATTCCTGTTATATTCACAAACATTCCCAAAACATTCCTGTTATATTCCCGAACATTTCCAAAACGCCCCGTTATATCCCCAAACGTTTGTTATATTTCCAAACCTTCCCAAAATGTTCTTGTTATATTCCCAAACATTCCTGTTATATTCCCAAACATTCCAAATACATTTGTTATATTCCCAAACTTTCCAGTTATATTCCCAAATGTTCTGAAAGTGTTCCTGTTATATTCCCAAACTTTCCCAAAACGTTCTTCGTATATACTATGACATTCCCAAAACATTCCTGCTATATTCCAAAAAATTCCCAAAACGTTCCTGTTATAATACCAAACTTTCTCAAAACTTTTTGGTTATATTCCCAAACGTTCCCAATACATTAATATTATATTCCCAAACCTTCCCAAAACATTCTGGTTATATTCTCAAACCTTCCCAAAATGTTCCTGTTATATTGCCAAACCTTCCCAAAACATTCATGTTTTATTCCCAAAGATTCCCAAAACATTCCTGTTATATTCCCAAACGTTCCCAAAACGTTCCTGTGATATTCCCGAACATTCCTGTTATATTCCCAAACATTTTTGTTATATTCCCAAACGTTCCCAAAATGTTCCTGTAATATTCCCGGACATTCCTGTTATGTTCCGAAACCTTCCCAAAACGTTCCTATTATATTCCCAACATTCCCAAAACATTCCTGCTAAATTCCCAAACCTCCCCAAAATGTTCTGGTTATATTCCCAAAATTTCGCAAAATATTCCTGTTATATTCCCAGACATTCCCAAAACATTCATTTTATATTCCCAAACATTCCCAAAACACTCCTGTTATATTCCCACACATTCCCAAAACGCACTGTTATATCTCCAAACATTCCCAAAATGTTCCTGTTATATTCCCAAACGTTCCAAAAACATTTTTGTTATATTCCCAAATGTTCTTGTTATAGTCCCACGTTTCCAAAAAAATCCTTTTATATTCACAAACTTTCTCAAAACTTTCCGGTTATATTCCCAAACGTTCCCAATACGTTCCTGTTATATTCCCAAACCTTCTCAAAACATTTTGGTTATATTCCCAAACCTTCCCAAAATGTTCCTGTTATATCTTCTGGGATTCCCAAAACATTATTGTTGTATTCCCAAACCTTCCAAAAATGTTTGTTATATTCCCAAATGTTCCTGTTATATTCCCATATGTTCTCAAAACATTCTAGTTATATTCCCAAAATGTTCCTGTTATTTTCCCAAACGTTCCTGTTATATTCCAAAACGTTCCCAAAACATTCCTGTTATATTCCAAAATGTTCCCAAAACATTCCTGTTATATTCTGAAATGTTTCCAAAACAATTCCTGTTATATCCCCAAACGTTCGCAAAATTTTCCTGTTAATATCCGAAACATCCCCAAAAAGTTCCTGTTATTTTCCCAAGCATTCCAAAAACGTTCCTGCTATATTACCAAACCTTCCCAAAACATTCCTGTCATATTCCTAAACTTTCTCAAAACTTTCCGGTTATATTCCCAAACCTTCCCAAAACGTTCCTATTCTATTCCCAAATGTTCCCAAAACGTTGCTGTTATATTCCCTAACATTCCCAAAACATTCCTGTTATATTCCCAAAAGTTCCCAAAATGTTCTTGTTATAATCCCGAACATTCCTTTTATATTCACAAACCTTCCCAAAACGCCCTGTTATATCCCCAAACGTTCCCATAATGTTCCTGTTATATTCCCATAAGTTCCCAAAACGTTCCTGTTATATTGCCAAATGTTCCTGTTATAGTTCCAAATGTTTCCAAAAAAATTCCTGTTATATCCCAACATTTTCCCAAATCGTTCCTGTTATATTCCCAAACACTCCCAAAATCTTCATGTTATATTCCCAAATATTCCCAAAATCTTCCTGTTATATTCCCAAAAATTCCCAAAATGTTCCTGTTAAACTGCCAAACCTTCCCAAAATACTCCTGTTATATTCCCAAACATTCCCAAAATGTTCCTGTTATATTTCCAAACTTTCTCGAAACTTTCCGGTTATATTCCCAAACCTTCCCTAACCTTCCTGTTATATTCCCAAACTTTCTCAAAACTTTCCTGTTATATTCCCAAACATTCCCCAAACACTCCTGTTATATTCCCAAACATTCCCAAAACATTACTGTTATTTCCCCAAACCTTCCCAAAAGGTTCCTGTTATATTCCCAAACATTCCCAAAACATTATTGGTATATTCCCCAACATTCCCAAAACATTCCTGTTTTATTCCCAAACATTTTTGTTATATTCCCAAACGTTCCCAAAATGTTCCTGTAATATTCCCAAACATTCCTGTTATGTTCCCAAACCTCCCCAAAACACAATGTTATATCCCCATACATTCCCAAAACTTTCCGGTTATATTCTTAAATTTTCCCAAAACATTCCTGTTATATTCCCAAACGTTCCCAAAACGTTCCTGTTATATTCCCAAACGTTCCTAAATGTTCCTTTTATATTCCCAAATTTTCCCAAAATGTTCTGTTATATTCCCAAAATTATCCTAAAATCTTCCTGTTATATTCCCCAAACATTCCCAAAACGTTCCTGTTATCTTCCCAAAAATTTCCTAAAATCATCCTGTTATATTCCCAAACCTTCCCAAAAAGTTCCTGTTATCTTCCCAAACCTTCCCAAAACGTTCCTGTTGCATTCCAAAACTTTATCAAAACTTTCCTGTTATATTCCTGAATTTTCCCAAAATGTTGCTGTTATATTCCCAAACGTTCCCAAAACATTGCTGTTATATTCCCAAACGTTCCCAAAACGTTCCTGTTATATTCCCAAACATTCCAAAAACGTTCCTGTTATATTCCCAAGCATTCCCAAAACGTTCCTGCTATATTGCATAACCTTCCCAAAACTTTCTTGTTATATTTCCAAACTTTCTCAAAACTTTCCGGTTATATTCCCAAATTTTCCCAAAACGTTCCTGTTATATTCCCAAATATTTCCTTAAATCTTCCTGTGATATTCCAAAACCTTCCCAAAAACATTTCTGTTGTATTCCCAAACGTTGCTGTTATGTCCCCAAATGTTCCCAAAATGAGTCTGTTACATTCCCAAATGTTCCCAAAACATTCCTGTGATATTCCCAAACCTTCCCAAAACATTCCTGTTATATTCCAAAACGTTCCGAAAACTTTCCCGTTATATTCCCAAACCTTCCCAACACGCTCAAAACATTCCCCCAACTTACTCAAACTGCTGAACATGATCAACTACTGAAGACAATGAAACACTTAAAGGGAGTTTAATAATTCCGTCTAATGATTGTTTATTTCCTCTAAAATAATAAACATTCCCCTAATATTCCCAAACATTCTACACACTTTTTGAAACCCTCCCAAACTTTTCCTGAATATTCCCAGTTGGTACAGACATCAAGACAGGCTCGTCAGGGAACTTTTACTGGGAATTTCTGTTCATGTTCAAATGTGGAGCCCAGAGATTAGAAAATCCCAGTTCAGATCTATTCCAGCTGGGCCATGTCCTTTATTTCCAGCTTGGCCGGAATATTTGTGGCACAAGGATCAAAGGTAACTCTTTTCTTCGCTTCAACACCAGGGCTTTGTGGGTAAACACAACCTAAACAAACATGTGTCAAACGAAACCAGATCAGATTCCCGTCAGACGTGGAAGAAGTAGGTGAAAGTTACATAGACCGGATCTGATCCAGGTTTTGATGGAACAAAAAAGTTAAACCAGTTTCGTTTCCTTCTTCAAGTTGTGTCTTCACCTCTTTTCATATTGCAGCGCCTCCTCTGGTGGAGAGTGGAATGTTGTTCCGCAACTGATCTGAATCCTGATCCTACCTAGCCCCGCGGACTATCCTGCTGGGAATGTACCCCTGCACTCTTCATTCCTTCCTCTGAGTATCCGGCCTCCTTGGGTTTTTCAGCCTGCTCACTCATCTGGCTCTGAACAACCGGGCTGGTTGTCCATGGCAATTTTATCTGCAGGCTCTGATGGTTTTACTGGCTGTAACAAACAAGCTGCTTCTATTTCTACCTTCCTGTTCTGAGTTTCTGATCCAGAAGGATCAAGGACGTGGTTTTTCTTCTTCTCATCATGCTCTTCACCTTTAAAATCAACGTCTTCTTGGTTTTTTACTCAAATCCAAACTTTTTTCAATCTGGATCCGGCAACGGCCATCAAATGTCCCCAGATTCTTCCAAGTGATATTCCACCTCCATTAAATGTCTTCAGTTAAATGGGTCCTGACTTTCCAAAAACACTCCTGGATCACTCCTACTTGTCCTGGGTTTCCCAGACTGGAATCAAACATCCTGTTGCTGTCTTCATGAAACATCTTTTCTTTCTGCTCTCCAACATCTATAAAAGCTGTTCTGAGGAGAGCAGACGTCCTTCTGCAGTCCAACAATCCATCATTTTTCCCACAGACGGGAATGTTCTACCTTCCCACAGCAGTTTATGTCCTTCTGGACAGTGATGAACAACAGGAAATCCAAACACAAGGATGGCAGCTAATCCGTCCCCCACGCCAGACTGCTTCTGCATGGACCTGAACACGTTTCGTCTGGCTGGAAAACTAAACTGTTCCACAGAGAAGGAAAAGCTCAACTTGCCAAACTGAACCAAGCAAACCCAGATTTCCTGAAAGAACCTAAAATACCACCTAGAAGTGAACCAAAAGGAACCAAAAGGAAGTGAATTTGTTCTGTCAGAGAATGTGGGTACTTCTCCACAAGGAGCCTCTGGACATCAGATTGATAAGTCCCTTTCTTACAGTTTTAGATTTGGCTGTTGCTGAATTTCCATATTAATGCTGGAGCTGACGAGATGACCGGGGTGACGGAAGGGAGGAAGTAAACAGAAGAGAAGGAGAAACCAGAAAAGAAAAAAAAAAACAGAAAAGAAAATGAGACACCAGATAAGAATCTACAGGATGCTGAAGCAGAGAAAACCTGCGACTCTTCAGGAGAAGCTAAAAGACAGACGAGCTGGAAAAAAGCAGTAATGAGGAAGACTCAGCGAGACCTCCACCTGCTGGAGGAGACGGTCCTCCGTCTGTCCAGACGTCCTGCAGCTGGCTGATAAGGTGGGGATTGAACCAGCAATCCTGTAAACATGGCGTCACGGTGACCCCTGGGTGGGACAGGATCGTCTTCTCTCCCATCAACGTGAAAATCTAAAAGCAGCTTCTGATTAAAGTCTTTATTAATATTTTATGATTCATGTGTTTGTGGATCTGCAGCTTTAATAAAGTCTCTTATCGTCCGAACCATAAAACTCTGCAGCGTTTCCGTCTGGACGACGCCTGAAAGTCCTCAGAGAGACGTCCTCTATTCTTAGTCCGCTGTCTAAATATTTACCCAGCAACCTTTGTTCCTCCTCAGCCGGCCGGCGAGCGGCAGGAGCTGGAAACGTCCCGAGGACGTCTGCAGTCTGTCTGCTGACAAGCAGCACACGCCGTCCCACCTGTCCCACCTGTCCCACCTGTCCCACGTGTCCCACCGCCGTCCCACGTGTCCCACCTGTCCCACCTGTCCCACCGCCGTCCCACGTGTCCCACCTGTCCCACCGCCGTCCCACCTGTCCCACGTGTCCCACCGCCGTCCCACCTGTCCCACGTGTCCCACCGCCGTCCCACGTGTCCCACCTGTCCCACCGCCGTCCCACCTGTCCCACGTGTCCCACCGCCGTCCCACGTGTCCCACCTGTCCCACCTGTCCCACGTGTCCCACCTGTCCCACGTGTCCCACCGCCGTCCCACGTGTCCCACCTGTCCCACCTGTCCCACGTGTCCCACCTGTCCCACCTGTCCCACGTGTCCCACCTGTCCCACCGCCGTCCCACGTGTCCCACCTGTCCCACCGCCGTCCCACCTGTCCCACGTGTCCCACCTGTCCCACCGCCGTCCCACGTGTCCCACCTGTCCCACCGCCGTCCCACCTGTCCCACGTGTCCCACCGCCGTCCCACCTGTCCCACGTGTCCCACGTGTCCCACAGCCGGTATAGGGGACATGCAGCGTCCTCTGTGGACGGTTTACGGGTTGAAACTGGGACATAAAACGTACAGAATAAAACCTTTGTGTTTATTATTGGATCCAAACAGAAACGCCATTATGTTTCTGGATTTTACGTCTTATTTTCTAGTTTTGTTTTATTTCCTGTTTTATTTTCTAGGAATTGTTCATCCCAGTGTTTCCAGTTTACTTTCCTTCCTGTTCCCACATGTCCCTCTCTATGTTGTCTTTGTTCATGACCAGATCATTGTGTTTCAGTCCCTTAGTGAAAACTTCCATCGTTCTGCTTTCAGTCCTGCTTTTGGATTCGATAAATAACAAAACCATCCAAACAGATGGTGGATGACCTTCATGATTCTCCACTGAAACAAAGATGAGGATGAAGGTGCAGATCATGACGTGGCCGAAGATGAAGAGGAAGAATTAATATATAAAGATGACAAATATATGAATGAAGATAAGTATGAGGAGGAGGATGCAGGTGAGAACCGTACCTTTCTTTTAGAGTGTTTTGACCTTTTGGACACGTTCTTCATCTTTCTGTGAAGGTGACATAAAACCTGCAGCGACACCAACACAGCACAATTACTTCCTGATCAATGATCAATAAACCTGATTCCCTTATTTCACCTGAAAACATTAGGTCTGCAGACACACACTGACCCGCATCTGACCTACATCTGACCCGCATCTGACCCACATCTGACCCACATCTGACCCACATCTGACCTACATCTGACCTACATCTGACCTACATCTGACCCACATCTGACCTGCATCTGACCCGCATCTGACCTACATCTGACCCGCATCTGACCTACATCTGACCTACATCTGACCTGTATCTGACCTACATCTGACCTACATCTGACCCGTATCTGACCCACATCTGACCTACATCTGACCTACATCTGACCTACATCTGACCTACATCTGACCCGCATCTGACCTACATCTGACCTGTATCTGACCTACATCTGACCTGCATCTGACCTACATCTGACCTACATCTGACCCGCATCTGACCTACATCTGACCTGTATCTGACCTGCATCTGACCTACATCTGACCCGTATCTGACCCACATCTGACCTACATCTGACCTACATCTGACCTACATCTGACCTACATCTGACCCGCATCTGACCTACATCTGACCTGTATCTGACCTACATCTGACCTGCATCTGACCTACATCTGACCTACATCTGACCCGCATCTGACCTACATCTGACCTACATCTGACCTGCATCTGACCTGCATCTGACCTACATCTGACCTACATCTGACCTACATCTGACCTACATCTGACCTACATCTGACCTGCATCTGACCCACATCTGACCTACATCTGACCTGTATCTGACCTACATCTGACCTACATCTGACCCGTATCTGACCCACATCTGACCTACATCTGACCTACATCTGACCTACATCTGACCTACATCTGACCCGCATCTGACCCGCATCTGACCTACATCTGACCTGTATCTGACCTACATCTGACCCGCATCTGACCTACATCTGACCTGCATCTGACCTGCATCTGACCTACATCTGACCTACATCTGACCTACATCTGACCTACATCTGACCCGCATCTGACCTACATCTGACCCGTATCTGACCTACATCTGACCTACATCTGACCTACATCTGACCTACATCTGACCTACATCTGACCCGCATCTGACCCGCATCTGACCTACATCTGACCTGTATCTGACCTACATCTGACCCGCATCTGATCTACATCTGACCTACATCTGACCTACATCTGACCCGTATCTGACCCACATCTGACCTACATCTGACCTACATCTGACCTACATCTGACCTGCATCTGACCTGCATCTGACCTACATCTGATCTACATCTGACCCGCATCTGACCTACATCTGACCTACATCTGACCTACATCTGACCTACATCTGACCTACATCTGACCCACATCTGACCTACATCTGACCTACATCTGACCTACATCTGACCTACATCTGACCCACATCTGACCCACATCTGACCTACATCTGACCTACATCTGACCTACATCTGACCCACATCTGACCTGCATCTGACCTACATCTGACCTACATCTGACCTACATCTGACCTACATCTGACCCACATCTGAGCCACATCTGACCTACATCTGACCTACATCTGACCCACATCTGACCTACATCTGACCTACATCTGACCCACATCTGACCTACATCTGACCCACATCTGACCTACATCTGACCTACATCTGACCTACATCTGACCCACATCTGACCCACATCTGACCTACATCTGACCCACATCTGACCTACATCTGACCTACATCTGACCTACATCTGACCTACATCTGACCCACATCTGACCCACATCTGACCTACATCTGACCCACATCTGACCTACATCTGACCTACATCTGACCTACATCTGACCTGTATCTGACCTACATCTGACCCACATCTGACCTGCATCTGACCCACATCTGACCTACATCTGACCTACATCTGACCTACATCTGACCCACATCTGACCTACATCTGACCTACATCTGACCCACATCTGACCCACATCTGACCTACATCTGACCCACATCTGACCTACATCTGACCTACATCTGACCTACATCTGACCTACATCTGACCTACATCTGACCTGTATCTGACCTACATCTGACCCACATCTGACCTGCATCTGACCCACATCTGACCTACATCTGACCCACATCTGACCTACATCTGACCCACATCTGACCTACATCTGACCTACATCTGACCTACATCTGACCTACATCTGACCTGTATCTGACCTACATCTGACCCACATCTGACCTGCATCTGACCCACATCTGACCTACATCTGACCCACATCTGACCTACATCTGACCTGCATCTGACCTACATCTGACCCACATCTGACCTACATCTGACCCACATCTGACCCACATCTGACCTACATCTGACCTACATCTGACCCACATCTGACCTACATCTGACCCACATCTGACCTACATCTGACCTACATCTGACCTACATCTGACCTGTATCTGACCTACATCTGACCTGCATCTGACCCACATCTGACCTGCATCTGACCCACATCTGACCTACATCTGACCTACATCTGACCTGCATCTGACCCACATCTGACCTACATCTGACCTACATCTGACCTACATCTGACCCACATCTGACCTACATCTGACCTGCATCTGACCCACATCTGACCCACATCTGACCTACATCTGACCCACATCTGACCTACATCTGACCCACATCTGACCTACATCTGACCTACATCTGACCCACATCTGACCTACATCTGACCTACATCTGACCTACATCTGACCCACATCTGACCTACATCTGACCTACATCTGACCTACATCTGACCCACATCTGACCTACATCTGACCTACATCTGACCCACATCTGACCTACATCTGACCTACATCTGACCTGCATCTGACCTGCATCTGACCTACATCTGACCCACATCTGACCCACATCTGACCCACATCTGACCTACATCTGACCTACATCTGACCCACATCTGACCCACATCTGACCCACATCTGACCTACATCTGACCCACATCTGACCTACATCTGACCCACATCTGACCCACATCTGACCTACATCTGACCCACATCTGACCTACATCTGACCTACATCTGACCCGCATCTGACCTACATCTGACCTACATCTGACCTACATCTGACCCACATCTGACCCGCATCTGACCTGCATCTGACCCACATCTGACCCGCATCTGACCTGCATCTGACCCGCATCTGACCCGCATCTGACCCACATCTGACCTACATCTGACCCACATCTGACCTACATCTGACCTACATCTGACCTGCATCTGACCTGCATCTGACCTGCATCTGACCCACATCTGACCCGCATCTGACCTGCATCTGACCCACATCTGACCCGCATCTGACCTGCATCTGACCCGCATCTGACCCGCATCTGACCCACATCTGACCCGCATCTGATCCACATCTGACCTGCATCTGACCTACATCTGACCTACATCTGACCCACATCTGACCCGCATCTGACCTGCATCTGACCTGCATCTGACCCACATCTGACCCGCATCTGACCTGCATCTGACCCGCATCTGACCCGCATCTGACCCACATCTGACCCGCATCTGATCCACATCTGACCTGCATCTGACCTACATCTGACCTACATCTGACCCACATCTGACCCGCATCTGACCTGCATCTGACCTGCATCTGACCTGCATCTGACCCGCATCTGACCTGCATCTGACCAGCATCTGACCCGCATCTGACCTGCATCTGACCCACATCTGACCCACATCTGACCTACATCTGACCTACTTCTGACCTACATCTGACCTGCATCTGAACTACATCTGACCCACATCTGACCCGCATCTGACCCACATCTGACCCACATCTGACCTACATCTGACCCACATCTGACCCACATCTGACCTGCATCTGACCTACATCTGACCTACATCTGACCTGCATCTGACCTACATCTGACCCACATCTGACCTGCATCTGACCTACATCTGACCCACATCTGACCCACATCTGACCTACATCTGACCTGTATCTGACCTACATCTGACCTACATCTGGCCCGCATCTGACCCACATCTGACCTACATCTGACCTGCATCTGACCTACATCTGACCTACATCTGACCTACATCTGACCCGCATCTGACCTACATCTGACCTACATCTGACCTGTATCTGACCTACATCTGACCTACATCTGACCTACATCTGACCCGCATCTGACCTACATCTGACCTGCATCTGACCCGCATCTGACCTACATCTGACCTACATCTGACCTGTATCTCACCTGCATCTGACCTACATCTGACCCACATCTGACCTACATCTGACCCACATCTGACCTACATCTGACCTACATCTGACCTGCATCTGACCTACATCTGACCCGCATCTGACCCACATCTGACCCACATCTGACCCACATCTGACCTGCATCTGACCTGCATCTGACCTACATCTGACCCACATCTGACCCACATCTGACCCACATCTGACCCGCATCTGACCTACATCTGACCCACATCTGACCCACATCTGACCCACATCTGACCCGCATCTGACCTACATCTGACCCACATCTGACCCACATCTGACCTGCATCTGACCTGCATCTGACCTACATCTGACCCGCATCTGACCTGCATATGACCCACATCTGACCCACATCTGACCTACATCTGACCTACATCTGACCTACATCTGACCCGCATCTGACCTACATCTGACCTACATCTGACCCGCATCTGACCTACATCTGACCTGCATCTCACCCGCATCTGACCTACATCTGACCTACATCTGACCTGTATCTGACCTGCATCTGACCTACATCTGACCCACATCTGACCTACATCTGACCCACATCTGACCTACATCTGACCTACATCTGACCTGCATCTGACCTACATCTGACCTACATCTGACCCGCATCTGACCCGCATCTGACCCGCATCTGACCTACATCTGACCTGCATCTGACCTACATCTGACCTATATCTGACCTACATCTGACCCGCATCTGACCCACATCTGACCCACATCTGACCTACATCTGACCCACATCTGACCTACATCTGACCTACATCTGACCTGCATCTGACCTACATCTGACCCGCATCTGACCTACATCTGACCCGCATCTGACCTACATCTGACCTACATCTGACCCACATCTGACCCACATCTGACCTACATCTGACCCACATCTGACCTACATCTGACCTACATCTGACCTGCATCTGACCTACATCTGACCCACATCTGACCTGCATCTGACCTACATCTGACCTGCATCTGACCTGCATCTGACCTACATCTGACCCACATCTGACCCACATCTGACCCACATCTGACCCGCATCTGACCTACATCTGACCCACATCTGACCCACATCTGACCCACATCTGACCCGCATCTGACCTACATCTGACCCACATCTGACCCACATCTGACCTGCATCTGACCTGCATCTGACCTACATCTGACCCGCATCTGACCTGCATATGACCCACATCTGACCCACATCTGACCTGCATCTGACCTACATCTGACCCACATCTGACCTGCATCTGACCTACATCTGACCCGCATCTGACCCGCATCTGACCTACATCTGACCTGCATCTGACCCGCATCTGACCTACATCTGACCTACATCTGACCCACATCTGACCTACATCTGACCCACATCTGACCTACATCTGACCTGCATCTGACCTACATCTGATCTACATCTGACCCGCATCTGACCCGCATCTGACCCGCATCTGACCTACATCTGATCTACATCTGACCTACATCTGACCCACATCTGACCTACATCTGATCTACATCTGACCTACATCTGACCCACATCTGACCTACATCTGACCCGCATCTGACCCGCATCTGACCTACATCTGACCTGCATCTGACCTACATCTGACCTACATCTGACCTACATCTGACCCACATCTGACCTACATCTGACCCACATCTGACCTGCATCTGACCTGCATCTGACCTACATCTGACCTACATCTGACCTACATCTGACCCACATCTGACCTGCATCTGACCTACATCTGACCTACATCTGACCTACATCTGACCCACATCTGACCCGAATCTGACCTACATCTGACCTACATCTGACCTACATCTGACCTACATCTGACCCACATCTGACCTACATCTGACCCACATCTGACCTACATCTGACCCACATCTGACCCGCATCTGACCTACATCTGACCTACATCTGACCTACATCTGACCTACATCTGACCCACATCTGACCCACATCTGACCTGCATCTGACCTACATCTGACCTACATCTGACCTACATCTGACCCACATCTGACCTACATCTGACCTACATCTGACCTGCATCTGACCCACATCTGACCCACATCTGACCTACATCTGACCCACATCTGACCTACATCTGACCCACATCTGACCTACATCTGACCTACATCTGACCCACATCTGACCTACATCTGACCTACATCTTACCTACATCTGACCCACATCTGACCTACATCTGACCCACATCTGACCTACATCTGACCTACATCTGACCTACATCTGACCCACATCTGACCCGCATCTGACCTGCATCTGACCTGCATCTGACCCACATCTGACCCGCATCTGACCTACATCTGACCCACATCTGACCTGCATCTGACCTACATCTGACCTGCATCTGACCCACATCTGACCTGCATCTGACCTGCATCTGACCCACATCTGACCCGCATCTGACCTGCATCTGACCTGCATCTGACCTACATCTGACCTGCATCAGACCCGCATCTGACCTGCATCTGACCTACATCTGACCTGCATCTGACCTACATCTGACCTGCATCTGACCCACATCTGACCTGCATCTGACCTGCATCTGACCCACATCTGACCCGCATCTGACCCGCATCTGACCTGCATCTGACCTGCATCTGACCCGCATCTGACCCGCATCTGACCCACATCTGACCCGCATCTGACCCGCATCTGACCTGCATCTGACCTGCATCTGACCCACATCTGACCCGCATCTGACCTGCATCTGACCCGCATCTGACCCGCATCTGACCCACATCTGACCCGCATCTGATCCACATCTGACCTGCATCTGACCTGCATCTGACCCGCATCTGACCTGCATCTGACCTGCATCTGACCCACATCTGACCCGCATCTGACCTGCATCTGACCCGCATCTGACCCGCATCTGACCCACATCTGACCCGCATCTGATCCACATCTGACCTGCATCTGACCTACATCTGACCTACATCTGACCCACATCTGACCCGCATCTGACCTGCATCTGACCTGCATCTGACCTACATCTGACCTACATCTGACCCACATCTGACCTGCATCTGACCTGCATCTGACCTACATCTGACCTACATCTGACCCGCATCTGACCTGCATCTGACCTACATCTGACCCACATCTGACCTGCATCTGACCTACATCTGACCTACATCTGACCCACATCTGACCTGCATCTGACCTGCATCTGACCTGCATCTGACCCGCATCTGACCCACATCTGACCTGCATCTGACCTGCATCTGACCTGCATCTGACCCGCATCTGACCTGCATCTGACCTGCATCTGACCCACATCTGACCCGCATCTGACCTGCATCTGACCCGCATCTGACCCGCATCTGACCCACATCTGACCCGCATCTGACCTACATCTGACCTACATCTGACCTGCATCTGACCTACATCTGACCCACATCTGACCCGCATCTGACCCACATCTGACCCACATCTGACCTACATCTGACCTACATCTGACCCGCATCTGACCTACATCTGACCTACATCTGACCTGTATCTGACCTACATCTGACCTACATCTGACCTGCATCTGACCTGCATCTGACCTACATCTGACCTACATCTGACCTACATCTGACCCGCATCTGACCTACATCTGACCTGCATCTGACCCGCATCTGACCTACATCTGACCTACATCTGACCTGTATCTGACCTGCATCTGACCCGCATCTGACCTACATCTGACCCACATCTGACCTACATCTGACCTACATCTGACCTACATCTGACCCACATCTGACCTACATCTGACCCACATCTGACCTACATCTGACCTACATCTGACCTGCATCTGACCTAAATCTGACCTACATCTGACCCGCATCTGACCCGCATCTGACCCGCATCTGACCCGCATCTGACCTACATCTGACCTGCATCTGACCTACATCTGACCTACATCTGACCTACATCTGACCCGCATCTGACCCACATCTGACCCACATCTGACCTACATCTGACCCACATCTGACCTACATCTGACCTGCATCTGACCTACATCTGACCCGCATCTGACCCACATCTGACCCGCATCTGACCTACATCTGACCCACATCTGACCCACATCTGACCTGCATCTGACCTACATCTGACCCACATCTGACCTACATCTGACCCGCATCTGACCAACATCTGACCTACATCTGACCCGCATCTGACCTACATCTGACCCACATCTGACCTGCATCTGACCCACATCTGACCTACATCTGACCCACATCTGACCCGCATCTGACCCACATCTGACCCACATCTGACCTACATCTGACCTGCATCTGACCTACATCTGACCTGCATCTGACCTACATCTGACCTACATCTGACCTGCATCTGACCTGCATCTGACCTACATCTGACCCACATCTGACCTGCATCTGACCTACATCTGACCTACATCTGACCTGCATCTGACCTACATCTGACCTACATCTGACCCGCATCTGACCTGCATCTCACCTACATCTGACCTGCATCTGACCCACATCTCACCTACATCTGACCCGCATCTGACCCACATCTGACCTGCATCTGACCCGCATCTGACCTACATCTGACCCACATCTGACCTACATCTGACCCGCATCTGACCTGCATCTGACCTACATCTGACCTACATCTGACCCACATCTGACCCGCATCTGACCCGCAGCTGACCTACATCTGACCTACATCTGACCCGCATCTGACCTACATCTGACCTACATCTGACCTACATCTGACCCGCATCTGACCCACATCTGACCTGCATCTGACCTGCATCTGACCTACATCTGACCCACATCTGACCTACATCTGACCCACATCTGACCTGCATCTGACCTACATCTGACCCACATCTGACCTACATCTGACCCACATCTGACCTACATCTGACCCGCATCTGACCCGCATCTGACCCACATCTGACCCGCATCTGACCCGCATCTGACCCACATCTGACCCACATCTGACCTACATCTGACCCACATCTGACCTACATCTGACCCACATCTGACCTACATCTGACCCACATCTGACCCACATCTGACCCACATCTGACCTACATCTGACCTACATCTGACCCACATCTGACCCACATCTGACCTACATCTGACCAACATCTGACCTGCATCTGACCCGCATCTGACCTACATCTGACCTACATCTGACCTACATCTGACCCACATCTGACCCACATCTGACCTGCATCTGACCCACATCTGACCTACATCTGACCCACATCTGACCTACATCTGACCCGCATCTGACCCGCATCTGACCTACATCTGACCTACATCTGACCTACATCTGACCCACATCTGACCTACATCTGACCCACATCTAACCTGCATCTGACCTGCATCTGACCCGCATCTGACCCACATCTGACCTACATCTGACCTACATCTGACCTACATCTGACCCACATCTGACCCACATCTGACCTACATCTGACCTGCATCTGACCCACATCTGACCTACATCTGACCCACATCTGACCCACATCTGACCTACATCTGACCCGCATCTGACCTACATCTGACCTACATCTGACCCACATCTGACCTACATCTGACCTACATCTGACCTACATCTGACCTACATCTGACCCACATCTGACCCACATCTGACCTACATCTGACCTACATCTGACCTACATCTGACCTGCATCTGACCCGCATCTGACCTGCATCTGACCCACATCTGACCTACATCTGACCCGCATCTGACCTACATCTGACCTACATCTGACCTACATCTGACCTACATCTGACCCACATCTGACCCACATCTGACCTACATCTGACCCACATCTGACCTACATCTGACCTACATCTGACCCGCATCTGACCTACATCTGACCTACATCTAACCTACATCTGACCCGCATCTGACCCGCATCTGACCTACATCTGACCTACATCTGACCCACATCTGACCTACATCTGACCCGCATCTGACCTACATCTGACCTACATCTGACCCGCATCTGACCTACATCTGACCTACATCTAACCTACATCTGACCCGCATCTGATCCACATCTGACCCACATCTAACCTACATCTGACCCACATCTGACCCACATCTGACCCGCATCTGACCTGCATCTGACCCACATCTGACCCGCATCTGACCCGCATCTGACCTACATCTGACCTACATCTGACCCACATCTGACCTACATCTGACCCACATCTGACCTACATCTGACCTGCATCTGACCTACATCTGATCTACATCTGACCCGCATCTGACCCGCATCTGACCCGCATCTGACCTACATCTGATCTACATCTGACCTACATCTGACCCACATCTGACCTACATCTGATCTACATCTGACCTACATCTGACCCACATCTGACCTACATCTGACCCGCATCTGACCCGCATCTGACCTACATCTGACCTGCATCTGACCTACATCTGACCTACATCTGACCTACATCTGACCCACATCTGACCTACATCTGACCCACATCTGACCTGCATCTGACCTGCATCTGACCTACATCTGACCTACATCTGACCTACATCTGACCCACATCTGACCTGCATCTGACCTACATCTGACCTACATCTGACCTACATCTGACCCACATCTGACCCGAATCTGACCTACATCTGACCTACATCTGACCTACATCTGACCTACATCTGACCCACATCTGACCTACATCTGACCCACATCTGACCTACATCTGACCCACATCTGACCTACATCTGACCCACATCTGACCCGCATCTGACCTACATCTGACCTACATCTGACCTACATCTGACCTACATCTGACCCACATCTGACCCACATCTGACCTGCATCTGACCTACATCTGACCTACATCTGACCTACATCTGACCCACATCTGACCTACATCTGACCTACATCTGACCTGCATCTGACCCACATCTGACCCACATCTGACCTACATCTGACCCACATCTGACCTACATCTGACCCACATCTGACCTACATCTGACCTACATCTGACCCACATCTGACCTACATCTGACCTACATCTTACCTACATCTGACCCACATCTGACCTACATCTGACCCACATCTGACCTACATCTGACCTACATCTGACCTACATCTGACCCACATCTGACCCGCATCTGACCTGCATCTGACCTGCATCTGACCCACATCTGACCCGCATCTGACCTACATCTGACCCACATCTGACCTGCATCTGACCTACATCTGACCTGCATCTGACCCACATCTGACCTGCATCTGACCTGCATCTGACCCACATCTGACCCGCATCTGACCTGCATCTGACCTGCATCTGACCTACATCTGACCTGCATCAGACCCGCATCTGACCTGCATCTGACCTACATCTGACCTGCATCTGACCTACATCTGACCTGCATCTGACCCACATCTGACCTGCATCTGACCTGCATCTGACCCACATCTGACCCGCATCTGACCCGCATCTGACCTGCATCTGACCTGCATCTGACCCGCATCTGACCCGCATCTGACCCACATCTGACCCGCATCTGACCCGCATCTGACCTGCATCTGACCTGCATCTGACCCACATCTGACCCGCATCTGACCTGCATCTGACCCGCATCTGACCCGCATCTGACCCACATCTGACCCGCATCTGATCCACATCTGACCTGCATCTGACCTGCATCTGACCTGCATCTGACCCGCATCTGACCCACATCTGACCCGCATCTGATCCACATCTGACCTGCATCTGACCTGCATCTGACCCGCATCTGACCTGCATCTGACCTGCATCTGACCCACATCTGACCCGCATCTGACCTGCATCTGACCCGCATCTGACCTGCATCTGACCTACATCTGACCTGTATCTGACCCACATCTGACCCGCATCTGATCCACATCTGACCTGCATCTGACCTACATCTGACCTACATCTGACCCACATCTGACCCGCATCTGACCTGCATCTGACCTGCATCTGACCTACATCTGACCTACATCTGACCCACATCTGACCTGCATCTGACCTGCATCTGACCTACATCTGACCTACATCTGACCCGCATCTGACCTGCATCTGACCTACATCTGACCCACATCTGACCTGCATCTGACCTACATCTGACCTACATCTGACCCACATCTGACCTGCATCTGACCTGCATCTGACCTGCATCTGACCCGCATCTGACCCACATCTGACCTGCATCTGACCTGCATCTGACCTGCATCTGACCCGCATCTGACCTGCATCTGACCTGCATCTGACCCACATCTGACCCGCATCTGACCTGCATCTGACCCGCATCTGACCCACATCTGACCCGCATCTGACCTACATCTGACCTACATCTGACCTGCATCTGACCTACATCTGACCCACATCTGACCCGCATCTGACCCACATCTGACCCACATCTGACCTACATCTGACCCACATCTGACCTACATCTGACCTGCATCTGACCTACATCTGACCCACATCTGACCCGCATCTGACCCACATCTGACCCACATCTGACCTACATCTGACCTGTATCTGACCTACATCTGACCTACATCTGACCCGCATCTGACCTACATCTGACCTACATCTGACCTGTATCTGACCTACATCTGACCTACATCTGACCTGCATCTGACCTGCATCTGACCTACATCTGACCTACATCTGACCTACATCTGACCCGCATCTGACCTACATCTGACCTGCATCTGACCCGCATCTGACCTACATCTGACCTACATCTGACCTGTATCTGACCTGCATCTGACCCGCATCTGACCTACATCTGACCCACATCTGACCTACATCTGACCTACATCTGACCTACATCTGACCCACATCTGACCTACATCTGACCCACATCTGACCTACATCTGACCTACATCTGACCTGCATCTGACCTAAATCTGACCTACATCTGACCCGCATCTGACCCGCATCTGACCCGCATCTGACCCGCATCTGACCTACATCTGACCTGCATCTGACCTACATCTGACCTACATCTGACCTACATCTGACCCGCATCTGACCCACATCTGACCCACATCTGACCTACATCTGACCCACATCTGACCTACATCTGACCTGCATCTGACCTACATCTGACCCGCATCTGACCCACATCTGACCCGCATCTGACCTACATCTGACCCACATCTGACCCACATCTGACCTGCATCTGACCTACATCTGACCCACATCTGACCTACATCTGACCCGCATCTGACCAACATCTGACCTACATCTGACCCGCATCTGACCTACATCTGACCCACATCTGACCTGCATCTGACCCACATCTGACCTACATCTGACCCACATCTGACCCGCATCTGACCCACATCTGACCCACATCTGACCTACATCTGACCTGCATCTGACCTACATCTGACCTGCATCTGACCTACATCTGACCTACATCTGACCTGCATCTGACCTGCATCTGACCTACATCTGACCCACATCTGACCTGCATCTGACCTACATCTGACCTACATCTGACCTGCATCTGACCTACATCTGACCTACATCTGACCCGCATCTGACCTGCATCTCACCTACATCTGACCTGCATCTGACCCACATCTCACCTACATCTGACCCGCATCTGACCCACATCTGACCTGCATCTGACCCGCATCTGACCCACATCTGACCTGCATCTGACCCGCATCTGACCTACATCTGACCCACATCTGACCTACATCTGACCCGCATCTGACCTGCATCTGACCTACATCTGACCTACATCTGACCCACATCTGACCCGCATCTGACCCGCAGCTGACATACATCTGACCTACATCTGACCTACATCTGACCTACATCTGACCCGCATCTGACCCACATCTGACCTGCATCTGACCTGCATCTGACCTACATCTGACCCACATCTGACCTACATCTGACCCACATCTGACCTGCATCTGACCTACATCTGACCCACATCTGACCTACATCTGACCCACATCTGACCTACATCTGACCCGCATCTGACCCGCATCTGACCCACATCTGACCCGCATCTGACCCGCATCTGACCCACATCTGACCCACATCTGACCTACATCTGACCCACATCTGACCTACATCTGACCCACATCTGACCTACATCTGACCCACATCTGACCCACATCTGACCTACATCTGACCTACATCTGACCCACATCTGACCCACATCTGACCTACATCTGACCAACATCTGACCTGCATCTGACCCGCATCTGACCTACATCTGACCTACATCTGACCTACATCTGACCCACATCTGACCCACATCTGACCTGCATCTGACCCACATCTGACCTACATCTGACCCACATCTGACCTACATCTGACCCGCATCTGACCCGCATCTGACCTACATCTGACCTACATCTGACCTACATCTGACCCACATCTGACCTACATCTGACCCACATCTAACCTGCATCTGACCTGCATCTGACCCGCATCTGACCCACATCTGACCTACATCTGACCTACATCTGACCTACATCTGACCCACATCTGACCCACATCTGACCTACATCTGACCTGCATCTGACCCACATCTGACCTACATCTGACCCACATCTGACCCACATCTGACCTACATCTGACCCGCATCTGACCTACATCTGACCTACATCTGACCCACATCTGACCTACATCTGACCTACATCTGACCTACATCTGACCTACATCTGACCCACATCTGACCCACATCTGACCTACATCTGACCTACATCTGACCTACATCTGACCTGCATCTGACCCGCATCTGACCTGCATCTGACCCACATCTGACCTACATCTGACCCGCATCTGACCTACATCTGACCTACATCTGACCTACATCTGACCTACATCTGACCCACATCTGACCCACATCTGACCTACATCTGACCCACATCTGACCTACATCTGACCTACATCTGACCCGCATCTGACCTACATCTGACCTACATCTAACCTACATCTGACCCGCATCTGACCCGCATCTGACCTACATCTGACCTACATCTGACCCACATCTGACCTACATCTGACCCGCATCTGACCTACATCTGACCTACATCTGACCCGCATCTGACCTACATCTGACCTACATCTAACCTACATCTGACCCGCATCTGATCCACATCTGACCCACATCTAACCTACATCTGACCCACATCTGACCCACATCTGACCCGCATCTGACCTGCATCTGACCCACATCTGACCCGCATCTGACCCGCATCTGACCTACATCTGACCTACATCTGACCCACATCTGACCCACATCTGACCCGCATCTGACCTGCATCTGACCCACATCTGACCCGCATCTGACCCGCATCTGACCTACATCTGACCTACATCTGACCTACATCTGACCCACATCTAACCTACATCTGACCCGCATCTGACCCACATCTGACCTACATCTGACCTACATCTGACCCACATCTGACCCACATCTGACCTACATCTGACCCGCATCTGACCCACATCTGACCTGCATCTGACCTACATCTGACCTGCATCTGACCTACATCTGACCCGCATCTGACCCACATCTGACCTGCATCTGACCCACATCTGACCTGCATCTGACCTACATCTGACCTGCATCTGACCTACATCTGACCCGCATCTGACCCACATCTGACCTGCATCTGACCCACATCTGACCCGCATCTGACCTACATCTGACCTACATCTGACCTACATCTGACCTGCATCTGACCCGCATCTGACCTACATCTGACCTGTATCTGACCTACATCTGACCCGCATCTGACCTACATCTGACCCACATCTGACCTACATCTGACCCGCATCTGACCTGCATCTGACCTACATCTGACCTACATCTGACCCGCATCTGACCCGCATCTGACCCGCATCTGACCAGCATCTGACCCGCATCTGACCCACATCTGACCCGCATCTGACCCACATCTGACCCACATCTGACCTGCATCTGACCTACATCTGACCCGCATCTGACCCACATCTGACCCGCATCTGACCCGCATCTGACCAGCATCTGACCCGCATCTGACCCACATCTGACCCGCATCTGACCCACATCTGACCCACATCTGACCTGCATCTGACCTACATCTGACCTACATCTGACCTACATCTGACCCGCATCTGACCCGCATCTGACCCGCATCTGACCAGCATCTGACCCGCATCTGACCCACATCTGACCCGCATCTGACCCACATCTGACCCACATCTGACCTGCATCTGACCCACATCTGACCCGCATCTGACCTACATCTGACCTACATCTGACCTACATCTGACCTGCATCTGACCCGCATCTGACCTACATCTGACCTGTATCTGACCTACATCTGACCCGCATCTGACCTACATCTGACCCACATCTGACCTACATCTGACCTACATCTGACCCGCATCTGACCCGCATCTGACCCGCATCTGACCAGCATCTGACCCGCATCTGACCTACATCTGACCTACATCTGACCCACATCTGACCTACATCTGACCTACATCTGACCCGCATCTGACCCGCATCTGACCTACATCTGACCTACATCTGACCTACATCTGACCCGCATCTGACCCACATCTGCCCTGCATCTGACCCGTATCTGACCCACATCTGACCTGCATCTGACCTGCATCTGACCTACATCTGACCTACATCTGACCCGCATCTGACCTGAGTCTGACCTGCATCTGACCTGCATCTGACCTGCATCTGACCTGCATCTGACCTACATCTGACCTACATCTAACCCGCATCTGACCCGCATCTGACCTGCATCTGACCCGCATCTGACCTGAGTCTGACCTGCATCTGACCTGCATCTGACCTGCATCTGACCCACATCTGACCTACATCTGACCTACATCTGACCCGCATCTGACCTACATCTGACCTACATCTGACCCGCATCTGACCCGCATCTGACCTGCATCTGACCCGCATCTGACCTGCATCTGACCCGCATCTGACCCACATCTGACCTGCATCTGACCCACATCTGACCTGCATCTGACCCGCATCTGACCCACATCTGACCTGCATCTGACCTGCATCTGACCCGCATCTGACCCGCATCTGACCTGCATCTGACCCGCATCTGACCCGCATCTGACCCGCATCTGACCTGCATCTGACCCGCATCTGACCCACATCTGACCCGCATCTGACCTGCATCTGACCCACATCTGACCCACATCTGACCTGCAACTGACCTGCATCTGACCCACATCTGACCCACATCTGACCCGCATCTGACCCGCATCTGACCTGCATCTGACCTGCATCTGACCCACATCTGACCTACATCTGACCTACATCTGACCCGCATCTGACCCGCATCTGACCTGCATCTGACCCGCATCTGACCCGCATCTGACCCACATCTGACCCACATCTGACCTGCATCTGACCCGCATCTGACCCACATCTGACCTATATCTGACCCAAATCTGACCTGCAACTGACCTGCATCTGACCCGCATCTGACCCACATCTGACCTGCATCTGACCCGCATCTGACCCACATCTGACCCGCATCTGACCTGCATCTGACCTACATCTGACTCGCATCTGACCCACATCTGACCTACATCTGACCTACATCTGACCCACATCTGACCCACATCTGACCTGCATCTGACCCGCATCTGACCTGCATCCGACCCACATCTGACCCACATCTGACCCACATCTGACCCGCATCTGACCTGCATCTGACCTACATCTGACCCACATCTGACCTACATCTGACCTACATCTGACCCGCATCTGACCTGCATCTGACCCACATCTGACCTGCATCTGACCTACATCTGACCCACATCTGACCTACATCTGACCCACATGTGACCTACATCTGACCCGCATCTGACCCACATCTGACCTACATCTGACCCACATCTGACCTGCATCCGACCCACATCTGACCCGCATCTGACCTACATCTGACCTACATCTGACCTGCATCTGACCCACATCTGACCTGCATCCGACCCACATCTGACCCACATCTGACCCACATCTGACCTGCATCTGACCTGCATCTGACCCGCATCTGACCCGCATCTGACCTGCATCTGACCTACATCTGACCCACATCTGACCCACATCTGACCTGCATCCGACCCACATCTGACCCACATCTGACCCACATGTGACCTGCATCTGACCTGCATCTGACCTACATCTGACCTACATCTGACCTACATCTGACCTACATCTGACCTGCATCTGACCCACATCTGACCCGCATCTGACCTACATCTGACCCACATCTGACCTACATCTGACCTACATCTGACCCGCATCTGACCCGCATCTGACCTACATCTGACCCACATCTGACCTACATCTGACCTACATCTGACCCGCATCTGACCTGCATCTGACCTACATCTGACCCACATCTGACCTACATCTGACCTACATCTGACCCGCATCTGACCCGCATCTGACCTACATCTGACCCACATCTGACCTGCATCTGACCTACATCTGACCTACATCTGACCCGCATCTGACCCGCATCTGACCCACATCTGACCCACATCTGACCTGCATCTGACCTGCATCTGACCTGCATCTGACCTGCATCTGACCCGCATCTGACCTGCATCTGACCCACATCTGACCTGCATCTGACCCGCATCTGACCTGCATCTGACCTGCATCTGACCTGCATCTGACCTGCATCTGACCCACATCTGACCCACATCTGACCCACATCTGACCTACATCTGACCTGCATCTGACCTGCATCTGACCTGCATCTGACCTGCATCTGACCTACATCTGACCTGCATCTGACCTGCATCTGACCTACATCTGACCCACATCTGACCTGCATCTGACCTGCATCTGACCTGCATCTGACCTGCATCTGACCTGCATCTGACCTGCATCTGACCCACATCTGACCCACATCTGACCCACATCTGACCTACATCTGACCTGCATCTGACCTGCATCTGACCTGCATCTGACCTGCATCTGACCTACATCTGACCTGCATCTGACCTGCATCTGACCTACATCTGACCTACATCTGACCAGCATCTGACCTACATCTGACCCGCATCTGACCTACATCTGACCTGCATCTGACCTGCATCTGACCTACATCTGACCCACATCTGACCTGCATCTGACCTACATCTGACCTGCATCTGACCTGCATCTGACCTGCATCTGACCTGCATCTGACCTGCATCTGACCTGCATCTGACCTACATCTGACCTGCATCTGACCTGCATCTGACCTACATCTGACCTGCATCTGACCTGCATCTGACCTGCATCTGACCTGCATCTGACCTACATCTGACCTGCATCTGACCTGCATCTGACCTACATCTGACCTACATCTGACCTGCATCTGACCTACATCTGACCTGCATCTGACCTGCATCTGACCTACATCTGACCCACATCTGACCTGCATCTGACCTACATCTGACCTGCATCTGACCTGCATCTGACCTGCATCTGACCTGCATCTGACCTGCATCTGACCTACATCTGACCTGCATCTGACCTACATCTGACCTACATCTGACCTGCATCTGACCTACATCTGACCCGCATCTGACCTGCATCTGACCTGCATCTGACCTGCATCTGACCTACATCTGACCCACATCTGACCTGCATCTGACCCACATCTGACCTGCATCTGACCTGCATCTGACCTACATCTGACCCACATCTGACCTGCATCTGACCCACATCTGACCTACATCTGACCTGCATCTGACCTGCATCTGACCTACATCTGACCCACATCTGACCTGCATCTGACCCACATCTGACCCACATCTGACCTACATCTGACCTGCATCTGACCTGCATCTGACCTACATCTGACCTGCATCTGACCTGCATCTGACCTACATCTGACCCACATCTGACCTGCATCTGACCCACATCTGACCCACATCTGACCCACATCTGACCTGCATCTGACCTGCATCTGACCTGCATCTGACCCGCATCTGACCTGCATCTGACCTACATCTGACCCGCATCTGACCTGCATCTGACCTGCATCTGACCTGCATCCGACCCACATCTGACCCACATCTGACCCACATCTGACCTGCATCTGACCTACATCTGACCTGCATCTGACCTGCATCTGACCTGCATCTGACCTACATCTGACCTGCATCTGACCTACATCTGACCTGCATCTGACCTGCATCTGACCCGCATCTGACCTACATCTGACCCACATCTGACCCGCATCTGACCCGCATCTGACCCATAACTGACCTGCATCTGACCCGCATCTGACCTGCATCTGACCTGCATCTGACCCACATCTGACCTACATCTGACCCACATGTGACCTACATCTGACCCGCATCTGACCTGCATCTGACCTACATCTGACCCACATGTGACCTGCATCTGACCTGCATCTGACCCACATCTGACCTACATCTGACCCACATGTGACCTGCATCTGACCTGCATCTGACCTGCATCTGACCTGCATCTGACCCACATCTGACCCGCATCTGACCCGCATCTGACCCACATCTGACCTGCATCTGACCTGCATCTGACCCACATCTGACCCGCATCTGACCTGCATCTGACCTGCATCTGACCCACATCTGACCCGCATCTGACCCACATCTGACCTGCATATGACCCGCATCTGACCTGCATCTGACCTGCATCCGACCCACATCTGACCCACATCTGACCCACATGTGACCTACATCTGACCCGCATCTGACCTGCATCTGACCTGCATCTGACCCGCATCTGACCCGCATCTGACCTACATCTGACCTACATCTGACCCACATCTGACCCGCATCTGACCTGCATCTGACCCACATCTGACCTGCATCTGACCTGCATCTGACCCGCATCTGACCTGCATCCGACCCACATCTGACCCGCATCTGACCTGCATCTGACCTACATCTGACCTACATCTGACCCGCATCTGACCCGCATCCGACCCACATCTGACCCGCATCTGACCCGCATCTGACCTGCATCTGACCTGCATCTGACCCACATCTGACCCGCATCTGACCTGCATCTGACCCACATGTGACCCACATCTGACCCACATCTGACCCGCATCTGACCTGCATCTGACCCACATGTGACCTGCATCTGACCCACATCTGACCTGCATCTGACCTGCATCTGACCCACATCTGACCCGCATCTGACCTGCATCTGACCCACATGTGACCCACATCTGACCCACATCTGACCCGCATCTGACCTGCATCTGACCCACATCTGACCTGCATCTGACCCACATCTGACCTGCATCTGACCTGCATCTGACCTGCATCTGACCTGCATCTGACCCACATCTGACCTGCATCTGACCTGCATCTGACCTACATCTGACCTGCATCTGACCTGCATCTGACCTGCATCTGACCCACATCTGACCCGCATCTGACCTGCATCTGACCCACATGTGACCCGCATCTGACCCACATCTGACCCACATCCGACCCACATCTGACCCGCATCTGACCTACATCTGACCCGCATCTGACCCGCATCTGACCCGCATCTGACCCGCATCTGACCTGCATCTGACCCACATCTGACCCACATCAGACCCGCATCTGACCCACATCTGACCTGCATCTGACCTACATCCGACCCACATCTGACCCACATCTGACCCGCATCTGACCTGCATCTGACCCACATGTGACCCACATCCGACCCACATCTGACCCGCATCTGACCTGCATCTGACCTACATCTGACCCACATGTGACCCACATCCGACCCACATCTGACCTGCATCTGACCTACATCTGACCTGCATCTGACCTGCATCCGACCTACATCTGACCCACATGTGACCCACATCTGACCCACATCTGACCCGCATCTGACCTGCATCTGACCCACATGTGACCCACATCCGACCCACATCTGACCCACATCTGACCTGCATCTGACCTACATCTGACCTGCATCTGACCCACATCTGACCTGCATCTGACCTGCATCCGACCCACATCTGACCCACATGTGACCCACATCCGACCCACATCTGACCTGCATCTGACCTACATCTGACCTACATCTGACCCACATGTGACCCACATCTGACCCACATCTGACCCACATCCGACCCACATCTGACCCACATCCGACCCACATCTGACCCACATCTGACCTGCATCTGACCTACATCTGACCTGCATCTGACCCACATCTGACCTGCATCTGACCTGCATCCGACCCACATCTGACCCGCATCTGACCCGCATCTGACCTGCATCTGACCCACATCTGACCCACATCAGACCCGCATCTGACCCACATCTGACCTGCATCTGACCTACATCTGACCCACATCTGACCCGCATCTGACCCGCATCTGACCCGCATCTGACCTACATCTGACCCACATCTGACCTACATCTGACCCACATCTGACCTGCATCCGACCACACATCTGACCCGCATCTGACCCGCATCTGACCTGCATCTGACCTACATCTGACCTGCATCTGACCTACATCTGACCTGCATCTGACCCACATCTGACCTACATCTGACCTACATCTGACCTACATCTGACCCACATCTGACCCGCATCTGACCCGCATCTGACCCGCATCTGACCTACATCTGACCCACATCTGACCTACATCTGACCCACATCTGACCTGCATCCGACCCACATCTGACCCGCATCTGACCCGCATCTGACCTGCATCTGACCTACATCTGACCTACATCTGACCTGCATCTGACCCGCATCTGACCTGCATCTGACCTACATCTGACCTACATCTGACCTGCATCTGACCTACATCTGACCTGCATCTGACCTGCATCCGACCCACATCTGACCCGCATCTGACCCGCATCTGACCTGCATCTGACCTGCATCTGACCTACATCTGACCTACATCTGACCTACATCAGACCCGCATCTGACCCGCATCTGACCTGCATCTGACCCGCATCTGACCTGCATCTGACCTACATCTGACCTACATCTGACCTACATCAGACCCGCATCTGACCCACATGTGACCCGCATCTGACCCGCATCTGACCCACATCTGACCTGCATCTGACCTGCATCTGATCCACATCTGACCCGCATCTGACCCACATCTGACCTGCATCTGACCCACATGTGACCCACATCTGACCCACATCTGACCCACATCTGACCCACATCTGACCCGCATCTGACCCACATCTGACCCACATGTGACCTGCATCTGACCCGCATCTGACCCGCATCTGACCTGCATCTGACCCACATCTGACCCACATCTGAAACACATCTGACCTGCATCTGACCCACATCTGACCTGCATCTGACCTGTATCTGACCTACATCTGACCTGCATCTGACCTACATCTGACCCGCATCTGACCTGCATCTGACCCGCATCTGACCTGCATCTGACCTGCATCTGACCTACATCTGACCTGCATCTGACCTGCATCTGACCTACATCTGACCTGCATCTGACCTGCATCTGACCCACATGTGACCCACATCTGACCCACATCTGACCCACATCTGACCCGCATCTGACCCACATCTGACCCACATCTGAAACACATCTGACCTGCATCTGACCCACATCTGACCTGCATCTGACCTACATCTGACCTGCATCTGACCTACATCTGACCCACATCTGACCCGCATCTGACCTGCATCTGACCTACATCTGACCTGCATCTGACCTACATCTGACCCACATCTGACCCGCATCTGACCTGCATCTGACCCACATCTGACCAGCTTCTGACCTGCATCTGACCTACATCTGACCCACATCTGACCTGCATCTGACCTACATCTGACCTGCATCTGACCTACATCTGACCCACATCTGACCCGCATCTGACCTGCATCTGACCCACATCTGACCAGCTTCTGACCTGCATCTGACCTACATCTGACCCACATCTGACCTGCATCTGACCTACATCTGACCTGCATCTGACCTACATCTGACCCACATCTGACCCGCATCTGACCTGCATCTGACCCACATCTGACCAGCTTCTGACCTGCATCTGACCTACATCTGACCCACATCTGACCCACATCTGACCTACATCTGACCTGCATCTGACCTACATCTGACCCACATCTGACCCACATCTGACCTGCATCTGACCCACATCTGACCTGCATCTGACCTGCATCTGACCCACATCTGACCTGCATCTGACCCACATCTGACCCACATCTGACCTGCATCTGACCTACATCTGACCTGCATCTGACCTACATCTGACCCACATCTGACCCACATCTGACCCGCATCTGACCCACATCTGACCTGCATCTGACCTGCATCTGACCTACATCTGACCTGCATCTGACCTGCATCTGACCTACATCTGACCTGCATCTGACCCGCATCTGACCTACATCTGACCCGCATCTGACCAGCATCTGACCCACATCTGACCAGCATCTGACCTACATCTGACCTGCATCTGACCCGCATCTGACCCACATCTGACCCGCATCTGACCCGCATCTGACCCACATCTGACCCGCATCTGACCTACATCTGACCCACATCTGACCTGCATCTGACCCGCATCTGACCCGCATCTGACCTGCATCTGACCTACATCTGACCTGCATCTGACCCGCATCTGACCCGCATCTGACCTACATCTGACCCACATCTGACCTGCATCTGACCTACATCTGACCTGCATCTGACCTACATCTGACCTACATCTGACCCGCATCTGACCCGCATCTGACCCGCATCTGACCTGCATCTGACCCACATCTGACCTGCATCTGACCTACATCTGACCCACATCTGACCTACATCTGACCTACATCTGACCCACATCTGACCCACATCTGACCCGCATCTGACCCGCATCTGACCCGCATCTGACCTGCATCTGACCCACATCTGACCTGCATCTGACCTACATCTGACCCGCATCTGACCCGCATCTGACCTGCATCTGACCCACATCTGACCCACATCTGACCTACATCTGACCTGCATCTGACCTACATCTGACCCACATCTGACCCACATCTGACCTGCATCTGACCCACATCTGACCTGCATCTGACCTGCATCTGACCCACATCTGACCTGCATCTGACCCACATCTGACCCACATCTGACCTGCATCTGACCTACATCTGACCTGCATCTGACCTACATCTGACCCACATCTGACCCACATCTGACCCGCATCTGACCCACATCTGACCTGCATCTGACCTGCATCTGACCTACATCTGACCTGCATCTGACCTGCATCTGACCTACATCTGACCTGCATCTGACCCGCATCTGACCTACATCTGACCCGCATCTGACCAGCATCTGACCCACATCTGACCAGCATCTGACCTACATCTGACCTGCATCTGACCTACATCTGACCTGCATCTGACCTACATCTGACCTGCATCTGACCCGCATCTGACCAGCATCTGACCCACATCTGACCAGCATCTGACCTACATCTGACCTGCATCTGACCTACATCTGACCTGCATCTGACCCACATCTGACCCGCATCTGACCCGCATCTGACCTGCATCTGACCTACATCTGACCTGCATCTGACCCGCATCTGACCTACATCTGACCCGCATCTGACCAGCATCTGACCCACATCTGACCAGCATCTGACCTACATCTGACCTGCATCTGACCTACATCTGACCTGCATCTGACCCACATCTGACCCGCATCTGACCCACATCTGACCCGCATCTGACCTACATCTGACCCACATCTGACCTGCATCTGACCCGCATCTGACCCGCATCTGACCTGCATCTGACCCACATCTGACCAGCATCTGACCCACATCTGACCAGCATCTGACCTACATCTGACCTGCATCTGACCCGCATCTGACCCGCATCTGACCTACATCTGACCCACATCTGACCTGCATCTGACCTACATCTGACCTGCATCTGACCTACATCTGACCTACATCTGACCTACATCTGACCAGCATCTGACCTGCATCTGACCCACATCTGACCTACATCTGACCTACATCTGACCCACATCTGACCCACATCTGACCTACATCTGACCTACATCTGACCCACATCTGACCCACATCTGACCCGCATCTGACCTGCATCTGACCCGCAACTGACCTACATCTGACCCACATCTGACCAGCATCTGACCCGCAACTGACCTACATCTGACCCACATCTGACCAGCATCTGACCCGCATCTGACCCACATCTGACCTACATCTGACCTGCATCTGACCTGCATCTGACCCGCATCTGACCTGCATCTGACCTACATCTGACCCACATCTGACCAGCATCTGACCCGCAACTGACCTACATCTGACCCACATCTGACCAGCATCTGACCCGCATCTGACCCACATCTGACCCGCATCTGACCTGCATCTGACCCACATCTGACCCGCATCTGACCTGCATCTGACCCGCAACTGACCTGCATCTGACCTGCATCTGACCCACATCTGACCAGCATCTGACCTGCATCTGACCTACATCTGACCCACATCTGACCAGCATCTGACCCGCAACTGACCTACATCTGACCCACATCTGACCCACATCTGACCCACATCTGACCCGCATCTGACCCGCATCTGACCTGCATCTGACCTACATCTGACCTACATCTGACCCACATCTGACCAGCATCTGACCCGCAACTGACCTACATCTGACCTACATCTGACCCACATCTGACCCACATCTGACCCGCATCTGACCTGCATCTGACCCGCAACTGACCTACATCTGACCCACATCTGACCAGCATCTGACCTGCATCTGACCTACATCTGACCCACATCTGACCTGCATCTGACCCGCATCTGACCTACATCTGACCTGCATCTGACCTACATCTGACCTGCATCTGACCAGCATCTGACCTGCATCTGACCTACATCTGACCCACATCTGACCAGCATCTGACCCGCAACTGACCTACATCTGACCCACATCTGACCAGCATCTGACCTGCATCTGACCTACATCTGACCCACATCTGACCAGCATCTGACCCGCAACTGACCTACATCTGACCCACATCTGACCCACATCTGACCCACATCTGACCCGCATCTGACCAGCATCTGACCCGCATCTGACCCACATCTGACCCGCATCTGACCTGCATCTGACCTGCATCTGACCCACATCTGACCTGCATCTGACCCGCATCTGACCCGCATCTGACCCACATCTGACCCGCATCTGACCTGCATCTGACCTACATCTGACCTACATCTGACCTGCATCTGACCTACATCTGACCCACATCTGACCTACATCTGACCTGCATCTGACCCGCATCTGACCCACATCTGACCTACATCTGACCTGCATCTGACCTACATCTGACCCACATCTGACCAGCATCTGACCTGCATCTGACCTACATCTGACCCACATCTGACCAGCATCTGACCCGCAACTGACCTACATCTGACCCACATCTGACCCACATCTGACCCACATCTGACCCGCATCTGACCAGCATCTGACCCGCATCTGACCCACATCTGACCCGCATCTGACCTGCATCTGACCTGCATCTGACCCACATCTGACCTGCATCTGACCCGCATCTGACCCGCATCTGACCCACATCTGACCCGCATCTGACCTGCATCTGACCTACATCTGACCTACATCTGACCTGCATCTGACCTACATCTGACCCACATCTGACCTACATCTGACCTGCATCTGACCCGCATCTGACCCACATCTGACCTGCATCTGACCAGCATCTGACCCACATCTGACCCACATCTGACCTACATCTGACCTGCATCTGACCCACATCTGACCCACATCTGACCCGCATCTGACCCACATCTGACCTGCATCTGACCCGCATCTGACCCACATCTGACCCGCATCTGACCTGCATCTGACCTGCATCTGACCTACATCTGACCTGCATCTGACCTACATCTGACCTACATCTGACCCACATCTGACCTACATCTGACCTGCATCTGACCCGCATCTGACCCACATCTGACCTGCATCTGACCTGCATCTGACCTACATCTGACCCACATCTGACCTACATCTGACCTGCATCTGACCCGCATCTGACCCACATCTGACCTGCATCTGACCCACATCTGACCCACATCTGACCTGCATCTGACCCGCATCTGACCCGCATCTGACCTGCATCTGACCTACATCTGACCCACATCTGACCTACATCAGACCCGCATCTGACCCACATCTGACCCGCATCTGACCTACATCTGACCTGCATCTGACCCACATGTGACCTGCATCTGACCCGCATCTGACCTACATCTGACCTGCATCTGACCTGCATCTGACCTGCATCTGATCTGCATCTGACCCGCATCTGACCTGCATCTGACCTACATCTGACCTACATCTGACCTACATCTGACCTACATCAGACCCGCATCTGACCCGCATCTGACCCACATCTGACCTGCATCTGACCCACATCTGACCCACATCTGACCTGCATCTGACCCGCATCTGACCCGCATCTGACCTGCATCTGACCTACATCTGACCCACATCTGACCTACATCTGACCTACATCTGACCTACATCAGACCCGCATCTGACCCACATCTGACCCGCATCTGACCTACATCTGACCTGCATCTGACCCACATGTGACCTGCATCTGACCCGCATCTGACCTACATCTGACCTACATCTGACCTGCATCTGACCTGCATCTGACCTACATCTGACCCGCATCTGACCTACATCTGACCTGCATCTGACCTGCATCTGACCTGCATCTGACCTACATCTGACCTACATCTGACCCACATCTGACCTGCATCTGACCTACATCTGACCCGCATCTGACCTACATCTGACCTGCATCTGACCTGCATCTGACCCACATCTGACCTGCATCTGACCTACATCTGACCTGCATCTGACCTACATCTGACCCGCATCTGACCTACATCTGACCTGCATCTGACCTGCATCTGACCTGCATCTGACCTACATCTGACCTACATCTGACCTGCATCTGACCTGCATCTGACCTACATCTGACCCGCATCTGACCTACATCTGACCTGCATCTGACCTACATCTGACCTACATCTGACCCACATCTGACCCGCATCTGACCTGCATCTGACCTGCATCTGACCTGCATCTGACCTGCATCTGACCCGCATCTGACCTGCATCTGACCTGCATCTGACCTGCATCTGACCCACATCTGACCTGCATCTGACCTACATCTGACCCGCATCTGACCTACGTCTGACCTGCATCTGACCTGCATCTGACCTACATCTGACCTACATCTGACCCGCATCTGACCTGCATCTGACCTACATCTGACCCACATCTGACCCGCATCTGACCCACATCTGACCTGCATCTGACCCGCATCTGACCCGCATCTGACCTACATCTGACCTACATCTGACCCGCATCTGACCTGCATCTGACCTGCATCTGACCTGCATCTGACCCGCATCTGACCCGCATCTGACCTACGTCTGACCTGCATCTGACCCGCATCTGACCTACATCTGACCTACATCTGACCCGCATCTGACCCGCATCTGACCTGCATCTGACCTGCATCTGACCTACATCTGACCCACATCTGACCTGCATCTGACCTGCATCTGACCTACATCTGACCCACATCTGACCCACATCTGACCTACATCTGACCCACATCTGACCCACATCTGACCTACATCTGACCTACATCTGACCCACATCTGACCTACATCTGACCTGCATCTGACCTGCATCTGACCTGCATTTGACCTACATCTGACCTGCATCTGACACGCATCTGACCTACATCTGACCCGCATCTGACCTACATCTGACCCACATCTGACCTGCATCTGACCTACATCTGACCCACATCTGACCTGCATCTGACCTACATCTGACCCACATCTGACCCGCATCTGACCCGCATCTGACCTACGTCTGACCTGCATCTGACCCGCATCTGACCCACATCTGACCCGCATCTGACCTACGTCTGACCTGCATCTGACCTGCATCTGACCCGCATCTGACCCGCATCTGACCTACGTCTGACCTGCATCTGACCTGCATCTGACCCGCATCTGACCCGCATCTGACCTACGTCTGACCTGCATCTGACCTGCATCTGACCTACATCTGACCTACATCTGACCCACATCTGACCCACATCTGACCTGCATCTGACCCACATCTGACCTGCATCTGACCTACATCTGACCCGCATCTGACCTACATCTGACCCGCATCTGACCCGCATCTGACCTACATCTGACCCGCATCTGACCTGCATCTGACCTACATCTGACATACATCTGACCCACATCTGACCTGCATCTGACCCACATCTGACCTACATCTGACCTACATCTGACCCGCATCTGACCTACATCTGACCTACATCTGACCTACATCTGACATACATCTGACCCACATCTGACCTACATCTGACCTGCATCTGACCCGCATCTGACCCACATCTGACCTGCATCTGACCTGCATTTGACCTACATCTGACCTGCATCTGACCCGCATCTGACCTACATCTGACCCGCATCTGACCTACATCTGACCCACATCTGACCTGCATCTGACCTGCATCTGACCCGCATCTGACCCGCATCTGACCTACGTCTGACCTGCATCTGACCCGCATCTGACCCACATCTGACCTGCATCTGACCCACATCTGACCCGCATCTGACCTACATCTGACCTGCATCTGACCTGCATCTGACCTGCATCTGACCTACATCTGACCTACATCTGACCTACATCTGACATACATCTGACCCACATCTGACCTACATCTGACCTGCATCTGACCTGCATCTGACCTGCATTTGACCTACATCTGACCTGCATCTGACCCGCATCTGACCTACATCTGACCCGCATCTGACCTACATCTGACCCACATCTGACCTGCATCTGACCTGCATCTGACCCGCATCTGACCCGCATCTGACCTACGTCTGACCTGCATCTGACCCGCATCTGACCCACATCTGACCTGCATCTGACCCACATCTGACCCGCATCTGACCTACATCTGACCCACATCTGACCTACATCTGACCTGCATCTGACCCGCATCTGACCTGCATCTGACCCACATCTGACCTACATCTGACCTGCATCTGACCCACATCTGACCTACATCTGACCTGCATCTGACCCGCATCTGACCTGCATCTGACCCACATCTGACCTACATCTGACCCGCATCTGACCCGCATCTGACCCACATCTGACCTACATCTGACCTGCATCTGACCCACATCTGACCTGCATCTGACCCACATCTGACCTACATCTGACCCGCATCTGACCCGCATCTGACCCACATCTGACCTGCATCTGACCTGCATCTGACCCGCATCTGACCCACATCTGACCTACATCTGACCCACATCTGACCTGCATCTGACCTGCATCTGACCTGCATCTGACCTACATCTGACCTACATCTGACCTACATCTGACATACATCTGACCCACATCTGACCTACATCTGACCTGCATCTGACCTGCATCTGACCTGCATTTGACCTACATCTGACCTGCATCTGACCCACATCTGACCTACATCTGACCCGCATCTGACCCGCATCTGACCCACATCTGACCTACATCTGACCCGCATCTGACCCGCATCTGACCCACATCTGACCTACATCTGACCTGCATCTGACCCGCATCTGACCTGCATCTGACCCACATCTGACCTACATCTGACCCGCATCTGACCCGCATCTGACCCACATCTGACCTGCATCTGACCTGCATCTGACCCGCATCTGACCTGCATCTGACCCACATCTGACCTACATCTGACCCACATCTGACCTACATCTGACCCACATCTGACCTGCATCTGACCTGCATCTGACCTGCATCTGACCTACATCTGACCTGCATCTGACCTACATCTGACCTACATCTGACCTGCATCTGACCTGCAACTGACCCACATCTGACCTACATCTGACCTACATCTGACCTACATCTGACCTGCATCTGACCTGCATCTGACCTACATCTGACCCGCATCTGACCTGCATCTGACCTGCATCTGACCCGCATCTGACCCACATCTGACCCACATCTGACCTGCATCTGACCTGCATCTGACCCGCATCTGACCCACATCTGACCCACATCTGACCTACATCTGTCCTGCATCTGACCTGCATCTGACCCACATCTGACCCACATCTGACCTACATCTGACCCGCATCTGACCTGCATCTGACCGGCATCTGACCTGCATCTGACCTGCATCTGACCTGCATCTGACCTGCATCTGACCCGCATCTGACCTGCATCTGACCCGCATCTGACCTGCATCTGACCTGCATCTGACCTACATCTGACCTGCATCTGACCTACATCTGACCTGCATCTGACCTGCATCTGACCTACATCTGACCTGCATCTGACCTGCATCTGACCCGCATCTGACCTGCATCTGACCTGCATCTGACCTACATCTGACCTGCATCTGACCTGCATCTGACCTACATCTGACCTGCATCTGACCCGCATCTGACCCACATCTGACCTGCATCTGACCTACATCTGACCTGCATCTGACCTGCATCTGACCTACATCTGACCTGCATCTGACCTGCATCTGACCTGCATCTGACCCGCATCTGACCTGCATCTGACCTACATCTGACCTACATCTGACCTGCATCTGACCTGCATCTGACCCGCATCTGACCTGCATCTGACCTGCATCTGACCTACATCTGACCCGCATCTGACCTGCATCTGACCTACATCTGACCTGCATCTGACCTGCATCTGACCCGCATCTGACCTGCATCTGACCTGCATCTGACCTGCATCTGACCCGCATCTGACCTGCATCTGACCTGCATCTGACCTACATCTGACCCGCATCTGACCCACATCTGACCCGCATCTGACCTACATCTGACCCACATCTGACCCGCATCTGACCTACATCTGACCCGCATCTGACCCACATCTGACCCACATCTGACCCGCATCTGACCTACATCTGACCCACATCTGACCCGCATCTGACCTACATCTGACCCACATCTGACCCGCATCTGACCTGCATCTGACCCGCATCTGACCCACATCTGACCCGCATCTGACCTACATCTGACCCACATCTGACCTGCATCTGACCTGCATCTGACCTACATCTGACCTGCATCTGACCTACATCTGACCTACATCTGACCCGCATCTGACCTGCATCTGACCTACATCTGACCCGCATCTGACCTACATCTGACCTGCATCTGACCCGCATCTGACCCACATCTGACCCACATCTGACCTACATCTGACCCACATCTGACCCACATCTGACCCACATCTGACCTACATCTGACCCGCATCTGACCCACATCTGACCCACATCTGACCCACATCTGACCTACATCTGACCTACATCTGACCTGCATCTGACCCACATCTGACCCACATCTGACCTACATCTGACCTACATCTGACCCGCATCTGACCCACATCTGACCCACATCTGACCCACATCTGACCTACATCTGACCTACATCTGACCCACATCTGACCCACATCTGACCCACATCTGACCTACATCTGACCTACATCTGACCTACATCTGACCCACATCTGACCCACATCTGACCTACATCTGACCTGCATCTGACCTACATCTGACCCACATCTGACCTGCATCTGACCTACATCTGACCCACATCTGACCCGCATCTGACCTACATCTGACCTGCATCTGGCCTACATCTGACCTGCATCTGACCTACATCTGACCCACATCTGACCCACATCTGACCTGCATCTGACCCACATCTGACCTACATCTGACCCACATCTGACCCACATCTGACCTGCATCTGACCTACATCTGACCTGCATCTGACCTACATCTGACCCACATCTGACCCACATCTGACCCACATCTGACCTACATCTGACCTACATCTGACCCGCATCTGACCCACATCTGACCTGCATCTGACCTACATCTGACCTACATCTGACCCGCATCTGACCTACATCTGACCTACATCTGACCCGCATCTGACCCACATCTGACCTGCATCTGACCTACATCTGACCTACATCTGACCCGCATCTGACCCACATCTGACCTGCATCTGACCTACATCTGACCTGCATCTGACCTACATCTGACCTACATCTGACCTGCATCTGATCTGCATCTGACCTACATCTGACCTACATCTGACCCGCATCTGACCTACATCTGACCTACATCTGACCTACATCTGACCCGCATCTGACCTACATCTGACCTACATCTGACCTGCATCTGACCTACATCTGACCTACATCTGACCTGCATCTGACCTACATCTGACCTACATCTGACCTACATCTGACCTGCATCTGACCTACATCTGACCTACATCTGACCCGCATCTGACCGCATCTGACCTACATCTGACCTGCATCTGACCCGCATCTGACCCACATCTGACCTGCATCTGACCTGCATCTGACCTACATCTGACCTGCATCTGACCTGCATCTGACCGCATCTGACCTACATCTGACCAACATCTGACCTGCATCTGACCTGCATCTGACCCGCATCTGACCTACATCTGACCTACATCTGACCCGCATCTGACCCGCATCTGACCTACATCTGACCCACATCTGACCCACATCTGACCCTACATCTGACCCACATCTGACCCACATCTGACCTACATCTGACCTGCATCTGACCTGCATCTGACCGCATCTGACCTACATCTGACCTACATCTGACCTGCATCTGACCTGCATCTGACCCGCATCTGACCTACATCTGACCTGCATCTGACCTGCATCTGACCGCATCTGACCTGCATCTGACCCACATCTGACCCACATCTGACCCACATCTGACCTACATCTGACCTGCATCTGACCCACATCTGACCTACATCTGACCTGCATCTGACCTGCATCTGACCTGCATCTGACCCGCATCTGACCTACATCTGACCCACATCTGACCTACATCTGACCCGCATCTGACCTACATCTGACCTGCATCTGACCCACATCTGACCCGCATCTGACCCGCATCTGACCTACATCTGACCTGCATCTGACCCACATCTGACCCACATCTGACCTACATCTGACCCACATCTGACCTACATCTGACCTACATCTGACCCACATCTGACCTGCATGTGACCTGCATCTGACCCGCATCTGACCCGCATCTGACCTGTCTGACCTACATCTGACCCACATCTGACCTACATCTGACCTACATCTGACCCACATCTGACCTACATCTGACCCGCATCTGACCTACATCTGACCCACATCTGACCTACATCTGACCTACATCTGACCCACATCTGACCTACATCTGACCTACATCTGACCTGCATCTGACCCGCATCTGACCCGCATCTGACCTGCATCTGACCTACATCTGACCTACATCTGACCCACATCTGACCTACATCTGACCCACATCTGACCTACATCTGACCTACATCTGACCCACATCTGACCTGCATGTGACCTGCATCTGACCCGCATCTGACCCGCATCTGACCTGTCTGACCTACATCTGACCCACATCTGACCTACATCTGACCTACATCTGACCCACATCTGACCTACATCTGACCCGCATCTGACCTACATCTGACCCACATCTGACCTACATCTGACCTACATCTGACCCACATCTGACCTACATCTGACCTACATCTGACCTGCATCTGACCCGCATCTGACCCGCATCTGACCCACATCTGACCTACATCTGACCTACATCTGACCCACATCTGACCTACATCTGACCTACATCTGACCTGCATCTGACCCGCATCTGACCCGCATCTGACCTGCATCTGACCTACATCTGACCTGCATCTGACCTACATCTGACCTACATCTGACCCGCATCTGACCTACATCTGACCTGCATCTGACCCACATCTGACCTGCATCTGACCTGCATCTGACCTGCATCTGACCCACATCTGACCCACATCTGACCTACATCTGACCTACATCTGACCTACATCTGACCTGCATCTGACCTGCATCTGACCCACATCTGACCCACATCTGACCCACATCTGACCCGCATCTGACCCACATCTGACCCGCATCTGACCCGCATCTGACCCACATCTGACCCGCATCTGACCAACATCTGACCAACATCTGACCTGCATCTGACCCACATCTGACCCACATCTGACCCGCATCTGACCAACATCTGACCCGCATCTGACCCGCATCTGACCCACATCTGACCCGCATCTGACCAACATCTGACCAACATCTGACCCGCATCTGACCCGCATCTGACCCACATCTGACCCACATCTGACCCGCATCTGACCAACATCTGACCCGCATCTGACCCACATCTGACCCGCATCTGACCAACATCTGACCAACATCTGACCAACATCTGACCCGCATCTGACCCGCATCTGACCCACATCTGACCCGCATCTGACCCGCATCTGACCCGCATCTGACCCGCATCTGACCCACATCTGACCCGCATCTGACCAACATCTGACCAACATCTGACCTGCATCTGACCCACATCTGACCAACATCTGACCCGCATCTGACCCGCATCTGACCCGCATCTGACCTACATCTGACCAACATCTGACCAACATCTGACCTACATCTGACCCGCATCTGACCCGCATCTGACCCACATCTGACCCGCATCTGACCAACATCTGACCAACATCTGACCCGCATCTGACCCGCATCTGACCCACATCTGACCCGCATCTGACCCACATCTGACCTACATCTGACCTACATCTGACCTACATCTGACCTGCATCTGACCCGCATCTGACCTGCATCTGACCCGCATCTGACCCACATCTGACCTACATCTGACCCACATCTGACCTACATCTGACCTGCATCTGACCTACATCTGACCCACATCTGACCCGCATCTGACCTACATCTGACCTACATCTGACCTACATCTGACCCACATCTGACCTACATCTGACCTACATCTGACCTACATCTGTCCCACATCTGACCCACATCTGACCCGCATCTGACCCACATCTGACCCACATCTGACCCACATCTGACCTGCATCAGACCTGCATCTGACCCACATCTGACCCACATCTGACCCGCATCTGACCCACATCTGACCTACATCTGACCTACATCTGACCTGCATCTGACCTACATCTGACCCACATCTGACCCGCATCTGACCTACATCTGACCTACATCTGACCTACATCTGACCCACATCTGACCCGCATCTGACCCACATCTGACCTACATCGGACCTACATCTGACCTACATCTGACCTGCATCTGACCCGCATCTGACCTGCATCTGACCCGCATCTGACCCACATCTGACCTGCATCTGACCCGCATCTGACCCACATCTGACCTACATCTGACCCACATCTGACCTACATCTGACCTGCATCTGACCTACATCTGACCCACATCTGACCCGCATCTGACCTACATCTGACCTACATCTGACCTACATCTGACCTGCATCTGACCTACATCTGACCTGCATCTGACCTACATCTGACCTGCATCTGACCTACATCTGACCTACATCTGACCTACATCTGACCTGCATCTGACCTACATCTGACCTGCATCTGACCTACATCTGACCTGCATCTGACCTACATCTGACCTGCATCTGACCTACATCTGACCTACATCTGACCTGCATCTGACCTACATCTGACCTGCATCAGACCTACATCTGACCCACATCTGACCTACATCTGACCTACATCTGACCCACATCTGACCTGCATCTGACCTGCATCTGACCCGCATCTGACCCGCATCTGACCTACATCTGACCCACATCTGACCCGCATCTGACCTACATCTGACCCGCATCTGACCCACATCTGACCTACATCTGACCTGCATCTGACCCGCATCTGACCTGCATCTGACCTGCATCTGACCTACATCTGACCTGCATCTGACCTACATCTGACCTACATCTGACCTGCATCTGACCTACATCTGACCTGCATCTGACCTACATCTGACCTGCATCTGACCTACATCTGACCTAAATCTGACCTGCATCTGACCTACATCTGACCTGCATCTGACCTGCATCTGACCTACATCTGACCTGCATCTGACCTACATCTGACCTGCATCTGACCTACATCTGACCTACATCTGACCTGCATCTGACCTACATCTGACCTGCATCAGACCCGCATCTGACCTGCATCTGACCTACATCTGACCTACATCTGACCTGCATCTGACCTACATCTGACCTACATCTGACCTGCATCTGACCTACATCTGACCTACATCTGACCTGCATCTGACCTACATCTGACCTACATCTGACCTGCATCTGACCTACATCTGACCTGCATCTGACCTACATCTGACCTGCATCTGACCTACATCTGACCTGCATCTGACCTACATCTGACCTACATCTGACCTACATCTGACCTGCATCTGACCCGCATCTGACCTACATCTGACCTGCATCTGACCCGCATCTGACCCACATCTGACCTGCATCTGACCTACATCTGACCTGCATCTGACCTACATCTGACCTACATCTGACCTGCATCTGACCCACATCTGACCTGCATCTGACCTACATCTGACCTGCATCAGACCTGCATCTGACCTGCATCTGACCCGCATCTGACCTACATCTGACCCGCATCTGACCTGCATCTGACCTGCATCTGACCTACATCTGACCTACATCTGACCTGCATCTGACCTACATCTGACCTACATCTGACCTGCATCTGACCCACATCTGACCTGCATCTGACCTACATCTGACCTGCATCTGACCTGCATCTGACCTACATCTGACCTACATCTGACCCGCATCTGACCTACATCTGACCTACATCTGACCTGCATCTGACCTACATCTGACCTGCATCTGACCTGCATCTGACCTGCATCTGACCTACATCTGACCTGCATCTGACCTGCATCTGACCTGCATCTGACCTACAACTGACCTACATCTGACCTACATCTGACCTGCATCTGACCTGCATCTGACCTACATCTGACCTGCATCTGACCTGCATCTGACCTACATCTGACCTACATCTGACCCGCATCTGACCCGCATCTGACCTACATCTGACCCGCATCTGACCCGCATCTGACCTACATCTGACCTGCATCTGACCTGCATCTGACCTACATCTGACCTGCATCTGACCTGCATCTGACCTGCATCTGACCTACAACTGACCTACATCTGACCTACATCTGACCTGCATCTGACCTGCATCTGACCTACATCTGACCTGCATCTGACCTGCATCTGACCTACATCTGACCTACATCTGACCCGCATCTGACCTACATCTGACCTACATCTGACCTACATCTGACCTGCATCTGACCTGCATCTGACCTACATCTGACCTACATCTGACCCGCATCTGACCTACATCTGACCTACATCTGACCTGCATCTGACCTACATCTGACCTGCATCTGACCTACATCTGACCTACATCTGACCCGCATCTGACCTACATCTGACCTGCATCTGACCTACATCTGACCCGCATCTGACCCGCATCTTACCTACATCTGACCTACATCTGACCTACATCTGACCTGCATCTGACCTGCATCTGACCTACATCTGAGCTGCATCTGACCTGCATCTGACCTACATCTGACCTACATCTGACCTACATCTGACCTGCATCTGACCTGCATCTGACCTACATCTGACCTGCATCTGACCTGCATCTGACCTACATCTGACCTGCATCTGACCTGCATCTGACCTACATCTGACCTACATCTGACCTGCATCTGACCTGCATCTGACCTACATCTGACCTACATCTGACCTGCATCTGACCTGCATCTGACCTACATCTGACCTGCATCTGACCTGCATCTGACCTACATCTGACCTACATCTGACCTGCATCTGACCTGCATCTGACCTGCATCTGACCCGCATCTGACCTGCATCTGACCTACATCTGACCTGCATCTGACCTACATCTGACCTACATCTGACCTACATCTGACCTGCATCAGACCCGCATCTGACCTGCATCTGACCTACATCTGACCTACATCTGACCTGCATCTGACCTACATCTGACCTACATCTGACCTGCATCTGACCTACATCTGACCTACATCTGACCTGCATCTGACCTACATCTGACCTGCATCTGACCTGCATCTGACCTACATCTGACCCGCATCTGACCCACATCTGACCTGCATCTGACCTACATCTGACCTGCATCTGACCTACATCTGACCTACATCTGACCTGCATCTGACCCGCATCTGACCTGCATCTGACCTACATCTGACCTGCATCAGACCTGCATCTGACCTGCATCTGACCCGCATCTGACCTACATCTGACCCGCATCTGACCCGCATCTGACCTACATCTGACCTACATCTGACCTGCATCTGACCTACATCTGACCTACATCTGACCTGCATCTGACCCACATCTGACCTGCATCTGACCTACATCTGACCTGCATCTGACCTGCATCTGACCTACATCTGACCTACATCTGACCCGCATCTGACCTACATCTGACCTACATCTGACCTACATCTGACCCGCATCTGACCTGCATCTGACCCGCATCTGACCTACATCTGACCCGCATCTGACCCGCATCTGACCTACATCTGACCTACATCTGACCTACATCTGACCTGCATCTGACCTGCATCTGACCTACATCTGACCTGCATCTGACCTGCATCTGACCTACATCTGACCTACATCTGACCTACATCTGACCTGCATCTGACCTGCATCTGACCTACATCTGACCTGCATCTGACCTGCATCTGACCTACATCTGACCTACATCTGACCCGCATCTGACCTACATCTGACCTACATCTGACCTGCATCTGACCTGCATCTGACCTGCATCTGACCTACATCTGACCTACATCTGACCCGCATCTGACCTACATCTGACCTACATCTGACCTGCATCTGACCTGCATCTGACCTGCATCTGACCTACATCTGACCTACATCTGACCCGCATCTGACCTACATCTGACCTACATCTGACCTGCATCTGACCTGCATCTGACCTACATCTGACCTGCATCTGACCTGCATCTGACCTACATCTGACCTACATCTGACCCGCATCTGACCTACATCTGACCTACATCTGACCTGCATCTGACCTGCATCTGACCTGCATCTGACCTACATCTGACCTACATCTGACCCGCATCTGACCTACATCTGACCTACATCTGACCTGCATCTGACCTACATCTGACCTGCATCTGACCTACATCTGACCTACATCTGACCCGCATCTGACCTACATCTGACCTGCATCTGACCTACATCTGACCCGCATCTGACCCGCATCTTACCTACATCTGACCTACATCTGACCTACATCTGACCTGCATCTGACCTGCATCTGACCTACATCTGAGCTGCATCTGACCTGCATCTGACCTACATCTGACCTACATCTGACCTGCATCTGACCTGCATCTGACCTACATCTGACCTGCATCTGACCTGCATCTGACCTACATCTGACCTGCATCTGACCTGCATCTGACCTACATCTGACCTACATCTGACCTGCATCTGACCTGCATCTGACCTACATCTGACCTACATCTGACCTACATCTGACCTACATCTGACCTGCATCTGACCCACATCTGACCCACATCTGACCTGCATCTGACCCACATCTGACCTACATCTGACCCACATCTGACCTACATCTGACCTGCATCAGACCCGCATCTGACCTGCATCTGACCTACATCTGACCCACATCTGACCTACATCTGACCTGCATCAGACCCGCATCTGACCCACATCTGACCCACATCTGACCTGCATCTGACCCACATCTGACCTACATCTGACCTACATCTGACCTACATCTGACCTGCATCTGACCTGCATCTGACCTACATCTGACCTGCATCTGACCTGCATCTGACCTACATCTGACCTGCATCTGACCTGCATCTGACCTACATCTGACCTACATCTGACCTGCATCTGACCTGCATCTGACCTACATCTGACCTACATCTGACCTACATCTGACCTACATCTGACCTGCATCTGACCCACATCTGACCCACATCTGACCTGCATCTGACCCACATCTGACCTACATCTGACCCACATCTGACCTACATCTGACCTGCATCAGACCCGCATCTGACCTGCATCTGACCCGCATCTGACCTACATCTGACCTACATCTGACCCACATCTGACCCGCATCTGACCTGCATCTGACCCGCATCTGACCTACATCTGACCCACATCTGACCTACATCTGACCTACATCTGACCTGCATCAGACCCGCATCTGACCTGCATCTGACCCGCATCTGACCTACATCTGACCTACATCTGACCCACATCTGACCCGCATCTGACCTGCATCTGACCTACATCTGACCTGCATCTGACCCACATCTGACCTACATCTGACCTACATCTGACCTGCATCAGACCCGCATCTGACCTGCATCTGACCCGCATCTGACCTACATCTGACCTGCATCTGACCCGCATCTGACCCGCATCTGACCTGCATCTGACCTGCATCTGACCCGCATCTGACCTGCATCTGACCTACATCTGACCTACATCTGACCTGCATCTGACCCGCATCTGACCTGCATCTGACCTACATCTGACCTACATCTGACCTACATCTGACCTACATCTGACCCGCATCTGACCTACATCTGACCCACATCTGACCTACATCTGACCTGCATCTGACCTGCATCTGACCTGCATCTGACCCGCATCTGACCCGCATATGACCTACATCTGACCTACATCTGACCTACATCTGACCCACATCTGACCTGCATCTGACCCACATCTGACCCACATCTGACCTACATCTGACCTGCATCTGACCTGCATCTGACCTGCATCTGACCCACATCTGACCTACATCTGACCTACATCTGACCTACATCTGACCTGCATCTGACCTGCATCTGACCCGCATCTGACCTGCATCTGACCCGCATCTGACCCGCATCTGACCTGCATCTGACCTACATCTGATCTACATCTGACCCACATCTGACCTGCATCTGACCTACATCTGACCTACATCTGACCCACATCTGACCTGCATCTGACCTGCATCTGACCTGCATCTGACCCGCATCTGACCTGCATCTGACCTACATCTGACCTGCATCTGACCTACATCTGACCTGCATCTGACCTGCATCTGACCTACATCTGACCTGCATCTGACCTGCATCTGACCTGCATCTGACCTACATCTGACCTACATCTGACCTGTATCTGACCTACATCTGAGGTTAGGTTTAACCTAGAATAATCCATTTATAAGCTGATGTCTATTTGCTCGATTATTATTAGTATTCTGTGTGACTGGAATCTGTTGCCATGGAGACCAAACCAGCATCAGGTGTTCACATCTATCTGGTTCATAAAGTCAGTTCTTCAGTCGAGTCACGTGATTCTTGGACCCTCAAAACACCTTTATCACCTGAAACGTCACAGCGTTGATGCGCGCGCACACCGCGGAACGAGTTTTTACGCAGCACCGGGACTTTGCGCGCGGCCTTTGGCCCCGCGTGAGGATTATTAGGGTGGTTTTACAGCAACTGCAGTCAAACATTAGCTGCGTTGGACTCACCCTGGTGTAGCAGCAGCAGATGAGCAGCAGCGGCAGCAGGTACCCCAGAACCAGGAGCGATACCCTGTAGGCGGCCCTGGACGCGCCGGTCCGCTCAGCCCAGCAGAACGAGCTGTTCGGGGCGCTGGGGTGGTTTGTGATCACCTGGTGCTGCGCCACCGGAACCGAACACACCAGAGACAGGGTCCAGATGACACCCAGCCCGACCACCGTGTTCCTTGGGCTCCGGACGCACGCAGGGTCTTTGGAGCGCACCACGGCGATGTAACGGTCCACGGACATGGCCACGAGCGTGAAGATGCTGACCAGCATGCTCACTGTGAAGAAGAAGTGTCCGAACTTACACGCAAAAGCCCCGAACACCCACTCGGGCAGGGAGTAGATGGTGGCGTGAAGTGGCACGCAGAAGATGAGGAAGAGGAGGTCTGCCACGCTCAGGTTCACGATGAAGATGTTTGTAGGGCTGAGAGGGCGCGCCCCACTGCTATACTTCACCCTCCCGATGACCACCATCACCAGAGAGTTCCCCACCACCCCCACCACGAAGATCAGCCCGAACACCACCGGCACTATCACTGCCTCCGGTCCGGGTCCATCGGCCGCCGAAGCGCCGGGGCTTGTCCCTGCGGACCGGTTGGTCCCGGACACGTCGCCCCAGCCGGAGGAGCCGTTCCCCGCCAGCAGCATCCTGGAGCTACGCGGGGGATCAGAGCAGCTCCAGTCTGACAGGTCCGGCAGTCAGTCCGAAATCTGGAGACGGCTGGAAAACCGGGAAGTTACCGGGAATCACAGAGGACCGGACTTCCTGTCCGCGCATTTCAAAGTAAAACACAGGAAGTTGCTCAGCTAATGTGTGTTGTTTAAATATAAACAATTAAAACATTCAAGATGTTTTCCTTTTAATTTCATCCACCCACCAACCCATCCATCCATCTATTGTCCCATCCATCCATCCACCCACCAACCCATCCATCCATCTATTCTCCCATCCATCCATCCACCCACCAACCCATCCATCCATCTATTCTCCCATCCATCCATCCACCCACCAACCCATCCATCCATCTATTCTCCCATCCATCCATCCACCCACCAACCCATCCATCCATCTATTCTCCCATCCATCCATCCACCCACCAACCCATCCATCCATCTATTCTCCCATCCATCCATCCACCCACCAACCCATCCATCCATCTATTCTCCCATCCATCCATCCACCCACCAACCCATCCATCCATCTATTCTCCCATCCATCCATCCACCCACCACCCATCCATCCATCCACCCACCAACCCATCCATCCATCCATCCATCCATCCATCCACCCACCAACCCATCCATCCATCCATCCATCCATCCATCCATCTATTCTCCCATCCATCCATCCACCCACCAACCCATCCATCCATCCATCCATCCACCCACCAACCCATCCATCCATCTATTCTCCCATCCATCCATCCACCCACCAACCCATCCATCCATCTATTCTCCCATCCATCCATCCATCCATCTATTCTCCCATCCATCCATCCACCAACCCATCCATCCATCTATTCTCCCATCCATCCATCCATCCATCTATTCTCCCATCCATCCATCCACCCACCAACCCATCCATCCATCTATTCTCCCATCCATCCATCCACCAACCCATCCATCCATCCATCCATCCACCCACCAACCCATCCATCCATCCATCCATCCATCTATTCTCCCATCCATCCATCTATCTATCTATCTATCTATCTATCTATCTATCTATCTATCTATCTATCTATCTATCTATCTGTCTGTCTGTCTGTCTGTCTGTCTGTCTGTCTGTCTGTCTGTCTGTCTGTCTGTCTGTCCGTCTGTCTGTCCGTCCGTCCGTCCGTCCGTCCGTCTGTCTTCTCGAGACTAAACGACTGCAACTTACTTCTCACTGGGACTAACTAGTCTCTCCTCCACCACCTTCAGCTGGTCCAGAACTCAGCTGTTTGCCTGTAAATGTGGAAATGACGGTGTGAGGACGTTATCCCTGGGCTGCCCGTCTTTTACAGAATAGTTTTAAGTTTTACTTTTGTCTTTTAAATGTTTAAATGGTCTGGCACCCTCATACCTTTCTGAGCTACTGCAGCATCATTGTCTCGTTAGAGCTCTAATATCAGAAGATCAGATGCTGCTAGTTGTCTTGAGGACTCGACTCATGGAGACAGAACCTTTACTGCACCCAAAGTCTGGAACGGTCTCCCTCTTTCTGCGAGGTCAGCACAGACTTTAAGTGGTTTTAAGTCTTTTTTAAAAACTAATTTTTTTACGTTGGCTTTTAACTCCAGAAAGCAGGATCACCAGGTCTTTTCTGTCTCATTTTATCTTTTGAACTATTTCATTGCCAATCATCTTTCAGCAGACACACACTACATTTGCTGTCAACACATCCATCATATTGACAGAAGGAAGATGGACTAAAATTTCATTCACCTTAACTTGAGTCATGTTACACAGGTTAGAACACAGTTTTACACTTCACAGCTTTCATATTAAAACATGAGAAGTTTCATTTTGTTAACCATGCCGTCAAAACCAGGAAGAGGCGTCTTCGATATTCATTTTGTTGAAACAAATCAATAAAATACAGTTCCTGGAAGAATCAAAATCATCTGTTGAGGTCTTACTTGGTTAATATTCACATAAGGTGTGTTGTCTTGTTCAGGTCAGATACAAATTAAGGAAAAGTGTGTATACAGCTACAATCTAAATTAGACCTGGATTAAACCCGGATCAGATCTGGATCAGACCTGGATTCATCCCAGATCAGATATGGATCAGACCTGGAATAACTTTGGATCACATCTGGATCAGACCTGGATTCACCCTTGATCAGATCTGGATCAGACCTGGATTAAACCCGGATTAGATATGGATCAGACCTGGAATAACCTTGGATCAGATCTGGATCGGACCTCAATTAACCCTTGATCAGATATGGATCAGACCTGGAAAAACCCCGGATCAGATATGGATCAGACCTGGAATAAACTTGGATCAGATCTGGATCGGACCTGGATTAACCCTGGATCAGATATGGATCAGACCTGGATTCACCCCAGATCACATATGGATCAGACCTGGATTCACCCCATATCAGATATGGATCAGACCTGGAATAACTTTGGATCACATCTGGATCAGACCTAGAATAACCTTATATCAGACCTGGATTCACCCTTGATCAGATCTGGATCAGACCTGGATCAACCCCAGATAAGATCTGGATCCGACCTGGACTAACCCTGGATCAGATCTGGATGAGACCTTAAATAAACCCGGATCAGATATGGATCAGACCTGGATTCACCCCGGATCAGATATGGATCAGACTTGGAATAACCTTATATCAGACCTGGATTCACCCTTGATCAGATCTGGATCAGACCTGGATCAACCCCAGATCAGCTCTGGATCAGACCTGGATTCACCCCAGATCAGATATGGATCGGACCTGGATTCACCCCAGATCAGATATGGATCAGACCTGGAATAACTTTGGATCACATCTGGATCAGACCTGGAATAACCTTATATCAGACCTGGATTCACCCTTGATCAGATCTGGATCAGACCTGGATCAACCCCAGATCAGATCTGGATGAGACCTGGACTAACCCTGGATCAGATCTGGATCAGACCTGGATTAAACCCGGATCAGATATGGATCAGAACTGGATTAACCCCGGATCAGATCTGGATCAGACCTGGATTAACCCTGGATAAGATCTGGATCAGACCTGGAATAACCTTGGATCAGATCTGGATCAGACCTCGATTAACCCCTGGATCCGATATGGATCAGACCTGGATTAACCCTGGATCAGATATGGATCAGAACTGGATTAACCCTGGATCAGATATGGATGACACCTGGAATAACCTTGGATCAGATCTGGATCAGACCTGGATAAATTCCTGGATCAGATATGGTTCAGACCTGGATTCACCCCGGATCAGATTTGGTTCAGACCTGGAATAACCTTGGATGAGATGTTTACTCACCCTGGACCAGATCTGGATCAGACCTGGATTAACCCCGGATCAGATATGGATAAGACCTGGATTCACCCTGCACAAGATATGGATCAGACCTGGAATAACCTTAGATCAGATATGGATCAGACCTGGAATAACCTTGGATCAGATCTGGATCAGACCTGGATTCACCCTGGATCAGATCTGGATCAGACCTGGATCAACCCCAGATCAGCTCTGGATCAGACCTGGATTCACCCCAGATCAGCTATGGATCGGACCTGGATTCACCCCAGATCAGATATGGATCAGACCTGGAATAACTTTGGATCACATCTGGATCAGACCTGGAATAACCTTATATCAGACCTGGATTCACCCTTGATCAGATCTGGATCAGACCTGGATCAACCCCAGATCAGATCTGGATCAGACCTGGACTAACCCTGGATCAGATCTGGATCAGACCTGGATTAAACCCGGATCAGATATGGATCAGACCTGGAATAACCTTGGATCAGATCTGGATCGGACCTCGATTAACCCTTGATCAGATATGGATCAGACCTGGAATAACCCCGGATCAGATATGGATCAGACCTGGATTAAACCTGGATCAGATATGGATCAGACCTGGAATAAACTTGGATCAGATCTGGATCGGACCTGGATTAACCCTGGATCAGATATGGATCAGACCTGGATTCACCCCAGATCACATATGGATCAGACCTGGATTCACCCCATATCAGATATGGATCAGACCTGGAATAACTTTGGATCACATCTGGATCAGACCTGGAATAACCTTATATCAGACCTGGATTCACCCTTGATCAGATCTGGATCAGACCTGGATCAACCCCAGATCAGCTCTGGATCAGACCTGGATTCACCCCAGATCAGATATGGATCGGACCTGGATTCACCCCATATCAGATATGGATCAGACCTGGAATAACTTTGGATCACATCTGGATCAGACCTGGAATAACCTTATATCAGACCTGGATTCACCCTTGATCAGATCTGGATCAGACCTGGATTCCCCCCAGATCAGATATGGTTCAGACCTGGATTCACCCCAGATCAGATATGGATCAGACCTGGAATAACTTTGGATCACATCTGGATCAGACCTGGAATAACCATATATCAGACCTGGATTCACCCTTGATCAGATCTGGATCAGACCTGGATCAACCCCAGATCAGATCTGGATGAGACCTGGACTAACCCTGGATCAGATCTGGATCAGACCTGGATTAAACCCGGATCAGATATGGATCAGAACTGGATTAACCCCGGATCAGATCTGGATCAGACCTGGAATAACCTTGGATCAAACCTGGATTCACTCCAGATCAGATATGGATCAGACCTGGAATAACTTTGGATCACATCTGGATCATACCTGGAATAACCTTATATCAGACCTGGATTCACCCTTGATCAGATCTGCATCAGACCTGGAATCACCCCAGATCAGATCTGGATCAGACCTGGACTAACCCTGGATCAGATCTGGATCAGACCTGGATTAAACCCGGATCAAATATGGATCAGACCTGGAATAACCTTGGATCAGATATGGATCAGACCTCAATTAACCCCTGGATCAGATATCGATCAGACCTGGACTAAACCCGGATCAGATATGGATCAGACCTGGAATAACCTTGGATCAGATCTGGATCGGACCTCGATTAACCCTGGATCAGATATGGATCAGACCTGGATTAACCTCGGATCAGATATGGATCAGACCTGGATTAAACCCGGATCAGATATGGATCAGACCTGGAATAACCTTGGATCACATCTGGATCAGACCTGGATCAACCCCAGATCAGATCTTGATCAGACCTGGATTCCCCCCAGATCAGATATGGTTCAGACCTGGATTCACCCCAGATCAGATATGGATCAGACCTGGAATAACTTTGGATCACATCTGGATCAGACCTGGAATAACCTTATATCTGACCTGGATTCACCCTTGATCAGATCTGGATCAGACCTGGATCAACCCCAGATCAGATCTGGATCGGACCTGGACTAACCCTGGATCAGATCTGGATCAGACCTGGATTAAACCCGGATCAGATATGCATCAGACCTGGAATAACCTTGGATCAGATCTGGATCGGACCTCAATTAACCCTGGATCAGATATGGATCAGACCTGGATTAACCCCTGATCAGATATGGATCAGACATGGATTAACCCTGGATCAGATATGGATCAGACCTGGATTCACCCTTGATCATATCTGGATCAGACCTGGAATCACCCTTGATCATATCTGGATCAGACTTGGAATAACCTTGGATCAGAACTGGATGAGACCTGGATTTACTCTGGATCAGATCTGGATTAACCCTGGATCAGATCTGGATCAGACCTGGATTAACCCTGGATAAGATCTGGATCAGAACTGGTATAAGCTTGGGTCAGACCTGGATTCACCCTGGATCACATCTGGATCTGACCTGGATTAACCCCAGATAAGATCTGTATCAGACCTGGATAAACCCCGGGTCAGATCTGTAACAGACCTGGAACAACCTTGGATTAGATCCGGATCGGACCTGAATTAACCCTGGATCAGATCTGGATAAGACCTGGATTAAACCCGGATCAGATCTGGATCAGAGCTGGAAAAACCCCGGATCAGATATGGATCAGACCTGGATTAAACCTGGATCAGATATGGAACAGACCTGGAATAACCTTGGATCAGATCTGGATCGGACCTCGATTAACCCTGGATCAGATATAGATAAGACCTGGATTAACCCCGGATCAGATATGGATCAGACCTGGATTAAACCCGGATCAGATATGGATCAGACCTGGAATAACCTTGGATCAGATCTGGATCAGACCTGGATCAACCCCAGATCAGATCTGGATCAGACCTGGATTCACCCCAGATCAGATATGGTTCAGACCTGGATTCACCCCAGATCAGATATGGATCAGACCTGGAATAATTTTAGATCACATCTGGATCAGACCTGGAATAACCTTATATCTGACCTGGATTCACCCTTGATCAGATCTGGATCAGACGTGGATCAACCCCAGATCAGATCTGGATCCGACCTCGACTAACCCTGGATCAGATCTGGATCAGACCTGGATTAAACCCGGATCAGATATGGATCAGACCTGGAATAACCTTGGATCAGATCTGGATCAGACCTGGATCAACCCCAGATCAGATCTGGATCAGACCTGGATTCACCCCAGATCAGATATGGTTCAGACCTGGATTCACCCCAGATCAGATATGGATCAGACCTGGAATAATTTTAGATCACATCTGGATCAGACCTGGAATAACCTTATATCTGACCTGGATTCACCCTTGATCAGATCTGGATCAGACCTGGATCAACCCCAGATCAGATCTGGATCCGACCTCGACTAACCCTGGATCAGATCTGGATCAGACCTGGATTAAACCCGGATCAGATATGGATCAGACCTGGAATAACCTTGGATCATATCTGGATCGGACCTCAATTAACCCTGGATCAGATATGGATCAGACCTGGATTAACCCTGGATCAGATATGGATTAGACCTGGATTAACCCTGGATCAGATATGGATTAGACCTGGATTAACCCTGCATCAGATATGGATCAGACCTGGAATAACCTTGGATCAGATATGGATCAGACCTGGAATATCTTTATATCAGACCTGGATTCACCCTTGATCAGATCTCGATCAGACCTGGATTAACCCAGGATCAGATCTGGATCAAACCTGGAATAACTTTGGACCAGATCTGGATCAGACATGGATTAACCCTGGATCAGATATGGATCAGACCTGGATTCACCCTGGATCATATCTGGATCAGACTTGGAAATACCTTGGATCAGAACTGGATGAGACCTGGATTTACTCTGGATCAGATCTGGATTAACCCTGGATCAGATCTGGATCAGACCTGGATTAACCCTGGATAAGATCTGGATCAGACCTGGTATAACCTTGGGTCAGACCTGGATTCACCCTGGATCACATCTGGATCTGACCTGGATTAATCCCAGATAAGATCTGTATCAGACCTGGATTCACCCTGGATCAGATCTGGATCAGACCTGGATCAACCCCAGATCAGCTCTGGATCAGACCTGGATTCACCCCAGATCAGATATGGATCAGACCTGGAATAACTTTGGATCACATCTGGATCAGACCTGGAATAACCTTATATCAGACCTGGATTCACCCTTGATCAGATCTGGATCAGACCTGGATCAACCCCAGATCAGCTCTGGATCAGACCTGGATTCACCCCAGATCAGATATGGATCGGACCTGGATTCACCCCATATCAGATATGGATCAGACCTGGAATAACTTTGGATCACATCTGGATCAGACCTGGAATAACCTTATATCAGACCTGGATTCACCCTTGATCAGATCTTGATCAGACCTGGATTCCCCCCAGATCAGATATGGTTCAGACCTGGATTCACCCCAGATCAGATATGGATCAGACCTGGAATAACTTTGGATCACATCTGGATCAAACCTGGAATAACCATATATCAGACCTGGATTCACCCTTGATCAGATCTGGATCAGACCTGGATCAACCCCAGATCAGATCTGGATGAGACCTGGACTAACCCTGGATCAGATCTGGATCAGACCTGGATTAAACCCGGATCAGATATGGATCAGAACTGGATTAACCCCGGATCAGATCTGGATCAGACCTGGAATAACCTTGGATCAAACCTGGATTCACTCCAGATCAGATATGGATCAGACCTGGAATAACTTTGGATCACATCTGGATCATACCTGGAATAACCTTATATCAGACCTGGATTCACCCTTGATCAGATCTGCATCAGACCTGGAATCACCCCAGATCAGATCTGGATCAGACCTGGACTAACCCTGGATCAGATCTGGATCAGACCTGGATTAAACCCGGATCAAATATGGATCAGACCTGGAATAACCTTGGATCAGATATGGATCAGACCTCAATTAACCCCTGGATCAGATATCGATCAGACCTGGACTAAACCCGGATCAGATATGGATCAGACCTGGAATAACCTTGGATCAGATCTGGATCGGACCTCGATTAACCCTGGATCAGATATGGATCAGACCTGGATTAACCTCGGATCAGATATGGATCAGACCTGGATTAAACCCGGATCAGATATGGATCAGACCTGGAATAACCTTGGATCACATCTGGATCAGACCTGGATCAACCCCAGATCAGATCTTGATCAGACCTGGATTCCCCCCAGATCAGATATGGTTCAGACCTGGATTCACCCCAGATCAGATATGGATCAGACCTGGAATAACTTTGGATCACATCTGGATCAGACCTGGAATAACCTTATATCTGACCTGGATTCACCCTTGATCAGATCTGGATCAGACCTGGATCAACCCCAGATCAGATCTGGATCCGACCTGGACTAACCCTGGATCAGATCTGGATCAGACCTGGATTAAACCCGGATCAGATATGCATCAGACCTGGAATAACCTTGGATCAGATCTGGATCGGACCTCAATTAACCCTGGATCAGATATGGATCAGACCTGGATTAACCCCTGATCAGATATGGATCAGACATGGATTAACCCTGGATCAGATATGGATCAGACCTGGATTCACCCTTGATCATATCTGGATCAGACCTGGAATCACCCTTGATCATATCTGGATCAGACTTGGAATAACCTTGGATCAGAACTGGATGAGACCTGGATTTACTCTGGATCAGATCTGGATTAACCCTGGATCAGATCTGGATCAGACCTGGATTAACCCTGGATAAGATCTGGATCAGAACTGGTATAAGCTTGGGTCAGACCTGGATTCACCCTGGATCACATCTGGATCTGACCTGGATTAACCCCAGATAAGATCTGTATCAGACCTGGATAAACCCCGGGTCAGATCTGTAACAGACCTGGAACAACCTTGGATTAGATCCGGATCAGACCTGAATTAACCCTGGATCAGATCTGGATAAGACCTGGATTAAACCCGGATCAGATCTGGATCAGAGCTGGAAAAACCCCGGATCAGATATGGATCAGACCTGGATTAAACCTGGATCAGATATGGAACAGACCTGGAATAACCTTGGATCAGATCTGGATCGGACCTCGATTAACCCTGGATCAGATATAGATAAGACCTGGATTAACCCCGGATCAGATATGGATCAGACCTGGATTAAACCCGGATCAGATATGGATCAGACCTGGAATAACCTTGGATCAGATCTGGATCAGACCTGGATCAACCCCAGATCAGATCTGGATCAGACCTGGATTCACCCCAGATCAGATATGGTTCAGACCTGGATTCACCCCAGATCAGATATGGATCAGACCTGGAATAATTTTAGATCACATCTGGATCAGACCTGGAATAACCTTATATCTGACCTGGATTCACCCTTGATCAGATCTGGATCAGACCTGGATCAACCCCAGATCAGATCTGGATCCGACCTCGACTAACCCTGGATCAGATCTGGATCAGACCTGGATTAAACCCGGATCAGATATGGATCAGACCTGGAATAACCTTGGATCATATCTGGATCGGACCTCAATTAACCCTGGATCAGATATGGATCAGACCTGGATTAACCCTGGATCAGATATGGATTAGACCTGGATTAACCCTGGATCAGATATGGATTAGACCTGGATTAACCCTGCATCAGATATGGATCAGACCTGGAATAACCTTGGATCAGATATGGATCAGACCTGGAATATCTTTATATCAGACCTGGATTCACCCTTGATCAGATCTCGATCAGACCTGGATTAACCCAGGATCAGATCTGGATCAAACCTGGAATAACTTTGGACCAGATCTGGATCAGACATGGATTAACCCTGGATCAGATATGGATCAGACCTGGATTCACCCTGGATCATATCTGGATCAGACTTGGAATAACCTTGGATCAGAACTGGATGAGACCTGGATTTACTCTGGATCAGATCTGGATTAACCCTGGATCAGATCTGGATCAGACCTGGATTAACCCTGGATAAGATCTGGATCAGACCTGGTATAACCTTGGGTCAGACCTGGATTCACCCTGGATCACATCTGGATCTGACCTGGATTAATCCCAGATAAGATCTGTATCAGACCTGGATAAACCCCGGGTCAGATCTGGAACAGACCTGGAACAACCTTGGATTAGATCCGGATCGGACCTGGATTAACCCTGGATCAGATATGGTTCAGACCTGGATTAACCCTGCATCAGATATGGATCAGACCTGGAATAACCTTGGATCAGATATGGATCGGACGTGGGATAACCTTGGATCAGATCTGGATCAGACCTGGATTCACCCTGGATCAGATCTGGATCAGACCTGGATTCACCCTGGACCAGATCTGGATCAGACCTGGATTCACCCTTGATCAGAAATGTATCAGATCTGGATTATCTCTGGATCAATTATGGATCAGACCTGGAATAACCTTGGATCAGATCTGGATCGGACCTGGATTCACCCCAGATCAGATATGGATCAGACCTGGAATAACTTTGGATCACATCTGGATCAGACCTGGAATAACCTTATATCTGACCTGGATTCACCATTGATCAGATCTGGATCAGACCTGGACTAACCCTGGATCAGATCTGGATCAGACCTGGATTAAACCCGGATCAGATATGGATCAGACCTGGAATAACCCCGGATCAGATATGGAACAGACCTGGATCAACCCCAGATCAGATCTGGATCAGACCTGGAATAACTTTGGATCACATCTGGATCAGACCTGGAATAACCTTATATCTGACCTGGATTCACCATAGATCAGATCTGGATCAGACCTGGATCATCCCCAGATCAGATCTGGATCAGACCTGGACTAACCCTGGATCAGATCTGGATCAGACCTGGATTAAACCCGGATCAGATATGGATCAGACCTGATTAACCCGGGATCAGATCTGGATCAGACCTGGATTAAACCCGGATCAGATATGGATCAGACCTGGAATAACCTTGGATCAGATCAGGATCGGACCTGGATTAACCCTGGATCAGATATGGATCAGAACTGGATTAACCCTGCATCAGATATGGATCAGACCTGGAATAACCTTGGATCAGATCTGGATCGGACCTCAATTAACCCTTGATCAGATATGGATCAGACCTGGAAAAACCCCGGATCAGATATAGATCAGACCTGGAATAAACTTGGATCAGATCTGGATCGGACCTGGATTAACCCTGGGTCAGATATGGATCAGACCTGGATTCACCCCAGATCACATATGGATCAGACCTGGATTCACCCCATATCAGATATGGATCAGACCTGGAATAACTTTGGATCACATCTGGATCAGACCTAGAATAACCTTATATCAGACCTGGATTCACCCTTGATCAGATCTGGATCAGACCTGGATCAACCCCAGATAAGATCTGGATCCGACCTGGACTAACCCTGGATCAGATCTGGATGAGACCTTAAATAAACCCGGATCAGATATGGATCAGAACTGGATTCACCCCGGATCAGATATGGATCAGACTTGGAATAACCTTATATCAGACCTGGATTCACCCTTGATCAGATCTGGATCAGACCTGGATCAACTCCAGATCAGCTCTGGATCAGACCTGGATTCACCCCAGATCAGATATGGATCGGACCTGGATTCACCCCAGATCAGATATGGATCAGACCTGGAATAACCTTATATCAGACCTGGATTCACCCTTGATCAGATCTGGATCAGACCTGGATCAACCCCAGATCAGATCTGGATGAGACCTGGACTAACCCTGGATCAGATCTGGATCAGACCTGGATTAAACCCGGATCAGATATGGATCAGAACTGGATTAACCCCGGATCAGATCTGGATCAGACCTGGATTAACCCTGGATAAGATCTGGATCAGACCTGGAATAACCTTGGATCAGATCTGGATCAGACCTCGATTAACCCCTGGATCCGATATGGATCAGACCTGGATTAACCCTGGATCAGATATGGATCAGAACTGGATTAACCCTGGATCAGATATGGATGACACCTGGAATAACCTTGGATCAGATCTGGATCAGACCTGGATTAATTCCTGGATCAGATATGGTTCAGACCTGGATTCACCCCGGATCAGATTTGGTTCAGACCTGGAATAACCTTGGATGAGATGTTTACTCACCCTGGACCAGATCTGGATCAGACCTGGATTAACCCCGGATCAGATATGGATAAGACCTGGATTCACCCTGCACAAGATATGGATCAGACCTGGAATAACCCGGATCAGATATGGATCAGACCTGGAATAACCCTGGATCAGATCTGGATCAGACCTGGATCAACCCCAGATCAGCTCTGGATCAGACCTGGATTCACCCCAGATCAGCTATGGATCGGACCTGGATTCACCCCAGATCAGATATGGATCAGACCTGGAATAACTTTGGATCACATCTGGATCAGACCTGGAATAACCTTATATCAGACCTGGATTCACCCTTGATCAGATCTGGATCAGACCTGGATCAACCCCAGATCAGATCTGGATCAGACCTGGACTAACCCTGGATCAGATCTGGATCAGACCTGGATTAAACCCGGATCAGATATGGATCAGACCTGGAATAACCTTGGATCAGATCTGGATCGGACCTCGATTAACCCTTGATCAGATATGGATCAGACCTGGAATAACCCCGGATCAGATATGGATCAGACCTGGATAAAACCTGGATCAGATATGGATCAGACCTGGAATAAACTTGGATCAGATCTGGATTGGACCTGGATTAACCCTGGATCAGATATGGATCAGACCTGGATTCACCCCAGATCACATATGGATCAGACCTGGATTCACCCCATATCAGATATGGATCAGACCTGGAATAACTTTGGATCACATCTGGATCAGACCTGGAATAACCTTATATCAGACCTGGATTCACCCTTGATCAGATCTGGATCAGATCTGGATCAACCCCAGATCAGCTCTGGATCAGACCTGGATTCACCCCAGATCAGATATGGATCGGACCTGGATTCACCCCAGATCAGATATGGATCAGACCTGGAATAACTTTATATCAGACCTGGATTCACCCTTGATCAGATCTGGATCAGACCTGGATCATCCCCAGATCAGATCTGGATCAGACCTGGACTAACCCTGGATCAGATCTGGATCAGACCTGGATTAAATCCGGATCAGATATGGATCAGAACTGGATTAACCCCGGATCAGATCTGGATCAGACCTGGAATAACCTTGGATCAAACCTGGATTCACCCCAGATCAGATATGGATCAGACCTGGAATAACTTTGGATCACATCTGGATCATACCTGGAATAACCTTATATCAGACCTGGATTCACACTTGATCAGATCTGCATCAGACCTGGAATCACCCCAGATCAGATCTGGATCAGACCTGGACTAACCCTGGATCAGATCTGGATCAGACCTGGATTAAACCCGGATCAAATATGGATCAGACCTGGAATAACCTTGGATCAGATATGGATCAGACCTCGATTAACCCCTGGATCAGATATCGATCAGACCTGGACTAAACCTGGATCAGATATGGATCAGACCTGGAATAACCTTGGATCAGATCTGGATCAGACCTCGATTAACCCTGGATCAGATATGGATCAGACCTGGATTAACCTCGGATCAGATATGGATCAGACCTGGATTAAACCCGGATCAGATATGGATCAGACCTGGAATAACCTTGGATCACATCTGGATCAGACCTGGATCAACCCCAGATCAGATCTGGATCAGACCTGGATTCCCCCCAGATCAGATATGGTTCAGACCTGGATTCACCCCAGATCAGATATGGATCAGACCTGGAATAACTTTGGATCACATCTGGATCAGACCTGGAATAACCTTATATCTGACCTGGATTCACCCTTGATCAGATCTGGATCAGACCTGGATCAACCCCAGATCAGATCTGGATCCGACCTGGACTAACCCTGGATCAGATCTGGATCAGACCTGGATTAAACCCGGATCAGATATGCATCAGACCTGGAATAACCTTGGATCAGATCTGGATCGGACCTCAATTAACCCTGGATCAGATATAGATCAGACCTGGATTAACCCCTGATCAGATATGGATCAGACCTGGATTAAACCCAGATCAGATATGGATCAGACCTGGAATAACCTTGGATCAGATCTGGATCAGACATGGATTAACCCTGGATCAGATATGGATCAGACCTGGATTCACCCTTGATCATATCTGGATCAGACCTGGAATCAGCCTTGATCATATCTGGATCAGACTTGGAATAACCTTGGATCAGAACTGGATGAGACCTGGATTTACTCTGGATCAGATCTGGATTAACCCTGGATCAGATCTGGATCAGACCTGGATTAACCCTGGATAAGATCTGGATCAGAACTGTTATAACCTTGGGTCAGACCTGGATTCACCCTGGATCACATCTGGATCTGACCTGGATTAAACCCAGATAAGATCTGTATCAGACCTGGATAAACCCCGGGTCAGATCTGTAACAGACCTGGAACAACCTTGGATTAGATCCGGATCGGACCTGAATTAACCCTGGATCAGATCTGGATAAGACCTGGATTAAACCCGGATCAGATCTGGATCAGAGCTGGAAAAACCCCGGATCAGATATGGATCAGACCTGGATTAAACCTGGATCAGATATGGAACAGACCTGGAATAACCTTGGATCAGATCTGGATCGGACCTCGATTAACCCTGGATCAGATATAGATAAGACCTGGATTAACCCCGGATCAGATATGGATCAGACCTGGATTAAACCCGGATCAGATATGGATCAGACCTGGAATAACCTTGGATCAGATCTGGATCAGACCTGGATCAACCCCAGATCAGATCTGGATCAGACCTGGATTCCCCCCAGATCAGATATGGTTCAGACCTGGATTCACCCCAGATCAGATATGGATCAGACCTGGAATAACTTTGGAACATATCTGGATAAAACCTGGATTAAACCCGGATCAGATATGGATCAGACCTGGAATAACCCCGGATCAGATATGGATCAGACCTGGATTAAACCTGGATCAGATATGGATCAGACCTGGAATAACTTTGGATCACATCAGGATCAGACCTGGAATAACCTTATATCAGACCTGGATTCACACTTGATCAGATCTGGATCAGACCTGGATCAACCCCAGATCAGATCTGGATCAGACCTGGATTCACCCCAGATCAGATCTGGATCGGACCTGGATTCACCGCAGATCAGATCTGGATCAGACCTGGATTAAACCCGGATCAGATCTGGATCAGACCTGGATTAACCCCGGATCAGATATGGATGAGACCTGGATTAAACCCAGATCAGATATGGATCAGACCTGGAATAACCTTGGATCAGATCTGGATCAGACCTGGAATAACCTTGGATCAGATGTGGATCAGACCTGGAATAACTTTATATCAGACCTGGATTCACCATTGATCAGATCTCGATCAGACCTGGATTAACCCAAGATCAGATCTGGATCAGACCTGGAATAATTTTGGATCAGATCTGGATCAAACCTGGAATAACTTTCGACCAGATCTGGATCAGACATGGATTAACCCTGGATCAGATATGGATCAGACCTGGATTCACCTTGGATCAGATCTGGATCAGACCTTGAATAACCTTGGATCAGAACTGGATGAGACCTGGATTTACTCTGGATCAGATCTGGATTAACCCTGCATCAGATCTGGATCAGAACTGGATTAAACCTGGATAAGATCTGGATCAGACCTAGAATAACCTTGGATCAGACCTGGATTCACCCTGGATCACATCTGGATCAGACCTGGAATAACCTTGGATCAGATCAGGATCAGACCTGGAACAACCTTGGATTAGATCTGGATCGGACCTGGACTAACCCTGGATCAGATATGGATCAGACCTGGATTAACCCAGCATCAGATATGGATCAAACCTGGGATAACCTTGGATCAGATGTGGATCAGACCTGGAATAACTTTATATCAGACCTGGATTCACCATTGATCAGATCTCGATCAGACCTGGATTAACCCAGGATCAGATCTGGATCAGACCTGGAATAATTTTGGATCAGATCTGGATCAAACCTGGAATAACTTTGGACCAGATCTGGATCAGACATGGATTAACCCTGGATCAGATATGGATCAGACCTGGATTCACCTTGGATCAGATCTGGATCAGACCTGGAATAACCTTGGATCAGAACTGGATGAGACCTGGATTTACTCTGGATCAGATCTGGATTAACCCTGCATCAAATCTGGATCAGAACTGGATTAACCCTGGATATGATCTGGATCAGACCTAGAATAACCTTGGATCAGACCTGGATTCACCCTGGATCACATCTGGATCTGACCTGGATTAACCCCAGATAAGATCTGTATCAGACCTGGATAAACCCCAGGTCAGATCTGGAACAGACCTGGAACAACCTTGGATTAGATCCGGATCGGACCTGGATTAACCCTGGATCAGATATGGATCAGACCTGGATTAACCCGGATCAGATCTGGATCAGACCTGGAATAACCTTGGATCAGATCAGGATCAGACCTGGAACAACCTTGGATTAGATCCGGATCGGACCTGGACTAACCCTGGATCAGATATGGATCAGACCTGGATTAACCCAGCATCAGATAAGGATCAAACCTGGAATAACCTTGGATCAGATGTGGATCAGACCTGGAATAACTTTATATCAGACCTGGATTCACCATTGATCAGACCTCGATCAGACCTGGATTAACCCAGGATCAGATATGGATCAGACCTGGAAGAATTTTGGATCAGATCTGGATCAAACCTGGAATAACTTTATATCAGACCTGGATTCACCATTGATCAGACCTCGATCAGACCTGGATTAACCCAGGATCAGATCTGGATCAGACCTGGAAGAATTTTGGATCAGATCTGGATCAAACCTGGAATAACTTTGGACCAGATCTGGATCAGACATGGATTAACCCTGGATCAGATATGGATCAGACCTGGATTCACCTTGGATCAGATCTGGATCAGACCTGGAATAACCTTGGATCAGAACTGGATGAGACCTGGATTTACTCTGGATCAGATCTGGATTAACCCTGCATCAAATCTGGATCAGAACTGGATTAACCCTGGATAAGATCTGGATATGACCTAGCATAACCTTGGATCAGACCTGGATTCACCCTGGATCACATCTGGATCTGACCTGGATTAACCCCAGATAAGATCTGTGTCAGACCTGGATAAACCCCAGGTCAGATCTGGAACAGACCTGGAACAACCTTGGATTAGATCCGGATCGGACCTGGATTAACCCTGGATCAGATATGGATCAGACCTGGATTAACCCGGATCAGATCTGGATCAGACCTGGAATAACCTTGGATCAGATCAGGATCAGACCTGGAACAACCTTGGATTAGATCCGGATCGGACCTGGACTAACCCTGGATCAGATCTGGATCAGACCTGGATTAACCCGGATCAGATCTGGATCAGACCTGGAACAACCTTGGATTAGATCCGGATCGGACCTGGACTAACCCTGGATCAGATCTGGATCAGACCTGGATTAACCCGGATCAGATCTGGATCAGACCTGGATCAACCCCAGATCAGATCTCGATCAGACCTGGACTAACCCTGGATCAGATCTGGATCAGACCTGGATTCACCCCAGATCAGATATGGATCAGACCTGGAATTACTTTGGATCACATCTGGATCAGACCTGGAATAACTTTATATAAGACCTGAATTCACCCTTGATCAGATCTGGATCAGACCTGGATTAACCCCAGATCAGATCTGGATCAGACCTGGATTCACCCCGGATCAGATATGGATCAGACTTGGAATAATTTTGGATCACATCTGGATCAGACCTGGAATAACCTTATATCAGATCTGGATTCACCCTTGATCAGATCTGGATCAGACCTGGAATAACCTTGGATCAGATCTGGAACCGACCTCGACTAACCCTGGATAAGATCTGGATCAGACCTGGATTTAACCCAGATCAGATATGGATCAGACCTGGATTAACCCTGGATCAGATATGGATCAGAGCTGGATTAACCCAGCGTCAGATATGGATCAGACCTGGAATAACCTTGGATCAGATATGGATCAGACCTGGAATAACTTTATATCAGACCTGGATTCACCCTTGATCAGATCTCGATCAGACCTGGATTAACCCAGGATCAGATCTGGATCAGACCTGGAATAACTTTGGATCAGATCTGGATCAAACCTGGAATAACTTTGGACCAGATCTGGATCAGACATGGATTAACCCTGGATCAGATCTGGATCAGACCTGGATTCACCTTGGATCAGATCTGGATCAGACCTGGAATAACCTTGGATCAGAACTGGATGAGACCTGGATTTACTCTGGATCAGATCTGGATTAACCCTGCATCAAATCTGGATCAGAACTGGATTAACCCTGGATAAGATCTGGATCAGACCTAGAATAACCTTGGATCAGACCTGGATTCACCCTGGATAACATCTGGATCTGACCTGGATTAACCCCAGATAAGATCTGTCTCAGACCTGGATAAACCCCAGGTCAGATCTGGAACAGACCTGGAACAACCTTGGATTAGATCCGGATCAGACCTGGATTAACCCTGGATCAGATATGGATCAGACCTGGATTAACCCGGATCAGATCTGGATCAGACCTGGAATAACCTTGGATCAGATCAGGATCAGACCTGGAACAACCTTGGATTAGATCCGGATCGGACCTGGACTAACCCTGGATCAGATATGGATCAGAGCTGGATTAACCCAGCGTCAGATATGGATCAGACCTGGAATAACCTTGGATCAGATATGGATCAGACCTGGAATAACTTTATATCAGACCTGGATTCACCCTTGATCAGATCTCGATCAGACCTGGATTCACCCTGGATCACATCTGGATCAGACCTGGATTAACCCGGATCAGATCTGGATCAGACCTGGAATAACCTTGGATCAGATCAGGATCAGACCTGGAACAACCTTGGATTAGATCCGGATCGGACCTGGACTAACCCTGGATCAGATCTGGATCAGACCTGGATTAACCCGGATCAGATCTGGATCAGACCTGGATCAACCCCAGATCAGATCTCGATCAGACCTGGACTAACCCTGGATCAGATCTGGATCAGACCTGGATTCACCCCAGATCAGATATGGATCAGACCTGGAATTACTTTGGATCACATCTGGATCAGACCTGGAATAACTTTATATAAGACCTGAATTCACCCTTGATCAGATCTGGATCAGACCTGGATTAACCCCAGATCAGATCTGGATCAGACCTGGATTCACCCCGGATCACATATGGATCGGACCTGGATTCACCCCAGATCAGATATGGATCAGACTTGGAATAATTTTGGATCACATCTGGATCAGACCTGGAATAACCTTATATCAGATCTGGATTCACACTTGATCAGATCTGGATCAGACCTGGAATAACCTTGGATCAGATCTGGAACCGACCTCGACTAACCCTGGATAAGATCTGGATCAGACCTGGATTTAACCCAGATCAGATATGGATCAGACCTGGATTAACCCTGGATCAGATATGGATCAGAGCTGGATTAACCCAGCGTCAGATATGGATCAGACCTGGAATAACCTTGGATCAGATATGGATCAGACCTGGAATAACTTTATATCAGACCTGGATTCACCCTTGATCAGATCTCGATCAGACCTGGATTAACCCAGGATCAGATCTGGATCAGACCTGGAATAACTTTGGATCAGATCTGGATCAAACCTGGAATAACTTTGGACCAGATCTGGATCAGACATGGATTAACCCTGGATCAGATATGGATCAGACCTGGATTCACCTTGGATCAGATCTGGATCAGACCTGGAATAACCTTGGATCAGAACTGGATGAGACCTGGATTTACTCTGGATCAGATCTGGATTAACCCTGCATCAAATCTGGATCAGAACTGGATTAACCCTGGATAAGATCTGGATCAGACCTAGAATAACCTTGGATCAGACCTGGATTCACCCTGGATAACATCTGGATCTGACCTGGATTAACCCCAGATAAGATCTGTATCAGACCTGGATAAACCCCAGGTCAGATCTGGAACAGACCTGGAACAACCTTGGATTAGATCCGGATCAGACCTGGATTAACCCTGGATCAGATATGGATCAGACCTGGATTAACCCGGATCAGATCTGGATCAGACCTGGAATAACCTTGGATCAGATCAGGATCAGACCTGGAACAACCTTGGATTAGATCCGGATCGGACCTGGACTAACCCTGGATCAGATATGGATCAGACCTGGATTAACCCAGCATCAGATAAGGATCAAACCTGGAATAACCTTGGATCAGATGTGGATCAGACCTGGAATAACTTTATATCAGACCTGGATTCACCATTGATCAGACCTCGATCAGACCTGGATTAACCCAGGATCAGATCTGGATCAGACCTGGAAGAATTTTGGATCAGATCTGGATCAAACCTGGAATAACTTTGGACCAGATCTGGATCAGACATGGATTAACCCTGGATCAGATATGGATCAGACCTGGATTCACCTTGGATCAGATCTGGATCAGACCTGGAATAACCTTGGATCAGAACTGGGTGAGACCTGATTTACTCTGGATCAGATCTGGATTAACCCTGCATCAAATCTGGATCAGAACTGGATTAACCCTGGATAAGATCTGGATCAGACCTAGCATAACCTTGGATCAGACCTGGATTCACCCTGGATCACATCTGGATCTGACCTGGATTAACCCCAGATAAGATCTGTGTCAGACCTGGATAAACCCCAGGTCAGATCTGGAACAGACCTGGAACAACCTTGGATTAGATCCGGATCGGACCTGGATTAACCCTGGATCAGATATGGATCAGACCTGGATTAACCCGGATCAGATCTGGATCAGACCTGGAATAACCTTGGATAAGATCAGGATCAGACCTGGAACAACCTTGGATTAGATCCGGATCGGACCTGGACTAACCCTGGATCAGATCTGGATCAGACCTGGATTAACCCGGATCAGATCTGGATCAGACCTGGATCAACCCAAGATCAGATCTCGATCAGACCTGGACTAACCCTGGATCAGATCTGGATCAGACCTGGATTCACCCCAGATCAGATATGGATCAGACCTGGAATTACTTTGGATCACATCTGGATCAGACCTGGAATAAATTTATATCAGACCTGAATTCACCCTTGATCAGATCTGGATCAGACCTGGATTAACCCCAGATCAGATATGGATCAGACTTGGAATAATTTTGGATCACATCTGGATCAGACCTGGAATAACCTTATATCAGATCTGGATTCACCCTTGATCAGATCTGGATCAGACCTGGAATAACCTTGGATCAGATCTGGAACCGACCTCGACTAACCCTGGATAAGATCTGGATCAGACCTGGATTTAACCCAGATCAGATATGGATCAGACCTGGATTAACCCTGGATCAGATATGGATCAGAGCTGGATTAACCCAGCGTCAGATATGGATCAGACCTGGAATAACCTTGGATCAGATATGGATCAGACCTGGAATAACTTTATATCAGACCTGGATTCACCCTTGATCAGATCTCGATCAGACCTGGATTAACCCAGGATCAGTTCTGGATCAGACCTGGAATAACTTTGGACCAGATATGGATCAGACATGGATTAACCCTGGATCAGATATGGATCAGACCTGGATCAACCCCAGATCAGATCCGGATCGGACATGGATTAACCCTGGATCAGATATGGATCAGACCTAGATTCACCCTGGATCAGATCTGGATCAGACCTGGAATAACCTTGGATCAGAACTGGATGAGACCTGGATTTACTCTGGATCAGATCTGGATTAACCCTGGATCAGATCTGGATCAGATCTGGATTAACCCTGGATAAGATCTGGATTAGACCTGGAATAACATTGGATCAGACCTGGATTCACCCTGGATCACATCTGGATCTGACCTGGATTAACCCGAGATAAGATCTGTATCAGACCTGGATAAACCCTGGGCCAGATCTGGTTCAGACCTGGAACAACCTTGGATTAGATCCGGATCGGACCTGGATTGACCCTGGATCAGATATGGATCAGACCTGGATTAACCCTGCATCAGATATGGATCAGACCTGGAATAACCTTGGATCAGATATGGATCAGACCTGGAGTAACTTTGGATCAGATCTGGATCAAACCTGGAATAACTTTGGACCAGATCTGGATCAGACATGGATTAACCCTGGATCAGATATGGATCACACCTGGATTCACCCCATATCAGATCTGGATCAAACCTGGAATAACCGTGGATCCGAACTGGATGAGACCTGGATTTACTCTGGATCAGATCTGGATTAACCCTGGATCAGATCTGGATCAGATCTGGATCAGACCTGGATTCACCCTGGATCAGATCTGGATCTGACCTGAATTAACCCCAGATACGATCTGTATCAGACCTGGATTCACCCCGGGTCAGATCTGGAACAGACCTGGAACAACCTTGGATTAGATCCGGATCAGACCTGGATTAACCCTGGATCAGATCTGGATCAGACCTGGATTCACCCTGGACCAGATCTGGATCAGACCTGGATTCACCCTTGATCAGATCTGTATCAGACCTGGATTATCTCTGGATCAATTATGGATCAGACCTGGAATAACCTTGGATCAGATATGGATCAGACTTGGAATAACCTTGGATCAGATCTGGATCAGACCTGGATTCACCCTGGATCAGATCTGGATCAGACCTGGATTCACCCTGGACCAGATCTGGATCAGACCTGGATTCACCCTTGATCAGATCTGTATCAGACCTGGATTATCTCTGGATCAATTATGGATCAGATCTGGATCGGACCTGGATCAGACCTGGATTAACCCTGGATAAGATCTGGATCAGACCTGGTATAACCTTGGATCAGACCTGGATGCACCCTGGATCAAATCTGGATCTGACCTGAATTAACCCTGCATCAGATATGGATCAGACTTGGAATAACCCTGCATCAGATATGGATCAGACCCGGAATAACCTTGGATCAGATATGGATCAAACCTGGAATAACTTTGGATCAGATCTGGATCAGACCTGGATTCACTCTGGATCAGATCTGGATCAGACCTGGATTCACCCTGGACCAGATCTGGATCAGACCTGGATTCACCTTTGATCAGATCTGTATCAGACCTGGATTATCTCTGGATCAATTATGGATCAGACCTTGAATAACCTTGGAACAGATATGGATCAGACCTGGAATAACCTTGGATCAGATCTGGATCAGACCTGGACTAACCCTGGATGAGATCTGGATCAGACCTTGATTCACCACAGATCAGATATGGATCAGACCTGGAATAACTTTGGATCAGATCTGGATCAGACCTGGATTCACCCTGGACCAGATCTGGATCAGACCTGGATTCACCCTTGATCAGATATGTATCAGACCTGGATTATCTCTGGATCAATTATGGATCAGATCTGGATCGGACCTGGATTCACCCTTGATCAGATATGGATCAGACCTGGAATAACCTTGGATCAGATCTGGATCAGACCTGGATTAACCCTGGATCAGATCTGGATCAGACCTGGATTCACCCTGGACCAGATCTGGATCAGACCTGGATTCACCCTTGATCAGATCTGTATCAGACCTGGATTATCTCTGGATCAATTATGGATCAGATCTGGATCGGACCTGGATTCACCCCAGATCAGATATGGATCAGACCTGGAATAATTTTGGATCACATCTGGATCAGACCTGGAATAACCTTATATCAGACCTGGATTCACCCTTGATCGGATCTGGATCAGACCTGGAATAACCTTGGATCAGATCTGGATCCGACCTTGACTAACCCTGGATCAGATCTGGATCAGACCTGGGTTAAACCCAGATCAGTTATGGATCAGACCTGGATTAACCCTGGATCAGATATGGATGAGAGCTGGATGAACCCAGCATCAGATATGGATCAGACCTGGAATTACCTTGGATCAGATCAGGATCAGACCTGGAACAACCTTGGATTAGATCCGGATCGGACCTGGACTAACCCTGGATCAGATCTGGATCAGACCTGGATTAACCCAGATCAGATATGGATCAGACCTGGAATAACTTTGGATCACATCTGGATCAGACCTGAATCAACCCCTGATCAGATCTGGATCAGACCTGGACTAACCCTGGATCAGATCTGGATCAGACCTGGATTCACCCCAGATCAGATATGGATCAGACCTGGAATTACTTTGGATCACATCTGGATCAGACATGGAATAACCTTATATCAGACCTGGATTCACCCTTGATCAGATCTGGATCATACCTGGATCAACCCCAGATCAGATCTGGATCAGACCTGGATTCACCCCAGATCACATATGGATCGGACCTGGATTCACCCCAGATCAGATATGGATCAGACCTGGAATAATTTTGGATCACATCTGGATCAGACATGGAATAACCTTATATCAGACCTGGATTCACCCTTGATCAGATCTGGATCATACCTGGATCAACACCAGATCAGATCTGGATCAGACCTGGATTCACCCCAGATCACATATGGATCGGACCTGGATTCACCCTTGATCAGATCTGGATCAGACCTGGAATAACCTTGGATCAGATCTGGAACCGACCTCGACTAACCCTGGATAAGATCTGGATCAGACCTGGATTAAACCCAGATCAGATATGGATAAGACCTGGATTAAACCCAGATCAGATATGGATCAGACCTGGATTAACCCTGGATCAGATATGGATCAGAGCTGGATTAACCCAGCGTCAAATATGGATCAGACCTGGAATAACCTTGGATCAGATATGGATCAGACCTGGAATAACTTTATATCAGACCTGGATTCACCCTTGATCAGATCTCGATCAGACCTGGATTAACCCAGGATCAGATCTGGATCAGACCTGGAATAACTTTGGACCAGATATGGATCAGACATGGATTAACCCTGGATCAGATATGGGTCAGACCTGGATTCACCCTGGATCAGATCTGGATCAGACCTGGAATAACCTTGGATCAGAACTGGATGAGACCTGGATTTACTCTGGATCAGATCTGGATTAACCCTAGATCAGATCTGGATCAGACCTGGATTAACCCTGGATAAGATCTGGATTAGACCTGGAATAACATTGGATCAGACCTGGATTCACCCTGGATCACATCTGGATCTGACCTGGATTAACCCCAGATAAGATCTGTATCAGACCTGGATAAACCCTGGGTCAGATCTGGATTAGACCTGGAACAACCTTGGATAAGATCTGAATCAGACCTGGATTAACCCTGCATCAGATATGGATCAGATCTGGAATAACCTTGGATCAGATATGGATCGGACCTGGATTAACCCTGGATCAGATCTGGATCAGACCTGGATTCACCCTGGACCAGATCTGGATCAGACCTGGATTCACCCTTGATCAGATCTGTATCAGACCTGGATTATCTCTGGATCAATTATGGATCAGACCTTGAATAACCTTGGATCAGATCTGGATCAGACCTGGAATAAACTTGGATCAGATCTGGATCAGACCTGGACTATGCCTGGATCAGATCTGGATCAGACCTTGATTCACCCCAGATCAGATATGGATCAGACCTGGAATAACCTTGGATCAGATCTGGATCAGACCTGGATTCACCCTGGATCAGATCTGGATCAGACCTGGATTCACCCTGGACCAGATCTGGATCAGACCTGGATTCACCCTTGATCAGATATGTATCAGACCTGGATTATCTCTGGATCAATTATGGATCAGATCTGGATCGGACCTGGATTCACCCTTGATCAGATATGGATCAGACCTGGAATAACCTTGGATCAGATCTGGATCAGACCTGGATTCACCCTGGATCAGATCTGGATCAGACCTGGATTCACCCTGGACCAGATCTGGATCAGACCTGGATTCACCCTTGATCAGATCTGTATCAGACCTGGATTATCTCTGCATCAATTATGGATCAGATCTGGATCGGACCTGGATTCACCCCAGATCAGATATGGATCAGACCTGGAATAATTTTGGATCACATCTGGATCAGACCTGGAATAACCTTATATCAGACCTGGATTCACCCTTGATCGGATCTGGATCAGACCTGGAATAACCTTGGATCAGATCTGGATCCGACCTTGACTAACCCTGGATCAGATCTGGATCAGACCTGGGTTAAACCCAGATCAGTTATGGATCAGACCTGGATTAACCCTGGATCAGATATGGATGAGAGCTGGATGAACCCAGCATCAGATATGGATCAGACCTGGAATTACCTTGGATCAGATCAGGATCAGACCTGGAACAACCTTGGATTAGATCCGGATCGGACCTGGACTAACCCTGGATCAGATCTGGATCAGACCTGAATTAACCCAGATCAGATATGGATCAGACCTGGAATAACTTTGGATCACATCTGGATCAGACCTGAATCAACCCCTGATCAGATCTGGATCAGACCTGGACTAACCCTGGATCAGATCTGGATCAGACCTGGATTCACCCCAGATCAGATATGGATCAGACCTGGAATTACTTTGGATCACATCTGGATCAGACATGGAATAACCTTATATCAGACCTGGATTCACCCTTGATCAGATCTGGATCATACCTGGATCAACCCCAGATCAGATCTGGATCAGACCTGGATTCACCCCAGATCACATATGGATCGGACCTGGATTCACCCCAGATCAGATATGGATCAGACCTGGAATAATTTTGGATCACATCTGGATCAGACATGGAATAACCTTATATCAGACCTGGATTCACCCTTGATCAGATCTGGATCATACCTGGATCAACACCAGATCAGATCTGGATCAGACCTGGATTCACCCCAGATCACATATGGATCGGACCTGGATTCACCCTTGATCAGATCTGGATCAGACCTGGAATAACCTTGGATCAGATCTGGAACCGACCTCGACTAACCCTGGATAAGATCTGGATCAGACCTGGATTAAACCCAGATCAGATATAGATCAGACCTGGATTAAACCCAGATCAGATATGGATCAGACCTGGATTAACCCTGGATCAGATATGGATCAGAGCTGGATTAACCCAGCGTCAAATATGGATCAGACCTGGAATAACCTTGGATCAGATATGGATCAGACCTGGAATAACTTTATATCAGACCTGGATTCACCCTTGATCAGATCTCGATCAGACCTGGATTAACCCAGGATCAGATCTGGATCAGACCTGGAATAACTTTGGACCAGATATGGATCAGACATGGATTAACCCTGGATCAGATATGGGTCAGACCTGGATTCACCCTGGATCAGATCTGGATCAGACCTGGAATAACCTTGGATCAGAACTGGATGAGACCTGGATTTACTCTGGATCAGATCTGGATTAACCCTAGATCAGATCTGGATCAGACCTGGATTAACCCTGGATAAGATCTGGATTAGACCTGGAATAACATTGGATCAGACCTGGATTCACCCTGGATCACATCTGGATCTGACCTGGATTAACCCCAGATAAGATCTGTATCAGACCTGGATAAACCCTGGGTCAGATCTGTATTAGACCTGGAACAACCTTGGATAAGATCTGAATCAGACCTGGATTAACCCTGCATCAGATATGGATCAGATCTGGAATAACCTTGGATCAGATATGGATCGGACCTGGATTAACCCTGGATCAGATCAGGATCAGACCTGGATTCACCCTGGACCAGATCTGGATCAGACCTGGATTCACCCTTGATCAGATCTGTATCAGACCTGGATTATCTCTGGATCAATTATGGATCAGACCTTGAATAACCTTGGATCAGATATGGATCAGACCTGGAATAAACTTGGATCAGATCTGGATCAGACCTGGACTATGCCTGGATCAGATCTGGATCAGACCTTGATTCACCCCAGATCAGATATGGATCAGACCTGGAATAACCTTGGATCAGATCTGGATCAGACCTGGATTCACCCTGGATCAGATCTGGATCAGACCTGGATTCACCCTGGACCAGATCTGGATCAGACCTGGATTCACCCTTGATCAGATCTGTATCAGACCTGGATTATCTCTGGATCAATTATGGATCAGATCGGGATCGGACCTGGATTGACCCTTGATCAGATATGGATCAGACCTGGAATAACCTTGGATCAGATCTGGATCAGACCTGGATTCACCCTGGATCAGATCTGGATCAGACCTGGATTCACCCTGGACCAGATCTGGATCAGACCTGGATTCACCATTGATCAGATCTGTATCAGACCTGGATTATCTCTGGAGCAATTATGGATCAGATCTGGATCGGACCTGGATTCACCCCAGATCAGATATGGATCAGACCTGAACTAATTTTGGATCACATCTGGATCAGACCTGGAATAAACCTTATATCAGACCTGGATTCACCCTTGATCAGATCTGGATCAGACCTGGAATAACCTTGGATCAGATCTGGATCAGACCTGGGTTAAACCCAGATCAGTTATGGATCAGACCTGGATTAACCCTGGATCAGATATGGATCAGAGCTGGATTAACCCAGCATTAGATATGGATCAGACCTGGAATAACCCGGATCAGATCAGGATCATACCTGGAACAACCTTGGATTAGATCCGGATCGGACCTGGACTAACCCTGGATCAGATCTGGATCAGACCTGGATTAACCAAGATCAGATATGGATCAGACCTGGAATAACCTTGGATCAGATCTGGATCAGACCTGGATCAACCCCTGATCAGATCTGGATCAGACCTGGATCAACCCCAGATCAGATCTGGATCAGACCTGGATTCACCCCAGATCACATATGGATCGGACCTGGATTCACCCCAGATCAGATATGGATCAGACCTGGAATAATTTTGGATCACATCTGGATCAGACCTGGAATAACCTTATATCAGATCTGGATTCACCCTTGATCAGATCTGGATCAGACCTGGAATAACCTTGGATCAGATCTGGAACCGACCTCGACTAACCCTGGATAAGATATGGATCAGACCTGGATTAAACCCAGATCAGATATGGATCAGACCTGGATTAAACCCAGATCAGATATGGATCAGACCTGGATTCACCCCGGATAGGATTTGGTTCAGACCTGGATTATCTCCCGATCAGATATGGATCAGACCTGGAATAACCTTGGATCAGATCTGAATCGGACCTGGATTAACTTTGGATCAGATAAGAATAAGACCTGGAATAACCTTGATCAGATCTGGAATAGACCTGGATTAACCCTGAATCAGATCTGGATTAACCCTGGATCAGATCTGGATCAGACCTGGATTAACCCCTGGATCAGATATGGATCAGACCTGGATTCACCCTGGATCAGATATGGATAAGAACTGGATTAACCCTGGATCAGATATGGATCAGACCTCGAATAACCTTGGATCAGATCTGGAACAGACCTGGATTAATTCCTGGATCAGATATGGTTCAGACCTGGATTCACCCCGGATCAGATTTGGTTCAGACCTGGATTATCTCCGGATCAGATATGGATCAGACCTGGAATAACCTTGGATCAGATCTGGATCGGACCTGGATTAACTTTGGACCAGATAAGAATAAGACCTGGATTAACCTTTATCAGATCTGGAATAGACCTGGATTAACCCTGAATCAGATCTGGATTAACCCTGGATCAGATCTGGATCAGACCTGGATTAAACCCGGATCAGATCAGGATCAGACCTGGAATAACTTTGGATCAGAACTGGATGAGACCTGGATTTACGCTTGATCAGATCTGGATCAGACCTGGATTAAACCCGGATCAGATCAGGATCAGACCTGGAATAACTTTGGATCAGAACTGGATGAGACCTGGATTTACGCTTGATCAGATTTGGATCAGACCTGGATTCACCCTTGATCAGATCTGGATCAGACCTGGATCAACCTCAGATCAGATCTGGATCCGACCTGGACTAACCCTGGATCAGATCTGGATCAGACCTGGATTAAACCGGATCAGATGTGGATCAGACCTGGAATAACCTTGGATCAGATCTGATCCAGACCTGGATTCACCCTGGATCACATCTGGATCAGACCTGGAATAACCTTGGATCAGATCTGGATCAGACCTGGATTCACCCACGGTCACATCTGGATCAGACCAGGAATAACCTTGGATCAGTTCTGGATCAGACCTGGATTCACCCTGGATCAGATCTGGATCAGACCTGGATTCACCCTGGACCAGATCTGGATCAGACCTGGAATAACCTTGGATCAGATATGGATCAGACATGGAATAACCCTGGATCAGATATTGATAAGACCTGGAATAACCTTGGATCAGATCTGGATCAGACCTGGATTTACCCTGGATCAGATCTGGATTAACCGTGGATCAGATCTGGATCAGACCTGGATTAACCCTGGATAAAATCTGGATCAGACCTGGAATAACCTTGGATCAGATCTGGATTCACCCTGGATCAGATCCGGATCGGTCCTGGATTAACCCTGGATCAGATATGGATCAGACATGGAATAACCTTGGATCAGATCTGGATCAGACCTGGATTTACCCTCGATCAGATCTGGATTAACCCTGGATCAGATCTTTATCAGACCTGGATTAATCCTGGATAAAATCTGGATCAGATCTGGATTCACCCTGGATCAGATCCGGATCGGTCCTGGAATAACTTTGGATCAGATATGGATCAGACCTGGAATAACCTTGGATCAGATCTGGATAAGACATGGAATAACCCTGGATCAGATATTGATCAGACGTGGAATAACCTTGGGTCAGATCTGGATCAGACCTGGATTTACCCTGGATCAGATCTGGATTAACCCTGGATCAGATCTGGATCAGACCTGGATTAATCCTGGATAAAATCTGGATCAGACCTGGAATAACCTTGGATCAGATCTGGATTCACCCTGGATCAGATCCGGATCGGTCCTGGAATAACTTTGGATCAGATCTGGATCAGACCTGGAATAACTTTGGACCAGATCTGGATCAGACATGGATTAACCCGAGATCAGATCTGGATCAGACCTGGAATAACATTGGATCAGAACTGGATGAGACCTGGATTTACTCTGGATCAGATCTGGATTAACCAAGATCAGACCTGGATTAACCCTGGATCAAATTTGGATCAGACCTGGAATAAATTTGGATCAGACCTGGATTCACCCTGGATCAGATCTGGATCTGACCTGGATTAACGCCGGATCAGACCTGGATCAGACCTGGAATAACCTTGGATCAGATCTGGATCAGACCTGAATTCACCCCGGATCAGATTTGGTTCAGACCTGGAATAACATTGGATCAGATCTGGATTCACCTTGGACCAGATCAGGATCAGACCTGGATTAACCCCAGATCAGATATGGATCAGACCTGGAATAACCTTGGATCAGATATGGATCAGACCTGAAATAACCTTGGATCGGATCTGGATCAGACCTGGATTCACCTTGGATCAGATCTAGATCAGACCTGGATTCACCCTGGATCAGATCTGGATCAGACCTGGATTCACCCTGGATCAGATCTGGATCAGACCTGGATCAACCTCAGATCAGATCTGGATCCGACCTGGACTAACCCTGGATCAGATCTGGATCAGACCTGGATTAAACCGGATCAGATGTGGATCAGACCTGGAATAACCTTGGATCAGATCTGATCCAGACCTGGATTCACCCTGGATCACATCTGGATCAGACCTGGAATAACCTTGGATCAGATCTGGATCAGACCTGGATTCACCCACGGTCACATCTGGATCAGACCAGGAATAACCTTGGATCAGTTCTGGATCAGACCTGGATTCACCCTGGATCAGATCTGGATCAGACCTGGATTCACCCTGGACCAGATCTGGATCAGACCTGGAATAACCTTGGATCAGATATGGATCAGACATGGAATAACCCTGGATCAGATATTGATAAGACCTGGAATAACCTTGGATCAGATCTGGATCAGACCTGGATTTACCCTGGATCAGATCTGGATTAAACGTGGATCAGATCTGGATCAGACCTGGATTAACCCTGGATAAAATCTGGATCAGACCTGGAATAACCTTGGATCAGATCTGGATTCACCCTGGATCAGATCCGGATCGGTCCTGGATTAACCCTGGATCAGATATGGATCAGACCTGGAATAACCTTGGATCAGATATGGATCAGACATGGAATAACTTTAGATCAGATCTGGATAAGACATGGAATAACCCTGGATCAGATATTGATCAGACATGGAATAACCTTGGATCAGATCTGGATCAGACCTGGATTTACCCTCGATCAGATCTGGATTAACCCTGGATCAGATCTTTATCAGACCTGGATTAATCCTGGATAAAATCTGGATCAGATCTGGATTCACCCTGGATCAGATCCGGATCGGTCCTGGAATAACTTTGGATCAGATATGGATCAGACCTGGAATAACCTTGGATCAGATCTGGATAAGACATGGAATAACCCTGGATCAGATATTGATCAGACGTGGAATAACCTTGGGTCAGATCTGGATCAGACCTGGATTTACCCTGGATCAGATCTGGATTAACCCTGGATCAGATCTGGATCAGACCTGGATTAATCCTGGATAAAATCTGGATCAGACCTGGAATAACCTTGGATCAGATCTGGATTCACCCTGGATCAGATCCGGATCGGTCCTGGAATAACTTTGGATCAGATCTGGATCAGACCTGGAATAACTTTGGACCAGATCTGGATCAGACATGGATTAACCCGAGATCAGATCTGGATCAGACCTGGAATAACATTGGATCAGAACTGGATGAGACCTGGATTTACTCTGGATCAGATCTGGATTAACCAAGATCAGACCTGGATTAACCCTGGATCAAATTTGGATCAGACCTGGAATAAATTTGGATCAGACCTGGATTCACCCTGGATCAGATCTGGATCTGACCTGGATTAACGCCGGATCAGACCTGGATCAGACCTGGAATAACCTTGGATCAGATCTGGATCAGACCTGAATTCACCCCGGATCAGATTTGGTTCAGACCTGGAATAACATTGGATCAGATCTGGATTCACCTTGGACCAGATCAGGATCAGACCTGGATTAACCCCAGATCAGATATGGATCAGACCTGGAATAACCTTGGATCAGATATGGATCAGACCTGAAATAACCTTGGATCGGATCTGGATCAGACCTGGATTCACCTTGGATCAGATCTAGATCAGACCTGGATTCACCCTGGATCAGATCTGGATCAGACCTGGATTCACCCTGGATCAGATCTGGATCAGACCTCGAATAACTTTGGATAAGATCTGGATCAGACTTGGAATAACTTTGGACCAGATCAGGATCAGACATGCATTAACCCTGGATCATATATGGATCAGACCTGGATTAACCCTGGATCAGATATGGATCAGACCTGGAAAAACCTTGGATCAGATCTGGATCGGACCTGGATTAACCCTGGATCATATATGGATCAGGCCTGGAATAACCTTAGATCACATCTGGATGAGACCAGGATTACACCTGGATCAGATCTGGATCGGACCTGGATTAACCCTGGATCAGATTTGGATCAGATCTGGATCGGACCTGGATTCACCCCGGATTAGATTTGGTTCAGGCCTGGAATAACCTTGGATCAGATCTGGATTCACCCTGGAACAGATCTGGATCAGACCTGGATTCACCACGGTTAAGAACTGGATCAGTCCTGAATTAACCCTGGATCAGATATGGATCAGACCTGGAATAACCTTGGATCAGATATGGATCAGACCTGGATTTACCCTGGATCAGATCTGGATTCACCCTGGATCAGATCTGGATCAGACCAGGATTAACCCTGGATAAAATCTGGAACAGACCTGGAATAACCTTGGATCAGACCTGGATTCACACTGGATCAGATCTGGATCAGACCTGGAACAACCTTGGATAAGATCTGAATCAGACCTGGATTAACCCTGCATCAGATATGGATCAGATCTGGAATAACCTTGGATCAGATATGGATCAGACCTGGAATAACCTTGGATCAGATATGGATCAGACATGGACTAACCCTGGATCAGATATTGATCAGACCTGGAATAACCTTGGATCAGATCTGGATCAGACCTGGATTTACCCTGGATCAGATCCGGATTAACCCTGGATCAGATCTGGATCAGACCTGGAATAACCTTGGATCAGATCTGGATCAGACCTGGATTTACCCTGGATCAGATCGGGATTAACCCTGGATCAGATCTGGATCAGGCCTGGATTAATCCTGGATAAAATCTGGATCAGACCTGGAATAACCTTGGATCAGATCTGGATTCACTCCTGGATCAGATCCGGATCGGTCCTGGATTAACCCTGGATCAGATATGGATCAGACCTGGAATAACCTTGGATCAGATCTGGATCAGACCTGGAATAACCTTGGATCAGATCTGGATCAGACCTGGATTCACCCTGGATCAGATCTGGATCAGACCTGGATTAACCCTGGATCATATATGGATCAGGCCTGTAATAACCTTGGATCACATCTGGATGAGACCAGGATTACACCTGGATCAGATCTGGATTAACCCTGGATCAGATCTGGATAAGACCTGGATTAACCTTGGATCAGATCTGGATCGGACCTGGATTAATCCTGGATCAGATTTGGATCAGATATGGATCGGACCTGGATTCACCCCGGATTAGATTTGGTTCCGTCCTGGAATAACTTTGGATCAGATCTTGATTCACCCTGGAACAGATCTGGATCAGACCTGGATTCACCACGGTTAAGAACTGGATCAGTCCTGGATTAACCCTGGATCAGATATGGATCAGACCTGGAATAACCTTGGATCAGATCTGGATCAGACCTGGAACAACCCTGCATCAGATATGGATCAGATCTGGAATAACCTTGGATTAGATCTTGATAAGACCTGGATTAACCCCGGCTCAGATCTGGATCAGACCTGGATTTACCCTGGATCAGATCTGGATTAACCCTGGATCAGATCTGGATCAGAACTGGAATAACTTTGGACCAGATCTGGATAAGACATGGATTAACCCTGGATCAGATATGAATCAGACCTGGATTCACCCGGGATCAGATCTGGATCAGACCTGGAATAACCTTGGATCAGAACTGGATGAGACCTGGATCAGATCTGGATCTGACCTGGATTAACGCCGGATCAGATCTGGATCAGACCTGGAATAACCTTGGAGCAGATCTGGATCAGACCTGGATTCACCCCGGATCAGATTTGGTTCAGACTTGGAATAACCTTGGATCAGATATGGATCAGACCTGGAATAACCTTGGATCGGATCTGGATCAGACCTGGATTCACCTTAGATCAGATCTAGATCAGACCTGGATTCATCCTGCATCAGATCTGGATCAGACCTGGAATAACTTTGGACCAGATCAAGATCAGACATGGATTCACCTTGGACCAGATCTGGAACAGACCTGCATTAACCCCAGATCAGATATGGATCAGACCTGGAATAACTTTGGATAAGATCTGGATCAGACTTGGAATAACTTTGGACCAGATCAGGATCAGACATGGATTAACCCTGGATCAGATATGGATCAGACCTGGATTAACCCTGGATCAGATATGGATCAGACCTGGAAAAACCTTGGATCAGATCTGGATCGGACCTGGATTAACCCTGGATCATATATGGATCAGGCCTGGAATAACCTTGGATCACATTTGGATGAAACCAGGATTACACCTGGATCAGATCTGGATTAACCCTGGATCAGATCTGGATCAGACCTGGATTAACCTTGGATCAGATCTGGATCGGACCTGGATTAACCCTGGATCAGATTTGGATCAGATCTGGATCGGACCTGGATTCACCCCAGATCAGATATGGATCAGACCTGGAATAACCTTGGATCAGATATGGATCAGACCTGGATTTACCCTGGATCAGATCTGGATTAACCCTTTATCAAATCTGGATCAGACCTGGATTAACCCTGGATAAAATCTGGATCAGACCTGGAATAACCTTGGATCAGACCTGGATTAACCCCGGTTCAGATATGGATCAGACCTGGATTAAACCCGGATCAGATCTGGATCTGACCTGGATTAACCCCGGATCAGATATGGATCAGACCTGGAAAAACCTTGGATCAAATCTAAATCAGACCTGGATTAGCCCCGGCTCAGATCTGGATCGGACCTGGAATAACCTTGGATCAGATCTGGATCGGACCTGGATTCACCCCGGATCAGATTTGGTTCAGGCCTGGATTAACCTTGGATCAGATCTGGATTCACCTTGGACCAGATCTGGATCAGACCTGGATTCACCACGGTTAAGAACTGGATCAGTCCTGGATTAACCCTGGATCAGATATGGATCAGACCTGGAATAACCTTGGATCAGATATGGATCAGACCTGAATTTACCCTGGATCAGATCCGGAATAACCCTGGATCAGATCTGGATCAGACCAGGTTTAACTCTAGATAAAATCTGGATCAGACCTGGAATAACCTTGGACCAGACCTGGATTCACACTGGATCAGATCTGGATCAGACCTGGAACAAGCTTGGATAAGATCTTGATCAGACCTGGATTAACCCCGGCTCAGATCTGGATCAGACCTGGATTTGCCCTGGATCAGATCTGGATTAACCCTGGATAAAATCTCGATCACACCTAGAATAACCTTGGATCAGATCTGGATTCACCCTGGATCAGATCCGGATCAGACCTGGATTAACCCTGGATCAGATATGGATCAGACCTGGTATAACCTTGGATCAGATATGGATCAGACCTGGAATAACCTGGATCAGATATGGATCAGACCTGGATTAACCCTGGACCAGATATGGATCAGACCTGGATTATGCCTGGATCAGATATGGATCAGACCTGGATTAACCTTGGATCAGATATGGGTCAGACCTGGAATACCTTGGATCAGATCTGGATCAGACCTGGATTAATCCCTGGATCATATATGGTTCAGACCTGGAACAAACTTGGATCAGCTCTGGATCAGACCTGGATTAACCCTGGATAAGATCCGGATCAGACCTGTATTCACCCTGGACCAGATCTGGATCAGACCTGGATTCACCCCAGATCAGATATGGATCAGACCTGGAATAACATTGGATCAGATCTGGATCAGACCTGGAATAACCTTATATCAGACCTGGATTCACCCTTGATCAGATCTTTATCAGACCTGGATTGTCTCCGGATCAGATATGGATCAGACCTGTAATAACCTTGGATCAGATCTGGATCGGACCTCGATTAACCCTGGATCAGATATGGATCAGACCTGGAAAAAACCCGTATCAGATATGGATCAGACCTGAAATAACCTTGGATCAGATCTGGATCAGACCTGGATTAACCCTGGATCAGATAAGGATCAGACCTGGAATAAACTTGGATCAGATCTGAATCATAACTGGATTAACCCTGAATCAGTTCTGGATCAGACCTGGATTCACCCTGGATCAGAAATGGATCAGACCTGGATTCACCCTTGATCAGATCTGGATCAGACCTGGATTAATCCAGGATCAGATCTGGATCAGACCTGGAATAACTTTGGATCAGATCTGGATCAGACCTGGAATAACTTTGGACCAGATCTGGATCAGACATGGATTACCCTTGGATCAGATATGGATCAGACCTGGATTCACCCTGGATCAGATCTGGATCAGACCTGGATTAAACCTGAACCAGATATGGATCAGACCTGGAATAACCTTGGATTGGATCTGGATCAGACCTGGATTCACCCTGGATCAGATCTGGATCAGACCTGGATTCACCCCGGACCAGATCTGGATCAGACCTGGATTCACCCCGGGTTGGATCTGGATCAGACCTGGAACAACCTTGGATCAGATCTAGATGGGACCTGGATTAACCCTGGATAAGATCTGTATCAGACCTGGATTAACCCCGGGTCGGATCTGGAACAGACCTGGAACAACCTTGGATCAGATCTAGATGGGACCTGGATTAACCCTGGATCAGATATGGATCAGACCTGAATTAACCCTGCATCAGATCTGGATCAGACCTCGATTTACCCTGGATCAGATATGGATCAGACCTGGCTTTACCCTGGATCAGATCGGGATTGACCCTGGATCAGACCTGGATTAACCCTGGATCAGATCTGAATCAGACCTGGAATAACCTTGGATCAGACCTGGATTCACCCTGGATCAGATCTGGATCTGACCTGGATTAACCCCGGATCATATATTGATCAGACCTGGATTAAACCCGGATCAGATATGGATCAGTCCGGGAATAACCTTGGATCAGATCTGGATCAGACCTCGATTAACCCTGGATCAGATCTGGATGAGACCTGGAATAACCTTGGATCAGATCTGTATCAGACCTGGATTAACCCTTAATAAGATCTGGATCAGACCTGGAATAACCTTGGATGAGACCTGGATTCACCCTGGATCAGATCTGGATCTGACCTAGAATAACCTTGGATCAGATCTGGATTGGACTTGGATTACCCTGGACCAGATCTGGATCAGACCTGGATCAGATCGGGTTCTGGGGTCTGATGGACATTGGGTCGGGGTTTAGGGTTGTGTGTCAAGTTTTGTCCTGTAAAGCTCTGATTTTCTCCAGATGTCGAATTGATTGATGAATGGCTCCGGGGTCCAGGGAGCCGCCTTCCTCTTTCAGCGTAATTTCCAACAAAGTGGAGGAAACTGCCGGGAAGGAATGAGATTACTGGACCAATGAGGACGTTAATGAGCAGCTGGAAACAAACTGATTGATGAGGATTCTCTTTTCTGACCAACAAACATGATATGCAAACCAACTGATTGATTGATGTGATGGATAAAATAATTGGTTCAGGATTAATGGACTTCAGATTTCCAGGACATTCATGTTCCCTGAGAATCCTGCAGATGGACACGACTTCAGTGTCAATGTCAGGACATCAGACGGCTGCTTCTGCACCTGCAGTCAGACGTTTGGACAATCTGACAGGAGATCTGAGACCTGAACCAGAATGCTGGACTTTTGTCCTACATGGTGGTTCACATCTTACTTTGGTAAATCACCATAATTGTCATGAGTTCAGGTTTCTTGTTTTATTTTGTAGTGTTTCCTGTTTGGTTCTCTTGTTTGTTGTTTAGCTTTATTGATTTCCTGTTCATTGAGTTCACCTGGTCTTGTTTCAGTTCATTCCGTACACCTGTTTCTTGTTTGGTTCCCTGGTGTATTTATACCCCTCAGTTTTAGTTCTTGGTTGCTGGATCATTTTGTTGTTTGTTGTAGTCCCCGGAGATCCTTGGTTAAAATAAATCTACTGAAATCTGCATCCCTGTTCCCTCATCTCTGCTTTTTGGTCCTTCGATTTCCTCACCGCCACCCCTTGACATAATGATCCAGCCAGACACGGACCCAGCAGAGATGGACCCAGAGGAGATGGAGTTCCTGGTAGTCCATAAAGCCACCAAGGACTTCACTGATATTACAGCCGGTCACTACCCCATTCATGTGCGGCTGGGAGCTGCCAGGAGGTTTGTGGAGGTAGTGACCGCTAGGTCCTGGTGTCTGGAGCAGGATGGGATGGACGAACTGTTGGAGCAGGCCAAACGGTACGTGGCAGTTTTTTCACCTAGCCCCAGGTCTGTCCTTGTCCCTGGGTTCAGGTTACTACCCCCGTCTCCAGTGTCCCCGCCTGCATCCCAGCCCTGTCCCACGCCAGCACCCAGATCCCGTCCACCACCTCCGTCCCTCATTCCCGAAGAGGTCGCTCCTTCTCCTCCGTCACCAGCGTCCGATGAGGAGGTCGCCCCTTCTCCACCGTCCCTAGGGCCCAACGAGGAGGATCCAGAGCCAGGCTTGCCCCCGTCTTCCTGGCCGTCCTCCTGGACTATACCAACTTGGGTTCCTGGTCGTTGTTTCGCCCTGGTCCCTCCTCCGGGGCCCCCTCCTCCCACCCGTCTCTGGACTCTTGATGTTTTTGGGCCGTCTGGTGGCCAGCCCTTGGGGGGGGGTGGTACTGTCATGATGCGGTGGTTTGTGTTTTTCCTTAGTTCAGATTTCCTGTTTTATTTTGTAGTTTTTCCTGCTTGGTTCTCTTGTTTGTTGTTTAGCTTTATTGATTTCCTGTTCATTGAGTTCACCTGGTCTTGTTTCAGTTCATTCTGTACACCTGTTCCTTGTTTGGTTCCCTGGTGTATTTATACCCCTCAGTTTAAGTTCTTGGTTGCTGAATCATTTTGTTGTTTGTTGTAGTCCCCGGAGATCCTTGGTTAAAATAAATCTACAAAAATCTGCATCCCTGTTCCCTCATCTCTGTGTTTGGGTCCACACCTTCACCTTCCTCACCGCCACCCCTTGACAATAATAACCTATGCTAGCTGAGCAGGTTATATTCCGGATAAGAGATCAACCAGTAGAAAAGCACCACCTCCTAACCAATCAGATCTCTTTGGATATCCTGTTCCCAGGATAAGGGGGGAGGAGCTTAGGGGCGAAAGAGTTTTTAGGGACAAATGGGCCCTGATGAAGAAAAATAAAGTTTTGCCATTGAACTTTGAAGTATAGTTTTGTTCTTTTGTCTCTCTTTCTGTGATTGGCCAGATGCTGCAAACTCCACCCCTTTAATGTGTGCACACCCAGATGGAGAACTCCTGGTTTTGTTACCAAGTTTAAACAGCGCTTCTCAGGATTCCGGATGTCTGGGTGAGTTTACCAGGTAACAGAGCAATATCCCAAGTTAGTTGATGCTGCTGCCTAGTTCAGCACTCTGATGGCGAAAAAGGTGAAACCAGTTAAGTGAATAAGATCTGGTTGATGGTCCAGGTTTCACCAGTGGCCACATCAGACACACATCAGCAACACGTACGGCTCATGTCAGGAACACGCCAGGATCACATCAGGATTCCGTTAAGAACACATCATGATCATGTCAGGAACATGACAGGAACTTGTCAAGAACATGTCAGGATCATGTCAAGAACGTCAGGATCATATCAAGAACACGTCTGGATCATGTCAAGAACACGTCAGGACCATGTCAAGAACACGTCAGGACCATGTCAAGAACACGTCAGGACCATGTCAAGAACACGTCAGGATCATGTCAAGAACGTCAGGATCATATCAAGAACACGTAAGGAACATGTCAGGGTCACGTCGGAATAATATCAAGAACACGTCAGGATCGTGTGAAGTACACGTCAGGAACATGTCAGGATCACGTCAGAATAATATCAAGAACACATCAGGATCGTGTTAGGAACACATAAGGACCATGTCAAGAACGTCAGGATCATATCAAGAACACGTCTGGATCATGTCAAGAACACATAAGGACCATGTCAAGAACACGTCAGGATCATGTCAAGAACACGTCTGGATCATGTCAAGAACGTCAGGATCATATCAAGAACACGTCACGATCACGTCAGAATCATCTCAGGAAAATGTCAGGAACATGTCAGAATGATATCAAGTGCACATCAGGATCATGTCGAGAACACATCAGGATCATGTCGAGAACACATCAGGATCATGTCGAGAACACGTCAGGATCATGTCGAGAACACGTCAGGATCATGTCGAGAACACGTCAGGAACATGTCAAGAACATGTCAGGATCACGTCAGGAACATGTCAAGAACATGTCAGGATCCCGTCAGGAACATGTCAAGAACATGTCAGGATCCCGTCAGGAACATGTCAAGAACATGTCAGGATCACGTCAGGAACATGTCAGGAACTGTCATGGCAAAGAAGATGTCTCTTCATTAAAACACCCGTTTCTTTATCTTTTAACTGTCTACACCATTTCTCACCTGTCACCTGTCTACACCATCTCACCTTAAAACATATAGTGTAGTGAGCCCTTATGGCCACCAGATGGAGCTCCAACAGAAGGTTAGCTGGCTCTGAATGCTCCCAATCACTAATAAGTAAGAGAAACCAGGTGTGTCTGTAAACACCAATGAATACTTGGGTGAGTACAGAGACATGGCTGGTGAGTTTGGAGTTTTCATTTAAAGTCTATTTTTGAAATAATACATTGAGTGAACTTGATTCTAAAAGTCTTTTTAAGTTAAAAAGTTAAAAGTTAGGTTATTTATAAGAAACTAAAGGCCTGTGATGCCATGGGTAAATTGTTTGTGGGTCACAGCCAGCAACATTATTTGCCTGATAGAGTGGGAGAGGCTATGTTTAGTTTGGCTAGTTATAAATATGTATCTTTAGTAACTTAAGTACAGTAGTTAAAACAGTACGAGCTAAAAACATTGTAAATATGATTTGTAAACATTGGAAATATTGTAAATATTTAAAAAAAGATGGTAAAAGACCTGAAGTTAAAAACAAATGTAAAGTGAAATATATAAATACTCTGGTTAAGCTAAGAGCATGTAATGCATGAATGGCTAAAAAATTGCTAGAATTTAAGTTTAAAACATTAAACTTTAAGTTTAAGATCTTAAAAGCTGGAGGCTTCTATCTCAAACCCTGGGTGTGGTCCGGGCAAAGTGGGAGGCAACAAAAGACCGAACAAGTCAAATCTGAAGAAACAGACCTCCAAAATCAAACCCCAAGCAGGACTATTATCCTTCCAAATCAAATGAGAGATGAGGATAATAAAGCACTTGGAGTTGGTTATGAGACAGGAGGGGACAGTCTGTACATGCTTACCTCGATTAACTTCTCCAAGAAGAGGAAGAAAATGAGAACCGGCAAGCATCTCGCTAAGGATGAGATAAGGCTGGCGACACCAAATCCATTAACCAGGAGGGAATTGTTGAGCCAGGTAGCTGGACTCTATGATCCGATCGGCCTGGTTGCACCTCTAAAACAGAAGGGTGCTATTCTTGTAAGACGGGCTTTCCAAGAAGCTGGTGGTGGAAGAATGACTCAAGAAACTTGGGACAGACCACTCTCAGAAGGCCTTAGAGAGGAGGCCATTAAGCTCTTCTAAGAATATGCAGAGTTGGGTCAGATAAAGTTCCCTAGAAGTCTTACGCCAGCAGATTGGAAAGGCAACCCTTTGGCCATCACCTTCTCTGATGGAAGCGACAAAACCTATGGCGCTGTAATGTATCTCAGGTGGCAAACAGCACATGGCATCAAAGTCTGCTTTGTGGAGGCAAAAGCCAAACTAACACCACTGGATCAGAAAGGCGAAGCTGTTAAAGCCGAAATCTGTGGAGCAGTTTTCGCCGCCCGACTTCGCAAGTATTTTGAGAAGCATGCAAGAATGCAAGTGGAACAGTGGTTTCACCTCGTGGACAGACGGTGCTGGGAGCCATCCAAAGAGACAGCTATGGATATCAAACCTTCTTTGCTAACCGGGTTGGTGAAATCCAAAAATCTGCGCCTGCAACGGATTGGTGGTGGATACCTGGAGAACTGAACATTGCTGACATCATAACAAGAGGAAGTTCAGCTGAGGACCTAAAGGAGGGCTCTACATGGCAGAGGGGTCCAGACTTCCTGGAACTGCCAGTGGATGGTTGGCCAATAAAATCGCCCAGAGATGTTGCTGCTCATGTCAGAGAAAATGTTGATAAGCTCCAAAGAAAGTCCTGCACAGCTGTTACAACCAGAAGCCAGGCTAAGAAGGATGCACAGCAAACACCTCAGCGACAGGAAGTAAAGCCAGGGCTCAAACCAGCTGGTTGGGTCAGAAAACTCGTCACCATTGAAAGGTTCAGCTCTTTGCAAAAGCTTGTTGATGTCGTTGCTTGGACCTGGCAGGCTGCCCAAATATGGAGGGGAAAAGGTGAAATTAACAGTGTGGCTAAAGGAAAAGTACCTACACTAACTGTCACTGAGCGTCAAGATGCCCTCAGAGATCTCCTTCTGGCAGCCCAAGTTGGGCAAACATTTCCTGACACAGCCCTGAAGAGGTTGGCTGTATACAGAGACAATGATGGACTCCTTGTGTGTGGGGGGCGGTTCCAATCATTTGCTGGAGAGCAAACTGTTGCTCCAATCCTGCCATTTAAGCACTGGATTTCCACCCTACTTGCCAGAGAAGCCCACAGTGTGAACCATGAGGGTATTGCTGGAACTCTTCTGAGAATGAGAAGAAAAGCATGGGTAATCAAAGGTCGAAGACATGCTAAGCAGGTGGTCGACAGCTGTGTCACCTGCAGAAAAAACAAGGCAAAGACATGTCAACAACAAATGGCAGACCTACCTCCCGAGAGAGTTAACCCTGCCAGACCTTTTGAATACACCACTTTAGACCTCTTTGGACCATACATGGTTAAAGATGAAGTGAGAAAGAGAGTCAAGATCAAAGTATGGGGCATTGTTTTCTGCTGCATGGCTTCAAGAGCCATACACACGGATGTTGTCAGTGACCAATCCTCTGAAGGTTTCCTACAAGCCTACCAAAGATTCACAGCACTCAGAGGTCACCCCAAAAAGCTGTGGTCTGATCCAGGTTCAAACTTTGTGGGAGCCAAGCCTGCACTGGAGGAGCTATACAGGTACCTTGACAGACTGGACAAGTCAGAGTTTGAAAACAAAGCAGCAGAGGATGGAACTGAATGGTCATGGAAGATCCACCCTGCAGACTCACCCCATCGCAATGGTGCAGCTGAAGCAGCAGTTCGTTTGGTGAAAAGAGCCCTGAACAACCTAGCTGGTGAGAACATATTCACCTGGAGTGAATTCCAAACATTTCTGTTTACTGCAGCCAAGCTTGTGAATGAAAGGCCAATAGATGCACGTGTGCAAAGCAGAGAAGACTGTATCCACTATAAAGGCCTGTGATGCCATGGGTAAATTGTTTGTGGGTCACAGCCAGCAACATTATTTGCCTGATAGAGTGGGAGAGGCTATGTTTAGTTTGGCTAGTTATAAATATGTATCTTTAGTAACTTAAGTACAGTAGTTAAAACAGTACGAGCTAAAAACATTGTAAATATGATTTGTAAACATTGTAAACATTGTAAATATTTAAAAAAAGATGGTAAAAGACCTGAAGTTAAAAACAAATGTAAAGTGAAATATATAAATACTAAAAAATTGCTAGAATTTAAGTTTAAAACGTTAAACAATTAAAAAATTTAAATTACATAAAAACATTATTATATATTAAGACAGAATTAAAATCAATCTGATTTCATGACTAAAATTTTTATGCTTTCTATTATTTAAAAAGTTTATAAAAACACATACAGAAATAAATACACAGTTAAAAATATAAATAGAAATATATAAATATGAGGTAAAAACAATGAGGTAAAAACTATTAATTTTTCCTATTTAATTTATTTTCTTTAAGGTTTTCAACCTGCTGAAACTTCAAAATAAAGTTTTCAAAGAAGCTGAGTTGGCCTCACGTCCTCTGTTGCTCTACCAGTCCTATCAAGCGGGACAATCATTTTTTTTTAACACAAGCTTGACAGGAACATGTCAGGATCATGTCAGGATCATGTCAGGATCATGTCAGGATCACGTCAAGACCACGTCAGGATCATGTCAGGATCATGTCAGGAACACGTCAGAATTACATCAAGATCATGTCAAGAATGTCAGGATCGTGTCAGGAAAATGTCAGGATCATGTCAAAAACAGGTCTGGATCATGTCAAGATCATGTCAGGATCATGTCAAGAACATGTCAGGATCATGTCAGGAACATGTCAAGTACACGTCAGGATCATGTCAAAAACACGTGAGGATCATGTAAACAACATGTCAGGATCATGTCAGGATCATGTCTGGATCATGCCAAGAACACGTATGGATCATGTCAAGTACACGTCAGGATCATGTCAAAAACACGTGAGGATCATGTAAACAACATGTCAGGATCATGTCAGGATCATGTCTGGATCATGCCAAGAACACGTATGGATCATGTCAAGTACATGTCAGGAACAGGTCAGGATTATGTCAGGAACATGTCTAGAAAACGTCAGGATCATGTCAAGTACACATAAGGAATATGTGAGGATCACGTCAGAATAATATCAAGAACACGTCAGGATCATGTCAAGAATGTCAGGATCATGTCAAGAACACGTCTGGATCATGTCAAGAACATGTCACGATCACATCAGAATCATCTCAGGAAAATGTCAGGAACATGTCAGGATCACGTCAGGATCATTTCAAGAACACGTCAGGATCATGTCCAGATCATGTCAGGTTTAGGTCAAGATCATGTCAGGAACATGTCAGGATCGTATCAAAAACATGTTTGGATCATGTCAAGTTCATGTCAGGATCATGTCAAGAACACGTCAGGATCAGGTCAGGATCATGTCAAGAACATGTCAGGATCATGTCAAGTACACGTCAGGATCATGTAAAAAACACGTCAGGATCATGACAAGAACATGCCAGGATCATGTCAGGATCATGTCAAGAACATGTCAGTATCATGTCAGGAACACGTCAGAATTACATCAAGATCATGTCAAGAACGTCAGGATCATGTCAGGAACATGTCAGGATCATGTCAAGAACACGTCAGGATCATGTCAAGTACACGTCAGGATCATGTCAAGATCATTTCAGGATCATGTCAAGATCATGGCAGGATCATGTCAAGATCATGTTGAATTCAATTCAATTCAACTTTATTTATAAAGCGTCAAATCACGGCAATGCCATCTCAAGACGCTTTACAGACAGAGAAAAAAACATAATGAAGGCCAATTCATAACAGCCTATATAAGGAAACCAACAGATTGAGTTGAGTCCAACTCAATCTCCCATCCTGAGCAAGCACACTGGCGACAGTGGGAAGGAAAAAACTCCCTTTTAACAGGAAGGAAACCTCCGGCAGAACCCGGCTCAGGACAGGCAGCCATCTGCCTCTGCTGTGTGGGGGGAAGAGGACAGAAAGACAACAGACAACAGGAACTGCTACTCCCGGCCAGGGAGACCTGCTGAGACAGGAGACATACATGTTAATGATGCAGCACTGTTAATGGGGGGGGGTAAAAGAGAGAGATAAAGAGAAAAAGAAAGAAGCTCAGTGTATCAGGAAATGTCCCTCAGCAGTCTAAACCTATAGCAGCATAACTAAGGGATGCTAACCATCCCTAGCTATAGGACTTATCAAAAAGATAAGTCTTCAGCCTAGTCTTAAAGGTGGGGAGGGTGTCTGCTTCCCTAACACTAACTGGGAGCTTATTCCATAAGAGAGGGGCCTGATAACCAAAGGCTCTGCCTCCTGCTCGGCTCTTTGAGACTCTAGGAACCACAAGTAAGCCTGCAGTCTGCGAACGAAGTACTCTGCTTGGTATATAAGGAACTATGAGGTCTTTGATATATAGTGGTGCCTGGTTGTGGAGGGCTTTATATGTAAGGAGAAGGATTTTAAATTCTATTATAGATTCAACAGGCAGCCAATGAAGAGAGGCTAAAACTGGAGAAATATGATCTCTCCTGCTGGTTCTGGTCAGGACTCTGGCTGCAGAATTCTGGATCAGCTGAAGGCTTTTCAGGGCATATTTAGGACAGCCCAGTAATAGAGAGTTACAGTAATCTAGTCTCGAAGTAACAAAAGCGTGAAGCAGTTTTTCTGCATCACTCTGAGACAGAATGTCCCTAATTTTGGCTATATTACGTAAATGAAAGAAGGCTGTTTTAGTAACCTGCTTAATATGTGGGCCAAAGGACAGGTCAGGGTCAAATATTACTCCAAGGTTTCTCACTGTAGCACTGGAAGCTAAAGTAATGCCATCCAGGTTCATTACAAAACCGGAAAATTTAGCTCTGAGTTTTTCAGATCCAACGAGAATTACTTCAGTCTTATCTGAGTTTAAGAGGAGAAAATTTCTAGACATCCAAGTCTTTATGTCTATGAGACAATTTTGTAGCCTATTGGGCTGATTTGTTTCATCTGGTTTAAAGGATAAGTATAGTTGAGTATCATCTGCATGTCAAGAACACGTCCAGATCATGTCAAGAACATGTCAGGATCATGTCAAAAACATGTCAGGATCATGTCAAGATCATGTCAGGATCATGCCAAGTACACGCATGGATCATGTCAACTACATGTCAAGAGCAGGTCAGTATCATGTCAGGAACATGTCAGGATCCTGTCAAGAACACATATGGATCATGTCAGGATCATGTCAAGAACACGTATGGATCATGTCAAGCACATGTCAAGAACACATCAGGATCAAGACAAGAACACTTCAGGATCATGTCAGGAACAAGTCAGGATCATGTCAAGATCATGTCAGGATCATGCCAAGAACACGTATGGATCATGTCAAGTACAAGTCAAGAACACATCAGTATCATGTAAGTAACATGTCAGGATCATGTCAAGAACACATATGGATCATGTCAACAACACGTATGGATCATGTCAAGTACACATCAAGAAAAGGTCAGGATCAAGACAAGAACACTTCAGTGTCATGTCAGGAACATGTCAGGATCATGTCAAGAAAATGTCAGGATCATGTCAGGAACATGTCAAGAACACATCAGGATCATGTCCGGATCATGTCAAATACATGTCAAGGTCACGTCAGGAACATGTCACAATTATGTCAGGAACATGTCTTGAATACGTCAGGATTATGTCAGGAACCCATCAGGATCGGGTCAGGATCATGTCAAGTACACGTCAGGAACATGTCAGGATCACATCAGGATCATATCAAGAACACGTCAGGATCGTGTCAGGAAAACATAAAGGATCGTGTCAGTAACACATCAGGATCATGTCAAATACATGTCAAGGTAATGTCAGGAACATGTCAGGATCATGTCAAAAACACATCAGGATCATGTAAAAAACATGTCAGGATCATGTCAAGATCATATCAGGATCATGTCAAGATCATGCCAAGAACACGCATGGATCATGTCAACGACATGTCAAGAACAGGTCAGTATCATGTCAGGAACATGTCAGGATCATGTCAAGAACACGTATGGATCATGTCAAGTACATGTCAAGAACACGTCAGGATCCAGACGAGAACACTTCAGTATCATGTCAAGAACACGTCAGGATCCAGACAAGAACACTTCAGTATCATGTCAGGAACATTCCAGGATCATGTCAAGAAAACGTATGGATCATGTCAAGTACATGTCAAGAACACGTCAGGATCCAGACGAGAACACTTCAGTATCATGTCAAGAACATTCCAGGATCATGTCAAGATCATGTCTGGATCAGGTCAGGATCATGTCAAAATCATGTCAGGATCATGTCAGGAACATGTCAGAATCACATCAAGATCATGTCAAGAATGTCAGGATCATGTCAGGAACATGTCAGGATCATCTCAAAAACATGTCAAGATCATATCAAGAACACATCAGGATCGTGTCAGGAACACATCAGGATCATGTCAGGAACACATCAGGATCATGTCAAGAACATGTCAGGTTCATGACAAGAACATGTCAGGATTATGTCAGGATCATGTTAAGAACACGTCAGGATCATGTCAAGAACATGCCAGGATCACATCAGAATCATCTCAGGAACATGTCAGGAACATGTCAGAATCATATCAAGTACACGTCAGGAACATGTCAAGAACATGTAAGGATCATGTCAGGATCATGTTGAGAACACGCCAGGTCCATGTCAAGAACACGTCAGGATCATGTCAAGGACATGTCAGGATCATGTCAAAAACATGTCAGGATCATGTCAAAAACATGTCAGGATCATGTCAAGATCATGTCAGGATCATGCCAAGTACACGCATGGATCATGTCAACTACATGTCAAGAGCAGGTCAGTATCATGTCAGGAACATGTCAGGATCCTGTCAAGAACACATATGGATCATGTCAGGATCATGTCAAGAACACGTATGGATCATGTCAAGCACATGTCAAGAACACATCAGGATCAAGACAAGAACACTTCAGGATCATGTCAGGAACAAGTCAGGATCATGTCAAGATCATGTCAGGATCATGCCAAGAACACGTATGGATCATGTCAAGTACAAGTCAAGAACACATCAGTATCATGTAAGTAACATGTCAGGATCATGTCAAGAACATGTCAGGATCGTGTCAGGAACACATCAGGATCATGTCAGGAACACATCAGGATCATGTCAAGAACATGTCAGGTTCATGACAAGAACATGTCAGGATTATGTCAGGATCATGTTAAGAACACGTCAGGATCATGTCAAGAACATGCCAGGATCACATCAGAATCATCTCAGGAACATGTCAGGAACATGTCAGAATCATATCAAGTACACGTCAGGAACATGTCAAGAACATGTAAGGATCATGTCAGGATCATGTTGAGAACACGCCAGGTCCATGTCAAGAACACGTCAGGATCATGTCAAGGACATGTCAGGATCATGTCAAAAACATGTCAGGATCATGTCAAAAACATGTCAGGATCATGTCAAGATCATGTCAGGATCATGCCAAGTACACGCATGGATCATGTCAACTACATGTCAAGAGCAGGTCAGTATCATGTCAGGAACATGTCAGGATCCTGTCAAGAACACATATGGATCATGTCAGGATCATGTCAAGAACACGTATGGATCATGTCAAGCACATGTCAAGAACACATCAGGATCAAGACAAGAACACTTCAGGATCATGTCAGGAACAAGTCAGGATCATGTCAAGATCATGTCAGGATCATGCCAAGAACACGTATGGATCATGTCAAGTACAAGTCAAGAACACATCAGTATCATGTAAGTAACATGTCAGGATCATGTCAAGAACACATATGGATCATGTCAACAACACGTATGGATCATGTCAAGTACACATCAAGAAAAGGTCAGGATCAAGACAAGAACACTTCAGTGTCATGTCAGGAACATGTCAGGATCATGTCAAGAAAATGTCAGGATCATGTCAGGAACATGTCAAGAACACATCAGGATCATGTCCGGATCATGTCAAATACATGTCAAGGTCACGTCAGGAACATGTCACAATTATGTCAGGAACATGTCTTGAATACGTCAGGATTATGTCAGGAACCCATCAGGATCGGGTCAGGATCATGTCAAGTACACGTCAGGAACATGTCAGGATCACATCAGGATCATATCAAGAACACGTCAGGATCGTGTCAGGAAAACATAAAGGATCGTGTCAGTAACACATCAGGATCATGTCAAATACATGTCAAGGTAATGTCAGGAACATGTCAGGATCATGTCAAAAACACATCAGGATCATGTAAAAAACATGTCAGGATCATGTCAAGATCATATCAGGATCATGTCAAGATCATGCCAAGAACACGCATGGATCATGTCAACGACATGTCAAGAACAGGTCAGTATCATGTCAGGAACATGTCAGGATCATGTCAAGAACACGTATGGATCATGTCAAGTACATGTCAAGAACACGTCAGGATCCAGACGAGAACACTTCAGTATCATGTCAAGAACACGTCAGGATCCAGACAAGAACACTTCAGTATCATGTCAGGAACATTCCAGGATCATGTCAAGAAAACGTATGGATCATGTCAAGTACATGTCAAGAACACGTCAGGATCCAGACGAGAACACTTCAGTATCATGTCAAGAACATTCCAGGATCATGTCAAGATCATGTCTGGATCAGGTCAGGATCATGTCAAAATCATGTCAGGATCATGTCAGGAACATGTCAGAATCACATCAAGATCATGTCAAGAATGTCAGGATCATGTCAGGAACATGTCAGGATCATCTCAAAAACATGTCAAGATCATATCAAGAACACATCAGGATCGTGTCAGGAACACATCAGGATCATGTCAGGAACACATCAGGATCATGTCAAGAACATGTCAGGTTCATGACAAGAACATGTCAGGATTATGTCAGGATCATGTTAAGAACACGTCAGGATCATGTCAAGAACATGCCAGGATCACATCAGAATCATCTCAGGAACATGTCAGGAACATGTCAGAATCATATCAAGTACACGTCAGGAACATGTCAAGAACATGTAAGGATCATGTCAGGATCATGTTGAGAACACGCCAGGTCCATGTCAAGAACACGTCAGGATCATGTCAAGGACATGTCAGGATCATGTCAAAAACATGTCAGGATCATGTGAAAAACATGTCAGGATCATGTCAAGATCATATCAGGATCATGTCAAGATCATGTCAGGATCATGCCAAGAACACACATGGATCATGTCAACTACCTTTCAAGAACAGGTCAGTATCATGTCAGGAACATGTCAGGATCCTGTCAAGAACACATATCGATCATGTCAGGATCATGTCAAGAACACGTATGGATCATGTCAAGTACATGTCAAGAAGACATCAGGATCAAGACAAGAACACTTCAGTATCATGTCAGGAACATGTCAAGAACACACCAGGATCATGACAAATACACGTCAAGGTCATGTCAGGAACATGTCAGGATTATGTCAGGAACCCATCAGGATCGTGTCAGGATCATGTCAAGTACACGTCAGGATCATGTCAAAAACACGTCAGGATCATGTCAAGAAAATGTCAAGATCATGTCAGGATCATGTCAAGTACACATCAGGAGCACTGCAGGATCATGTCAGGATCATGTCAAGAACACATCAGGAACATGTCAAGAACACGTCAGGATCATATCAAAAACACATCAGGATCATGTAAAAAACATGTCAGGATCATGTGAAGTACACTTCAGGAACATGGCAGGATCATGTCAAGAACATGTTGGGATAATGTCAGGATATTGTTAAGAACACGTCAGGATCATGTCAGGATATTGTCAGGATCGTGTCAAGAACATTTCAGGAACACATCAGGATCATGTCAAGAACATGTCAGGATCATGTCAGGATCGTGTTAGGAACACGTCGGGATCATATCAAGATCATGTCAGGATAATGTCAAGAACACGTCAGGATCATGTAAATTTAATTTATTTCATTGTTTTATTTATTTGATCCATATGACAGTGCACAAACAACATAAACCTTGCAGGGAAAGATGCGTCATGCCAGGTTATAGCACAAGTGCTAATTTCCACCTGTAGTCCCAGAGCAGGCTGAAGATGCGTTTGGATACTTCAAGGTTATAAAAACACAACACATAAAAAAATTCCCAACATTACATACAATAAGCTTCCAATTATTAACCATAGTCTCTACAAACAAGGCTGCCACCATAGCACATTCGAAGTCATCAGTAATGGGTACAAGATTGGGCTGAGAGCTGCCATCGTTTCAGCAATTGTGAAAACTCACTAAAATTTGTACATTTCAAAAGCTCCGTAGGTAACTTGTTCCATTGGTTCATTGCAACATAAGAGAATGCTGATCTTCCAAAAGCAGAGTTGAGTTTTCTTATATAGCACTCTCCCCGGAGAGATGTCCGAGTGTCTCGAGAAGAAACTTCAGAACACAGAGGGATCAAAGTCTTCAGTGGTGGAGCAACAGTGCCATGAATGATCCTAAACAATAAGCATAGATTAGAATATCTAATACAATTCTCAAAACTTAAAATACTATATTTAGTAAGAATTTTGCAATGATGATAAATTCGTGATTTTTTTATCATGAATTTTAAGAGAACTTTTGAATAGTGATTCAAGAGACTTAAGAGTAGTAACACATGCCTGTGACCAAGCTGTCATACAATATCGGAAATGTGAAAAAATCATTGCATTTAGATATATATACGATGCTTCAGTGGTTAGTGAGTTTCTAATATACCGATTGGTTGACAAATTAAAATTTTAAAGTATTAGTTAACTTTTTAATATGTTTCTTAAAGTTTAAGTTCGGATCAAGAATTACACCTAAATACTTGTATTGTTTGACATTTTGAATAGGTTGACCTTCTATCATGACTTTAGGACAATTATGAAGTTTAAAACTTTTTGTAAAATACATAGAAACAGTTTTTTCGACATTTAAAGTTAGGCAAGAATTTTTCAGCCAGTTTGAAACTTTTCTCATTTCTGTTGTAAGTTTTTGAGCCACCTCTTCCACAGTATCATCAGCATACATTATTATTTTGGCATTGCAAATGTTTGGAAGATCATTAATATAGTGTGAACAGCAGTGGCCCAAGAATAGAGCCCTGCGGTTTGCAGTGGAGATGTTACATTATTCACTGTGACACACTGTTGTCTGTCACTGACATAAGATTGAATCCAGTTAATTGTATTTTCATGCAAACAGAATTTTGACAATTTATTTAGTAATACTGTATGATTCACAGTATCAAAAGCCTTACGCAAATCAAGAAAGACAGCTCCTACCACTCCTCCCCCATCAAGTCGAGGGGGCACCTGCCTGCAGACCTCCACTGTGAGGTCGCTTCCGGTGCAGGCTCCACTGTCAGGACGCCTCCACTGTCAGTACGCCTCCACTGTCAGGACGCCTCCACTGTCAGGACGTCTCCACTGTCAGTACGTCTCCACTGTCAGGACGCCTCCACTGTCAGGACGTCTCTACTGTCAGGACGTCTCCACTGTCAGGACGTCTCTACTGTCAGTACGTCTCCACTGTCAGGACGCCTCCACTGTCAGTACGTCTCCACTGTCAGGACGTCTCCACTGTCAGGACGCCTCCACTGTCAGGACGTCTCCACTGTCAGTACGTCTCCACTGTCAGGACGCCTCCACTGTCAGGTCGCCTCCACTGTCAGGTCGCCTCCACTGTCAGGACGCCTCCACTGTCAGGACGTCTCCACTGTCAGTACGTCTCCACTGTCAGGACGCCTCCACTGTCAGGACGTCTCCACTGTCAGGACGTCTCCACTGTCAGGACGCCTCCACTGTCAGTACGCCTCCACTGTCAGGACGTCTCCACTGTCAGGACGTCTCCACTGTCAGGACGTCTCCACTGTCAGTACGTCTCCACTGTCAGGACGCCTCCACTGTCAGGACGTCTCCACTGTCAGGACGCCTCCACTGTCAGGACGTCTCCACTGTCAGGACGTCTCCACTGTCAGTACGTCTCCACTGTCAGTACGCCTCCACTGTCAGGACGTCTCCACTGTCAGGACGCCTCCACTGTCAGTACGCCTCCACTGCCACTGTCAGGACACCTCCACTGTCAGGACGTCTCCACTGTCAGGACGCCTCCACTGTCAGGACGTCTCTACTGTCAGGACGCCTCCACTGTCAGGACGTCTCCACTGTCAGGACGTCTCCACTGTCAAGACGTCTCCACTGTAAGTACGCCTCCACTGTCAGGACGTCTCCACTGTCAGGACGCCTCCACTGTCAGGACGCCTCCACTGTCAGGACGTCTCCACTGTCAGGACGTCTCCACTGTCAGGACGTCTCCACTGTCAAGACGTCTCCACTGTCAGTACGCCTCCACTGTCAGGACGTCTCCACTGTCAGTACGTCTCTACTGTCAGTACGTCTCTACTGTCAGGACGTCTCCACTGTCAGGACGTCTCTACTGTCAGTACGTCTCTACTGTCAGTACGTCTCTACTGTCAGGACGTCTCCACTGTCAGGACGTCTCCACTGTCAGTACGTCTCCACTGTCAGGACGTCTCCACTGTCAGGACGTCTCTACTGTCAGTACGTCTCTACTGTCAGGACGTCTCCACTGTCAGGACGTCTCCACTGTCAGTACGTCTCCACTGTCAGGACGTCTCCACTGTCAGGACGTCTCTACTGTCAGTACGTCTCTACTGTCAGGACGTCTCCACTGTCAGGACGTCTCCACTGTCAGTACGTCTCCACTGTCAGGACGCCTCCACTGTCAGGACGCCTCCACTGTCAGGACGTCTCCACTGTCAGTACGTCTCCACTGTCAGGACGCCTCCACTGTCAGGACGTCTCCACTGTCAGGACGTCTCCACTGTCAGGACGCCTCCACTGTCAGGACGTCTCCACTGTCAGGACGTCTCCACTGTCAGGACGCCTCCACTGTCAGTACGCCTCCACTGTCAGGACGCCTCCACTGTCAGTACGCCTCCACTGTCAGTACGCCTCCACTGTCAGGACGTCTCCACTGTCAGGACGTCTCCACTGTCAGGACGCCTCCACTGTCAGTACGCCTCCACTGTCAGTACGCCTCCACTGTCAGGACGCCTCTACTGTCAGGACGTCTCTACTGTCAGGACGTCTCCACTGTCAGTACGCCTCCACTGTCAGGACGCCTCCACTGTCAGGACTTCTCCACTGTCAGGACGCCTCCACTGTCAGGACGTCTCCACTGTCAGGACGTCTCCACTGTCAGGACTTCTCCACTGTCAGGACGCCTCCACTGTCAGGACGTCTCCACTGTCAGGACGTCTCCACTGTCAGGACGCCTCCACTGTCAGGACGCCTCCACTGTCAGGACGCCTCTACTGTCAGGACGTCTCTACTGTCAGGACGTCTCCACTGTCAGTACGCCTCCACTGTCAGGACGCCTCCACTGTCAGGACGCCTCCACTGTCAAGACGCCTCCACTGTCAGGACGCCTCCGCTGTCAGTACGTCTCCACTGTCAGGACGCCTCCACTGTCAGTACGTCTCCACTGTCAGGACGTCTCCACTGTCAGTACGCCTCCACTGTCAGGACGCCTCCACTGTCAGGACGTCTCCACTGTCAGGACGCCTCCACTGTCAGGACGTCTCTACTGTCAGTACGCCTCCACTGTCAGGACGTCTCCACTGTCAGGACGTCTCCACTGTCAGGACGTCTCTACTGTCAGTACGCCTCCACTGTCAGGACGTCTCCACTGTCAGGACGTCTCTACTGTCAGTACGCCTCCACTGTCAGGACGTCTCCACTGTCAGGACGTCTCTACTGTCAGTACGCCTCCACTGTCAGGACGTCTCTACTGTCAGTACGCCTCCACTGTCAGGACGTCTCCACTGTCAGGACGTCTCTACTGTCAGTACGCCTCCACTGTCAGGACGCCTCCACTGTCAGGACGCCTCTACTGTCAGGACGCCTCCACTGTCAGTACGTCTCCACTGTCAGGACGCCTCCACTGTCAGTACGCCTCCACTGTCAGGACGCCTCCACTGTCAAGACGTCTCCACTGTCAGGACGCCTCCACTGTGAGTACGCCTCCACTGTCAGGACGTCTCCACTGTCAGGACGTCTCCACTGTCAGGACGTCTCTACTGTCAGGACGCCTCCACTGTCAGTACGCCTCCACTGTCAGGACGCCTCCACTGTCAGGACGTTTCCACTGTCAGGACGTCTCCACTGTCAGTACGTCTCCACTGTCAGTACGTCTCCACTGTCAGGACGTCTCCACTGTCAGGACGCCTCCACTGTCAGTACGCCTCCACTGTCAGGACGCCTCCACTGTCAGGACGCCTCTACTGTCAGGACGTCTCTACTGTCAGGACGTCTCCACTGTCAGTACGCCTCCACTGTCAGGACGCCTCCACTGTCAAGACGTCTCCACTGTCAGGACGCCTCCACTGTCAGTACGCCTCCACTGTCAGGACGTCTCCACTGTCAGGACGTCTCCACTGTCAGTACGCCTCCACTGTCAGGACGCCTCCACTGTCAGGACGCCTCCACTGTCAGGACGTCTCCACTGTCAGTACGCCTCCACTGTCAGGACGTCTCTACTGTCAGTGCGCCTCCACTGTCAGTACGCCTCCACTGTCAGTACGTCTCCACTGTCAGGACGCCTCCACTGTCAGGACGTCTCCACTGTCAGTACGCCTCCACTGTCAGGACGCCTCCACTGTCAGGACGTCTCCACTGTCAGGACGTCTCCACTGTCAGGACGTCTCTACTGTCAGTACGCCTCCACTGTCAGGACGCCTCCACTGTCAGTACGCCTCCACTGTCAGGACGTCTCTACTGTCAGTACGCCTCCACTGTCAGGACGTCTCCACTGTCAGTATGTCTCCACTGTCAGGACACCTCCACTGTCAGGACGTCTCCACTGTCAGTATGTCTCCACTGTCAGTACGCCTCCACTGTCAGGACGCCTCTACTGTCAGGACGCCTCCACTGTCAGGACGCCTCCACTGTCAGGACGTCTCCACTGTCAGTATGTCTCCACTGTCAGGACGCCTCCACTGTCAGTACGCCTCCACTGTCAGGACGCCTCTACTGTCAGGACGCCTCCACTGTCAGGACGTCTCTACTGTCAGGACGTCTCCACTGTCAGGACGCCTCTACTGTCAGGACGCCTCCACTGTCAGGACGCCTCCACTGTCAGGACGCCTCCACTGTCAGGACGTCTCCACTGTCAGTATGTCTCCACTGTCAGGACGTCTCCACTGTCAGGACGCCTCCACTGTCAGGACGCCTCCACTGTCAGGACGTCTCCACTGTCAAGACGTCTCCACTGTCAGGACGCCTCCACTGTCAGGACGCCTCCACTGTCAGGACGTCTCCACTGTCAGTATGTCTCCACTGTCAGGACGTCTCCACTGTCAGGACGCCTCTACTGTCAGGACGCCTCCACTGTCAGGACGCCTCCACTGTCAGGACGTCTCCACTGTCAAGACGTCTCCACTGTCAGGACGTCTCCACTGTCAGGACGCCTCCACTGTCAGGACGCCTCCACTGTCAGGACGCCTCTACTGTCAGGACGTCTCTACTGTCAGGACGTCTCCACTGTCAGTACGCCTCCACTGTCAGGACGCCTCCACTGTCAAGACGTCTCCACGGTCAGGACGCCTCCACTGTCAGTACGCCTCCACTGTCAGGACGTCTCCACTGTCAGGACGTCTCCACTGTCAGTACGTCTCCACTGTCAGTACGTCTCCACTGTCAGTACGCCTCCACTGTCAGTACGTCTCCACTGTCAGTACGTCTCCACTGTCAGGACGCCTCCACTGTCAGTACGCCTCCACTGTCAGGACGCCTCCACTGTCAGGACGCCTCTACTGTCAGGACGTCTCTACTGTCAGGACGTCTCCACTGTCAGTACGCCTCCACTGTCAGGACGCCTCCACTGTCAAGACGTCTCCACTGTCAGGACGCCTCCACTGTCAGTACGCCTCCACTGTCAGGACGTCTCCACTGTCAGGACGTCTCCACTGTCAGGACGTCTCCACTGTCAGGACGCCTCCACTGTCAGGACGCCTCCACTGTCAGTACGCCTCCACTGTCAGGACGTCTCCACTGTCAGGACGCCTCCACTGTCAGGACGCCTCCACTGTCAGTACGCCTCCACTGTCAGGACGCCTCCACTGTCAGGACGTCTCCACTGTCAGTACGCCTCCACTGTCAGGACGTCTCTACTGTCAGTGCGCCTCCACTGTCAGTACGCCTCCACTGTCAGTACGTCTCCACTGTCAGGACGCCTCCACTGTCAGGACGTCTCCACTGTCAGTACGCCTCCACTGTCAGGACGCCTCCACTGTCAGGACGTCTCCACTGTCAGGACGCCTCCACTGTCAGGACGTCTCCACTGTCAGTACGCCTCCACTGTCAGTACGCCTCCACTGTCAGGACGCCTCCACTGTCAGGACGTCTCCACTGTCAGTACGCCTCCACTGTCAGGACGTCTCTACTGTCAGTGCGCCTCCACTGTCAGTACGCCTCCACTGTCAGTACGTCTCCACTGTCAGGACGCCTCCACTGTCAGGACGTCTCCACTGTCAGTACGCCTCCACTGTCAGGACGCCTCCACTGTCAGGACGTCTCCACTGTCAGGACGTCTCCACTGTCAGGACGTCTCTACTGTCAGTACGCCTCCACTGTCAGGACGCCTCCACTGTCAGTACGCCTCCACTGTCAGGACGTCTCTACTGTCAGTACGCCTCCACTGTCAGGACGTCTCCACTGTCAGTATGTCTCCACTGTCAGGACACCTCCACTGTCAGGACGTCTCCACTGTCAGTATGTCTCCACTGTCAGTACGCCTCCACTGTCAGGACGCCTCTACTGTCAGGACGCCTCCACTGTCAGGACGCCTCCACTGTCAGGACGTCTCCACTGTCAGTATGTCTCCACTGTCAGGACGCCTCCACTGTCAGTACGCCTCCACTGTCAGGACGCCTCTACTGTCAGGACGCCTCCACTGTCAGGACGTCTCTACTGTCAGGACGTCTCCACTGTCAGGACGCCTCTACTGTCAGGACGCCTCCACTGTCAGGACGCCTCCACTGTCAGGACGCCTCCACTGTCAGGACGTCTCCACTGTCAGTATGTCTCCACTGTCAGGACGTCTCCACTGTCAGGACGCCTCCACTGTCAGGACGCCTCCACTGTCAGGACGTCTCCACTGTCAAGACGTCTCCACTGTCAGGACGCCTCCACTGTCAGGACGCCTCCACTGTCAGGACGTCTCCACTGTCAGTATGTCTCCACTGTCAGGACGTCTCCACTGTCAGGACGCCTCTACTGTCAGGACGCCTCCACTGTCAGGACGCCTCCACTGTCAGGACGTCTCCACTGTCAAGACGTCTCCACTGTCAGGACGTCTCCACTGTCAGGACGCCTCCACTGTCAGGACGCCTCCACTGTCAGGACGCCTCTACTGTCAGGACGTCTCTACTGTCAGGACGTCTCCACTGTCAGTACGCCTCCACTGTCAGGACGCCTCCACTGTCAAGACGTCTCCACGGTCAGGACGCCTCCACTGTCAGTACGCCTCCACTGTCAGGACGTCTCCACTGTCAGGACGTCTCCACTGTCAGTACGCCTCCACTGTCAGTACGCCTCCACTGTCAGGACGCCTCCACTGTCAGGACGCCTCCACTGTCAGGACGCCTCCACTGTCAGGACGCCTCCACTGTCAGGAAGCCTCCACTGTCAGGACGCCTCCACTGTCAGGAAGCCTCCACTGTCAGGACGCCTCCACTGTCAGGACGCCTCCACTGTCAGGAAGCCTCCACTGTCAGGAAGCCTCCACTGTCAGGACGCCTCCACTGTCAGGACGTCTCCACTGTCAGTACGCCTCCACTGTCAGGTCGTCTCCACTGTCAGGACGCCTCCACTGTCAGGACGCCTCCACTGTCAGTACGCCTCCACTGTCAGGACGCCTCCACTGTCAGGACGTCTCCACTGTCAGTACGCCTCCACTGTCAGGACGTCTCCACTGTCAGGACGTCTCCACTGTCAGGACGCCTCCACTGTCAGGAAGCCTCCACTGTCAGGAAGCCTCCACTGTCAGTACGCCTCCACTGTCAGGAAGCCTCCACTGTCAGGACGCCTCCACTGTCAGGACGCCTCCACTGTCAGGAAGCCTCCACTGTCAGTACGCCTCCACTGTCAGGACGCCTCCACTGTCAGGACGCCTCCACTGTCAGGAAGCCTCCACTGTCAGGACGCCTCCACTGTCAGGACGCCTCCACTGTCAGGACGTCTCCACTGTCAGGTCGTCTCCACTGTCAGTATGCCTCCACTGTCAGTACGCCTCCACTGTCAGGACGTCTCCACTGTCAGTACGCCTCCACTGTCAGGTCGTCTCCACTGTCAGTATGCCTCCACTGTCAGGACGCCTCCACTGTCAGGACGTCTCCACTGTCAGGACGCCTCCACTGTCAGTACGCCTCCACTGTCAGGACGTCTCCACTGTCAGTACGCCTCCACTGTCAGGACGTCTCCACTGTCAGGACGTCTCCACTGTCAGGACGTCTCCACTGTCAGTATGCCTCCACTGTCAGGACTTCTCCACTGTCAGGACGCCTCCACTGTCAGTACGCCTCCACTGTCAGGACGCCTCCACTGTCAGGACGTCTCCACTGTCAGGACGCCTCCACTGTCAGGACGTCTCTACTGTCAGTACGCCTCCACTGTCAGGACGTCTCTACTGTCAGTACGCCTCCACTGTCAGGACGTCTCTACTGTCAGTACGCCTCCACTGTCAGGACGCCTCCACTGTCAGTACGCCTCCACTGTCAGGACGTCTCTACTGTCAGTACGACTCCACTGTCAGGACGCCTCCACTGTCAGGACGTCTCCACTGTCAGTATGTCTCCACTGTCAGGACGTCTCCACTGTCAGGACGCCTCCACTGTCAGTATGTCTCCACTGTCAGTACGCCTCCACTGTCAGGACGCCTCTACTGTCAGGACGCCTCCACTGTCAGGACGCCTCCACTGTCAGGACGTCTCCACTGTCAGTATGTCTCCACTGTCAGGACGCCTCCACTGTCAGTACGCCTCCACTGTCAGGACGCCTCTACTGTCAGGACGCCTCCACTGTCAGGACGCCTCCACTGTCAGGACGCCTCTACTGTCAGGACGTCTCTACTGTCAGGACGTCTCCACTGTCAGTACGCCTCCACTGTCAGGACGTCTCCACTGTCAGGACGTCTCCACTGTCAGGACGCCTCCACTGTCAGGACGTCTCCACTGTCAGGACGCCTCCACTGTCAGGACGTCTCTACTGTCAGTGCGCCTCCACTGTCAGTACGCCTCCACTGTCAGTACGTCTCCACTATCAGGACGTCTCTACTGTCAGTACGCCTCCACTGTCAGGACGTCTCCACTGTCAGGACGCCTCCACTGTCAGGACGTCTCCACTGTCAGGACGTCTCCACTGTCAGGAGGCCTCCACTGTCTCGACGCCTCCGCTGTCAGTACACCTCCACTGTCAGGACGCCTCCACTGTCAGGACGCCTCCACTGTCAGTACGCCTCCACTGTCAGGACGTCTCCACTGTCAGTACGCCTCCACTGTCAGGACGCCTCCACTGTCAGGACGTCTCTACTGTCAGTGCGCCTCCACTGTCAGTACGCCTCCACTGTCAGTACGTCTCCACTGTCAGGACGCCTCCACTGTCAGGACGTCTCTACTGTCAGTACGCCTCCACTGTCAGGACGCCTCCACTGTCAGTACGCCTCCACTGTCAGGACGCCTCCACTGTCAGGACGTCTCCACTGTCAGGACGTCTCCACTGTCAGGACGTCTCTACTGTCAGTACGCCTCCACTGTCAGGACGCCTCCACTGTCAGTACGCCTCCACTGTCAGGACGTCTCTACTGTCAGTACGCCTCCACTGTCAGGACGTCTCCACTGTCAGTATGTCTCCACTGTCAGGACACCTCCACTGTCAGGACGTCTCCACTGTCAGTATGTCTCCACTGTCAGTACGCCTCCACTGTCAGGACGCCTCTACTGTCAGGACGCCTCCACTGTCAGGACGCCTCCACTGTCAGGACGTCTCCACTGTCAGTATGTCTCCACTGTCAGGACGCCTCCACTGTCAGTACGCCTCCACTGTCAGGACGCCTCTACTGTCAGGACGCCTCCACTGTCAGGACGCCTCCACTGTCAGGACGTCTCCACTGTCAGTATGTCTCCACTGTCAGGACGTCTCCACTGTCAGGACGCCTCTACTGTCAGGACGCCTCCACTGTCAGGACGCCTCCACTGTCAGGACGTCTCCACTGTCAAGACGTCTCCACTGTCAGGACGCCTCCACTGTCAGGACGCCTCCACTGTCAGGACGCCTCTACTGTCAGGACGTCTCTACTGTCAGGACGTCTCCACTGTCAGTACGCCTCCACTGTCAGGACGCCTCCACTGTCAAGACGTCTCCACGGTCAGGACGCCTCCACTGTCAGTACGCCTCCACTGTCAGGACGTCTCCACTGTCAGGACGTCTCCACTGTCAGTACGCCTCCACTGTCAGTACGCCTCCACTGTCAGGACGCCTCCACTGTCAGGACGCCTCCACTGTCAGGACGTCTCCACTGTCAGTACGCCTCCACTGTCAGGACGCCTCCACTGTCAGGACGCCTCCACTGTCAGGACGTCTCCACTGTCAGGACGCCTCCACTGTCAGTACGCCTCCACTGTCAGGAAGCCTCCACTGTCAGGACGCCTCCACTGTCAGGACGCCTCCACTGTCAGGACGCCTCCACTGTCAGGAAGCCTCCACTGTCAGGACGCCTCCACTGTCAGGACGCCTCCACTGTCAGGACGTCTCCACTGTCAGGACGTCTCTACTGTCAGTACGCCTCCACTGTCAGGACGCCTCCACTGTCAGTACGCCTCCACTGTCAGGACGTCTCTACTGTCAGTACGCCTCCACTGTCAGGACGTCTCCACTGTCAGTATGTCTCCACTGTCAGGACACCTCCACTGTCAGGACGTCTCCACTGTCAGGACGTCTCCACTGTCAGGACGTCTCTACTGTCAGTACGCCTCCACTGTCAGGACGCCTCCACTGTCAGTACGCCTCCACTGTCAGGACGTCTCTACTGTCAGTACGCCTCCACTGTCAGGACGTCTCCACTGTCAGTATGTCTCCACTGTCAGGACACCTCCACTGTCAGGACGTCTCCACTGTCAGTATGTCTCCACTGTCAGTACGCCTCCACTGTCAGGACGCCTCTACTGTCAGGACGCCTCCACTGTCAGGACGCCTCCACTGTCAGGACGTCTCCACTGTCAGTATGTCTCCACTGTCAGGACGCCTCCACTGTCAGTACGCCTCCACTGTCAGGAAGCCTCCACTGTCAGGACGCCTCCACTGTCAGGAAGCCTCCACTGTCAGGACGCCTCCACTGTCAGGACGCCTCCACTGTCAGGACGCCTCCACTGTCAGGACGTCTCCACTGTCAGTATGCCTCCACTGTCAGGACGCCTCCACTGTCAGGACGTCTCCACTGTCAGGACGCCTCCACTGTCAGTACGCCTCCACTGTCAGGACGCCTCCACTGTCAGGACGTCTCCACTGTCAGTACGCCTCCACTGTCAGGACGTCTCCACTGTCAGGACGCCTCCACTGTCAGGACGTCTCCACTGTCAGGACGCCTCCACTGTCAGGACGTCTCTACTGTCAGTACGCCTCCACTGTCAGGACGTCTCCACTGTCAGGACGCCTCCACTGTCAGGACGTCTCCACTGTCAGGACGCCTCCACTGTCAGGACGTCTCCACTGTCAGGACGCCTCCACTGTCAGGACGTCTCCACTGTCAGGACGCCTCCACTGTCAGGACGTCTCCACTGTCAGGACGCCTCCACTGTCAGGACGTCTCCACTGTCAGGACGCCTCCACTGTCAGGACGTCTCCACTGTCAGGACGCCTCTACTGTCAGTACGCCTCCACTGTCAGGACGTCTCTACTGTCAGTACGCCTCCACTGTCAGGACGCCTCCACTGTCAGGACGTCTCCACTGTCAGTACGTCTCCACTGTCAGGACGCCTCCACTGTCAGTACGCCTCCACTGTCAGGACGCCTCCACTGTCAAGACGTCTCCACTGTCAGGACGCCTCCACTGTGAGTACGCCTCCACTGTCAGGACGTCTCCACTGTCAGGACGTCTCTACTGTCAGTACGTCTCCACTGTCAGGTCGCCTCCACTGTCAGGAAACCTCCACTGTCAGGACGCCTCCACTGTCAGTACGTCTCCACTGTCAGGACGTCTCTACTGTCAGTACGTCTCCACTGTCAGGACGTCTCTACTGTCAGTACGTCTCCACTGTCAGGTCGCCTCCACTGTCAGGAAACCTCCACTGTCAGGTCGCCTCCACTGTCAGGAAACCTCCACTGTCAGGACGCCTCCACTGTCAGGACGTCTCCACTGTCAGGACGCCTCCACTGTCAGTACGCCTCCACTGTCAGGACGTCTCCACTGTCAGGACGCCTCCACTGTCAGGACGCCTCCACTGTCAGGACGTCTCCACTGTCAGGACGTCTCCACTGTCAGTACGCCTCCACTGTCAGGACGTCTCCACTGTCAGGACGTCTCCACTGTCAGGACGCCTCCACTGTCAGGACGCCTCCACTGTCAGTACGTCTCCACTGTCAGGACGCCTCCACTGTCAGTACGCCTCCACTGTCAGGACGCCTCCACTGTCAGTACGTCTCCACTGTCAGTACGCCTCCACTGTCAGGACGCCTCCACTGTCAGTACGCCTCCACTGTCAGTACGCCTCCACTGTCAGGACGCCTCCACTGTCAGTACGTCTCCACTGTCAGGACGTCTCCACTGTCAGGACGTCTCCACTGTCAGGACGCCTCCACTGTCAGTACGCCTCCACTGTCAGGACGCCTCCACTGTCAGGACGTCTCCACTGTCAGGACGCCTCCACTGTCAGTACGCCTCCACTGTCAGGACGTCTCCACTGTCAGGACGTCTCTACTGTCAGGACGTCTCCACTGTCAGGACGCCTCCACTGTCAGTACGCCTCCACTGTCAGGACGCCTCCACTGTCAGGACGTCTCCACCTTCAGTGCGCCTCCACTGTCAGTGCGCCTCCACTGTCAGTACGCCTCCACTGTCAGGACGTCTCCACCTTCAGTGCGCCTCCACTGTCAGTGCGCCTCCACTGTCAGTACGCCTCCACTGTCAGGACGTCTCCACTGTCAGGACGTCTCTACTGTCAGGACGTCTCCACTGTCAGGACGCCTCCACTGTCAGTACGCCTCCACTGTCAGGACGCCTCCACTGTCAGGACGTCTCCACCTTCAGTGCGCCTCCACTGTCAGTGCGCCTCCACTGTCAGTACGCCTCCACTGTCAGGACGTCTCCACTGTCAGGACGCCTCCACTGTCAGGACGCCTCCACTGTCAGTACGCCTCCACTGTCAGGACGTCTCTACTGTCAGTACGCCTCCACTGTCAGTACGTCTCCACTGTCAGTACGTCTCCACTGTCAGGACGCCTCCACTGTCAGGACGTCTCTACTGTCAGTACGCCTCCACTGTCAGGACGCCTCCACTGTCAGGACGCCTCCACTGTCAGTACGCCTCCACTGTCAGGACGCCTCCACTGTCAGGACGTCTCTACTGTCAGGACGCCTCCACTGTCAGGACGCCTCCACTGTCAGGACGCCTCCACTGTCAGGACGTCTCCACTGTCAGTACGCCTCCACTGTCAGGACGCCTCCACTGTCAGGTCGTCTCCACTGTCAGGACGCCTCCACTGTCAGGACGTCTCTTCTGTCAGGACGCCTCCACTGTCAGGACGTCTCTACTGTCAGTACGCCTCCACTGTCAGGACGCCTCCACTGTCAGGACGTCTCTACTGTCAGGACGCCTCCACTGTCAGGACGCCTCCACTGTCAGGACGCCTCCACTGTCAGTACGCCTCCACTGTCAGGTCGTGTCCACTGTCAGGTCGTCTCCACTGTCAGGTCGTGTCCACTGTCAGGTCGTCTCCACTGTCAGGACGTCTCCACTGTCAGGACGCCTCCACTGTCAGGACGTCTCTACTGTCAGGACGTCTCCACTGTCAGGACGCCTCCACTGTCAGTACGCCTCCACTGTCAGGACGTGTCCACTGTCAGGACGTCTCCACTGTCAGGACGTCTCTACTGTCAGTACGCCTCCACTGTCAGGACGCCTCCACTGTCAGGTCGTGTCCACTGTCAGGTCGTCTCCACTGTCAGGACGTCTCCACTGTCAGGACGTCTCTACTGTCAGGACGTCTCCACTGTCAGGACGTCTCCACTGTCAGGACGTCTCTACTGTCAGTACGCCTCCACTGTCAGTACGCCTCCACTGTCAGGACGCCTCCACTGTCAGGACGTCTCTACTGTCAGGACGTCTCCACTGTCAGTACGTCTCCACTGTCAGGTCGTCTCCACTGTCAGGACGTCTCCACTGTCAGGACGCCTCCACTGTCAGGACGTCTCTACTGTCAGTACGCCTCCACTGTCAGGACGCCTCCACTGTCAGGACGCCTCCACTGTCAGGACGTCTCTACTGTCAGGACGTCTCCACTGTCAGGACGTCTCCACTGTCAGTACGCCTCCACTGTCAGTACGCCTCCACTGTCAGGACGTCTCCACTGTCAGTACGCCTCCACTGTCAGGACGCCTCCACTGTCAGGACGTCTCTTCTGTCAGGACGTCTCCACTGTCAGGACGTCTCCACTGTCAGGTCGTCTCCACTGTCAGGACGTCTCCACTGTCAGGACGCCTCCACTGTCAGGACGTCTCCACTGTCAGGACGTCTCCACTGTCAGTACGTCTCCACTGTCAGGACGTCTCCACTGTCAGGACGTCTCCACTGTCAGGACGCCTCCACTGTCAGGACGTCTCCACTGTCAGGACGCCTCCACTGTCAGGACGTCTCCACTGTCAGGACGCCTCCACTGTCAGGACGTCTCCACTGTCAGGACGTCTCCACTGTCAGGACGCCTCCACTGTCAGGACGTCTCCACTGTCAGGACGTCTCCACTGTCAGGACGTCTCCACTGTCAGTACGCCTCCACTGTCAGTACGTCTCCACTGTCAGGACGTCTCCACTGTCAGGACGTCTCTACTGTCAGGACGTCTCCACTGTCAGTACGCCTCCACTGTCAGGACGTCTCCACTGTCAGGACGTCTCCACTGTCAGGACGCCTCCACTTTCAGGACGCCTCCACTGTCAGGACGCCTCCACTGTCAGGACGCCTCCACTGTCAGGACGTCTCCACTGTCAGGACGCCTCCACTGTCAGTACGTCTCCACTGTCAGGACGCCTCCACTGTCAGGACGCCTCCACTGTCAGGACGCCTCCACTGTCAGGACGTCTCCACTGTCAGTACGCCTCCAATGTCAGGACGTCTCCAATGTCAGGTTGTCTCCACTGTCAGGACGCCTCCAATGTCAGGACGCCTCCACTGTCAGTACGCCTCCACTGTCAGGACGTCTCCACTGTCAGGACGTCTCCACTGTCAGGTTGTCTCCAATGTCAGGTTGTCTCCACTGTCAGGACGCCTCCAATGTCAGGACGCCTCCACTGTCAGTACGCCTCCACTGTCAGGACGTCTCCACTGTCAGTACGCCTCCACTGTCAGGACGTCTCCACTGTCAGGACGTCTCCACTGTCAGGACGTCTCCACTGTCAGGACGCCTCCACTGTCAGGACGTCTCCACTGTCAGGACGTCTCCACTGTCAGGTTGTCTCCAATGTCAGGTTGTCTCCACTGTCAGGACGCCTCCAATGTCAGGACGCCTCCACTGTCAGTACGCCTCCACTGTCAGGACGTCTCCACTGTCAGTACGCCTCCACTGTCAGGACGTCTCCACTGTCAGGACGTCTCCACTGTCAGGACGTCTCCAATGTCAGGTTGTCTCCACTGTCAGGACGCCTCCAATGTCAGGACGCCTCCACTGTCAGTACGCCTCCACTGTCAGGACGTCTCCACTGTCAGTACGCCTCCACTGTCAGGACGTCTCCACTGTCAGGACGTCTCCACTGTCAGGACGTCTCCACTGTCAGGACGCCTCCACTTTCAGGACGCCTCCACTGTCAGGACGCCTCCACTGTCAGGACGCCTCCACTGTCAGGACGTCTCCACTGTCAGGACGTCTCCACTGTCAGGACGCCTCCACTGTCAGGACGCCTCCACTGTCAGGACGTCTCCACTGTCAGGACGCCTCCACTGTCAGGACGCCTCCACTGTCAGGACGTCTCCACTGTCAGGACGTCTCCACTGTCAGGACGCCTCCACTGTCAGGACGTCTCCACTGTCAGGACGTCTCCACTGTCAGGTTGTCTCCAATGTCAGGTTGTCTCCACTGTCAGGACGCCTCCAATGTCAGGACGCCTCCACTGTCAGTACGCCTCCACTGTCAGGACGTCTCCACTGTCAGTACGCCTCCACTGTCAGGACGTCTCCACTGTCAGGACGTCTCCACTGTCAGGACGTCTCCACTGTCAGGACGTCTCCAATGTCAGGTTGTCTCCACTGTCAGGACGCCTCCAATGTCAGGACGCCTCCACTGTCAGTACGCCTCCACTGTCAGGACGTCTCCACTGTCAGTACGCCTCCACTGTCAGGACGTCTCCACTGTCAGGACGTCTCCACTGTCAGGACGTCTCCACTGTCAGGACGCCTCCACTGTCAGGACGCCTCCACTGTCAGTACGTCTCCACTGTCAGGACGCCTCCACTGTCAGGACGCCTCCACTGTCAGGACGTCTCCACTGTCAGGACGCCTCCACTGTCAGGACGCCTCCACTGTCAGGACGTCTCCACTGTCAGGACGTCTCCACTGTCAGGACGCCTCCACTGTCAGGACGTCTCCACTGTCAGGACGCCTCCACTGTCAGGACGTCTCCACTGTCAGGACGCCTCCACTGTCAGGACGCCTCCACTGTCAGGACGTCTCCACTGTCAGTACGCCTCCACTGTCAGGACGTCTCCACTGTCAGGACGTCTCCACTGTCAGGACGCCTCCACTGTCAGGACGTCTCCACTGTCAGTACGCCTCCACTGTCAGGACGTCTCCACTGTCAGTACGCCTCCACTGTCAGGACGTCTCCACTGTCAGGACGTCTCCACTGTCAGGACGCCTCCACTGTCAGGACGTCTCCACTGTCAGTACGCCTCCACTGTCAGGACGCCTCCACTGTCAGGACGTCTCCACTGTCAGGACGCCTCCACTGTCAGGACGCCTCCACTGTCAGGACGTCTCCACTGTCAGTACGCCTCCACTGTCAGGACGTCTCCACTGTCAGGACGTCTCCACTGTCAGGACGCCTCCACTGTCAGGACGTCTCCACTGTCAGGACGCCTCCACTGTCAGGACGTCTCCACTGTCAGGACGTCTCCACTGTCAGGACGTCTCCACTGTCAGGACGTCTCCACTGTCAGTACACCTCCACTGTCAGGACGTCTCCACTGTCAGTACGCCTCCACTGTCAGGACGCCTCCACTGTCAGGACGTCTCCACTGTCAGGACGCCTCCACTGTCAGGACGTCTCCACTGTCAGGACGTCTCCACTGTCAGGACGCCTCCACTGTCAGGACGTCTCCACTGTCAGGACGTCTCCACTGTCAGGACGCCTCCACTGTCAGGACGTCTCCACTGTCAGGACGCCTCCACTGTCAGGACCCCTCCACTGTCAGGACGCCTCCACTGTCAGGACGCCTCCACTGTCAGGACGTCTCCACTGTCAGGACGCCTCCACTGTCAGGACGCCTCCACTGTCAGGACGCCTCCACTGTCAGGACGTCTCCACTGTCAGTACACCTCCACTGTCAGGACGCCTCCACTGTCAGGACGTCTCCACTGTCAGGACGCCTCCACTGTCAGGACGTCTCCACTGTCAGGACGTCTCCACTGTCAGGACGCCTCCACTGTCAGGACGTCTCCACTGTCAGGACGTCTCCACTGTCAGGACGTCTCCACTGTCAGGACGCCTCCACTGTCAGGACGTCTCCACTGTCAGGACGCCTCCACTGTCAGGACGTCTCCACTGTCAGGACGCCTCCACTGTCAGGACGCCTCCACTGTCAGGACCCCTCCACTGTCAGGACGCCTCCACTGTCAGGACGTCTCCACTGTCAGGTTGTCTCCAATGTCAGGTTGTCTCCACTGTCAGGACGCCTCCAATGTCAGGACGCCTCCACTGTCAGTACGCCTCCACTGTCAGGACGTCTCCACTGTCAGTACGCCTCCACTGTCAGGACGTCTCCACTGTCAGGACGTCTCCACTGTCAGGACGTCTCCACTGTCAGGACGCCTCCACTGTCAGGACGTCTCCACTGTCAGGACGTCTCCACTGTCAGGTTGTCTCCAATGTCAGGTTGTCTCCACTGTCAGGACGCCTCCAATGTCAGGACGCCTCCACTGTCAGTACGCCTCCACTGTCAGGACGTCTCCACTGTCAGTACGCCTCCACTGTCAGGACGTCTCCACTGTCAGGACGTCTCCACTGTCAGGACGTCTCCACTGTCAGGACGTCTCCAATGTCAGGTTGTCTCCACTGTCAGGACGCCTCCAATGTCAGGACGCCTCCACTGTCAGTACGCCTCCACTGTCAGGACGTCTCCACTGTCAGTACGCCTCCACTGTCAGGACGTCTCCACTGTCAGGACGTCTCCACTGTCAGGACGTCTCCACTGTCAGGACGCCTCCACTTTCAGGACGCCTCCACTGTCAGGACGCCTCCACTGTCAGGACGCCTCCACTGTCAGTACGTCTCCACTGTCAGGACGCCTCCACTGTCAGGACGCCTCCACTGTCAGGACGCCTCCACTGTCAGGACGTCTCCACTGTCAGGACGCCTCCACTGTCAGGACGCCTCCACTGTCAGGACGTCTCCACTGTCAGGACGTCTCCACTGTCAGGACGTCTCCACTGTCAGGACGCCTCCACTGTCAGGACGTCTCCACTGTCAGGTTGTCTCCAATGTCAGGTTGTCTCCACTGTCAGGACGCCTCCAATGTCAGGACGCCTCCACTGTCAGTACGCCTCCACTGTCAGGACGTCTCCACTGTCAGTACGCCTCCACTGTCAGGACGTCTCCACTGTCAGGACGTCTCCACTGTCAGGACGTCTCCAATGTCAGGTTGTCTCCACTGTCAGGACGCCTCCAATGTCAGGACGCCTCCACTGTCAGTACGCCTCCACTGTCAGGACGTCTCCACTGTCAGTACGCCTCCACTGTCAGGACGTCTCCACTGTCAGGACGTCTCCACTGTCAGGACGTCTCCACTGTCAGGACGCCTCCACTTTCAGGACGCCTCCACTGTCAGGACGCCTCCACTGTCAGGACGCCTCCACTGTCAGTACGTCTCCACTGTCAGGACGCCTCCACTGTCAGGACGCCTCCACTGTCAGGACGCCTCCACTGTCAGGACGTCTCCACTGTCAGGACGCCTCCACTGTCAGGACGCCTCCACTGTCAGGACGTCTCCACTGTCAGGACGTCTCCACTGTCAGGACGCCTCCACTGTCAGGACGTCTCCACTGTCAGGACGCCTCCACTGTCAGGACGTCTCCACTGTCAGGACGCCTCCACTGTCAGGACGCCTCCACTGTCAGGACGTCTCCACTGTCAGTACGCCTCCACTGTCAGGACGTCTCCACTGTCAGGACGTCTCCACTGTCAGGACGCCTCCACTGTCAGGACGTCTCCACTGTCAGTACGCCTCCACTGTCAGGACGTCTCCACTGTCAGTACGCCTCCACTGTCAGGACGTCTCCACTGTCAGGACGCCTCCACTGTCAGGACGTCTCCACTGTCAGTACGCCTCCACTGTCAGGACGCCTCCACTGTCAGGACGTCTCCACTGTCAGGACGTCTCCACTGTCAGGACGCCTCCACTGTCAGGACGTCTCCACTGTCAGTACGCCTCCACTGTCAGGACGTCTCCACTGTCAGGACGTCTCCACTGTCAGGACGCCTCCACTGTCAGGACGTCTCCACTGTCAGGACGCCTCCACTGTCAGGACGTCTCCACTGTCAGGACGTCTCCACTGTCAGGACGTCTCCACTGTCAGGACGTCTCCACTGTCAGTACACCTCCACTGTCAGGACGTCTCCACTGTCAGTACGCCTCCACTGTCAGGACGCCTCCACTGTCAGGACGTCTCCACTGTCAGGACGCCTCCACTGTCAGGACGTCTCCACTGTCAGGACGTCTCCACTGTCAGGACGCCTCCACTGTCAGGACGTCTCCACTGTCAGGACGTCTCCACTGTCAGGACGCCTCCACTGTCAGGACGTCTCCACTGTCAGGACGCCTCCACTGTCAGGACCCCTCCACTGTCAGGACGCCTCCACTGTCAGGACGTCTCCACTGTCAGGACGTCTCCACTGTCAGGACGCCTCCACTGTCAGGACGCCTCCACTGTCAGGACGCCTCCACTGTCAGGACGTCTCCACTGTCAGTACACCTCCACTGTCAGGACGCCTCCACTGTCAGGACGTCTCCACTGTCAGGACGCCTCCACTGTCAGGACGTCTCCACTGTCAGGACGTCTCCACTGTCAGGACGCCTCCACTGTCAGGACGTCTCCACTGTCAGGACGTCTCCACTGTCAGGACGTCTCCACTGTCAGGACGTCTCCACTGTCAGGACGCCTCCACTGTCAGGACGTCTCCACTGTCAGGACGCCTCCACTGTCAGGACGCCTCCACTGTCAGGACGCCTCCACTGTCAGGACGCCTCCACTGTCAGGACGCCTCCACTGTCAGGACGTCTCCACTGTCAGGACGTCTCCACTGTCAGGACGTCTCCACTGTCAGGTTGTCTCCAATGTCAGGTTGTCTCCACTGTCAGGACGCCTCCAATGTCAGGACGCCTCCACTGTCAGTACGCCTCCACTGTCAGGACGTCTCCACTGTCAGTACGCCTCCACTGTCAGGACGTCTCCACTGTCAGGACGTCTCCACTGTCAGGACGTCTCCAATGTCAGGTTGTCTCCACTGTCAGGACGCCTCCAATGTCAGGACGCCTCCACTGTCAGTACGCCTCCACTGTCAGGACGTCTCCACTGTCAGTACGCCTCCACTGTCAGGACGTCTCCACTGTCAGGACGTCTCCACTGTCAGGACGTCTCCACTGTCAGGACGCCTCCACTGTCAGGACGCCTCCACTGTCAGGACGCCTCCACTGTCAGTACGTCTCCACTGTCAGGACGCCTCCACTGTCAGGACGTCTCCACTGTCAGGACGTCTCCACTGTCAGGACGTCTCCACTGTCAGGACGCCTCCACTTTCAGGACGCCTCCACTGTCAGGACGCCTCCACTGTCAGGACGCCTCCACTGTCAGTACGTCTCCACTGTCAGGACGCCTCCACTGTCAGGACGTCTCCACTGTCAGGACGTCTCCACTGTCAGGACGTCTCCACTGTCAGGACGCCTCCACTTTCAGGACGCCTCCACTGTCAGGACGTCTCCACTGTCAGGACGTCTCCACTGTCAGGACGTCTCCACTGTCAGGACGCCTCCACTTTCAGGACGCCTCCACTGTCAGTATGTCTCCACTGTCAGGACGCCTCCACTGTCAGGACGCCTCCACTGTCAGGACGCCTCCACTGTCAGTACGTCTCCACTGTCAGGACGTCTCCACTGTCAGGACGTCTCCACTGTCAGGACGCCTCCACTGTCAGGACGTCTCCACTGTCAGGACGCCTCCACTGTCAGGACGCCTCCACTGTCAGGACGTCTCCACTGTCAGTACGCCTCCACTGTCAGGACGTCTCCACTGTCAGGACGTCTCCACTGTCAGGACGTCTCCACTGTCAGGACGCCTCCACTGTCAGGACGTCTCCACTGTCAGGACGTCTCCACTGTCAGGACGCCTCCACTGTCAGGACGTCTCCACTGTCAGGACGTCTCCACTGTCAGGACGTCTCCACTGTCAGTACACCTCCACTGTCAGGACGTCTCCACTGTCAGTACGCCTCCACTGTCAGGACGCCTCCACTGTCAGGACGTCTCCACTGTCAGGACGCCTCCACTGTCAGGACGTCTCCACTGTCAGGACGTCTCCACTGTCAGGACGCCTCCACTGTCAGGACGTCTCCACTGTCAGGACGTCTCCACTGTCAGGACGCCTCCACTGTCAGGACGCCTCCACTGTCAGGACGTCTCCACTGTCAGGACGCCTCCACTGTCAGGACGCCTCCACTGTCAGGACGCCTCCACTGTCAGGACGTCTCCACTGTCAGGACGCCTCCACTGTCAGGACGTCTCCACTGTCAGTACGCCTCCACTGTCAGGACGTCTCCACTGTCAGGACGCCTCCACTTTCAGGACGCCTCCACTGTCAGGACGCCTCCACTGTCAGGACGCCTCCACTGTCAGGACGCCTCCACTGTCAGGACGCCTCCACTGTCAGGACGCCTCCACTGTCAGTACGTCTCCACTGTCAGGACGTCTCCACTGTCAGGACGTCTCCACTGTCAGGACGCCTCCACTGTCAGGACGTCTCCACTGTCAGGACGCCTCCACTGTCAGGACGCCTCCACTGTCAGGACGTCTCCACTGTCAGTACGCCTCCACTGTCAGGACGTCTCCACTGTCAGGACGTCTCCACTGTCAGGACGTCTCCACTGTCAGGACGTCTCCACTGTCAGGACGCCTCCACTGTCAGGACGTCTCCACTGTCAGGACGTCTCCACTGTCAGGACGCCTCCACTGTCAGGACGTCTCCACTGTCAGGACGTCTCCACTGTCAGGACGTCTCCACTGTCAGTACACCTCCACTGTCAGGACGTCTCCACTGTCAGTACGCCTCCACTGTCAGGACGCCTCCACTGTCAGGACGTCTCCACTGTCAGGACGCCTCCACTGTCAGGACGTCTCCACTGTCAGGACGTCTCCACTGTCAGGACGCCTCCACTGTCAGGACGTCTCCACTGTCAGGACGTCTCCACTGTCAGGACGCCTCCACTGTCAGGACGCCTCCACTGTCAGGACGTCTCCACTGTCAGGACGTCTCCACTGTCAGGACGTCTCCACTGTCAGGACGTCTCCACTGTCAGGACGGTCAGAACAGGAAGTGGAGTTTTTTTTTCACCTGCCTGCCGTTTATTTCAGAGGAGACCAGCCAGCCAGGATATCTGTCCCGAATAGCGGTGAGTTGATGATTTTGCGTTTCCACAGAAAGTAAATACTTGGTTTTAAATATTCTTTGATAACATAGATGCTTTAAAATAGCAACGTTAAAGAAGTCATTAATAAGGTGATGCAGACGATGGAATGTTACATGTCGGTGTGGGTTGTCGTTTTGATGCTAAGTGAGCTAACGCCAAAGTTAGCTTTCGGCAATGGCGGTTAGCGTCAAGTCCTTAAATTATATGTGATTATTAACTTTTCGGTGCATCACGTAAAGTAACTGTTCGCATTTGTTTGTATGTAACAATATACATCATTAGGCAATATACGTTAATTTAATTGAAGTTTATATACGATAATATAAACATGCATTTAATATCTTTTGAAGATGCATCATTCGATCGTTTGTGGAAAGCCTGCACTGGAACGCTGCACAACATGCTGCAGTAAGTTCCACTGCCCCTTCTGTCCAGTAAGCATGTTTAAACCAAGCCAACCAGCCAGACTTCTTAGATAAGAAGATCTGCCGCTGCAATCTGAACTGCAGGAATGGGGGACATTATCATTGTCCTGTTTGTGACAATACCATAGTTAGAAGGATAGACATGGAAGCACACTTAAAGTCTTGTCCTATACAACAAATGTCCACCTCGGCTACTGCAAAGTCCAAACAGAGTCAGGATTCATCCAAGCCCTCCCAGCAACCGAGTTCATCTGCTGCATCCATTCCTCTACTTCCACCAAGTACAATATCCCCATCACCAGACCTTGTTGTGCAAAAAGATACAACCATATGTACTATTCCTTCTGCCCAATCAATTCAAACATCTACCATCCACTCCTCACCAGTGACACATATGACACCATCATCTTCTTTGGTTTTCTCTGCTGCTGCACTTACTTCCCAAGAGACTCAAGGTCAAAAATCCAAACTTAAAAAGTTAATTGTCCCCTCTGTACAGGTACTTATTTAAAGAGAAACTTGGCCAAACACATCCAGAGGAAGCGCCGCAAAAAACTGAAGGATGTAACAGAAACTGATCATTTAAAGAGTGGATGCCAAAAATGGGATTTCTGCTGTCCAAAAAGGAGGGCATGGCTTTTCAGTTCCCATACATGCACAAAACAAAACCTGGGGTCGAGTACACAGGATTCAGTGTGAGTTGGAAGAATGCAACCAATACTCCAAAATGGCATCTCGCAGTGGATTACCCTTTACACAATGTGAACACATCCGCTCTTTGCAATACTGTACAGACATAGCTACTGAAGAATGCCTCCGAGAAGAAGTGTTGACAGAAATGGTGCACTTAAAATGTTTTGGTGATACCAAGAAGTTAACCTGTATGAAAAGGCAAAAATATGCACAGGCAGCACATGTCCCTCTATGTGTTGAAGCTCAAAATACCTTTGTTTTTCAGTCCATGAGCCAACTTTACATTATTACAGTCGTCTTGGAAGGATATTTGTAACATACAATTCATCAGTAAACACATGGCATTGCCCTTGTGCCAAACCAAGAATGTCATGTGCCCACAGAAATATTAGCAAATGGCATTTGTTTCAAACGAAGCGGGATGTGTTCAGAACAGGAGAAATCAATACACCAAAAAAGCACCAAGATACTGTCTGTCCACCATCAGCAGAAGTCTTCAAACAAGCTGTAGAGTATAGATACAGACATAGAAATCTTCCAGCCAACCTGCCAGATGACATTGTAAAACCAAGAGCACTCACAGACTATGTGACAGAGTTGCAGCCATCAGAGACGGTTGGTGCCGTCTGTCCAGAGGCTGTAAATCTGGAAGAGTCAACCAGAATCTCCAGAAAAGCCAGAATAATTAGCATGAATGGGGTAATTGAAAGTAAGTAACTTGTGTTTTGCAGGCTATTGTGGAAATTGGCAGAACATGTAACACTATGTTAATGATGTATTCATGATTTATATACACCAGATGTATCAACCTATTTCCGGAGATGTCCAGTGTGTCACATGACCTATAGATACCAGGAATGGCAGGACACTCTGCATAACTTGGATGACCATATTGTATTGACCCTTGAACTGTGTGTCTACCTGAGACTTAACCTACAGGTATTTACAGTATACCGTTTATGACAAATACTTGAATACATATATATATATATATTTGTCATTATAATCTTACATTGTTGTTTTTTTATTTTACTCTGCATCTTCTACAGAACAGTGTCTCAGTGTCCAAGGTATTAAGTGCACTTGAAGGCCTGAGGAAAGTGACAATTCCTGCCAAAGATGAGGTTCTGCATGCCTGCTGCCACTTTGAGGCACTGACAAGCCATGAGTCCTCTTTCTCTTGTGTTTCCTGTGGCTGCTATCCTCCAGTAGTTGTAATGGACCTCCACAAGAAAGGAGTGTTTAACTTCCCTGGTAAGTCACAGTATCTTCTGTGTTGGGAAAGAATTATCTCATATTATTTGCAAAACTAGTGAAATGATTTTGTATTTCAGTGAGTGACATTAAAGATACCCCTGAGAACTTCCCTGGTGAAGTTAACATTGAAGAATTCTGGGACTCTGTACAGCTGGAGATGATTTCTCGCGGGTTTGTCCAAAGTATGTATAAATGTATTGTTCTGTAAATTAGTAATTACTCTCACTTAATGATCCAATGCATTGAAGCATATTAAGAATGTCTCACATACTTTTCACAGGTGGTGCAAAGAACAGCTTCAGTGTAAAGCCAAGTTTGGAGTACTGAGGTCTGTGGATTGGAAAGAATACGCGTCAGTCTGAGATGGCGTTAAACACAGAATTAGAAAAAGCTTCCTCAGCAAAATCTTCCTCTGAAGCTGAAGTCAGCATGGTGTCAGAGGACCGACTGGTGGACGAGCTCATGAAGCAGAAGGTAGAGTTGTTGTGTATGAACATGTATATTTGTTTGAGATGCATTGTGTAGTAACATCTTCCTTTATATCTTGTCTGTATTTCAAAAGGTTTCAACTGTGTGTAAACTGTGTAAGGCCTGCCGTTTGGATGTGAAGGGATCACGGATGGATCTGATTCTCAGACTTAGGCAAAAGATGAAGACACGACACTCTTACGACAAGATCTTTCAGAAAATCTGGTAAAATTCACATTTAATATTTAACTGCACAACTACATAATAATGTCTGCATGTTTATTATAAAACTCTTTCAAATTTTCCATTGAAGGTGGGTGGTCAGTGGTTCTCTGTCCACATGGTGTGGTGTACAGTTTGAAGTTTAATGACCTTCTTCTGTCCTGGAAACACCTGCCAAATGTCATTGTTTATGACTTTGCTCGGGGTCTGGCAACTCATGCCAACCTGCGTTGGCCAACTATGATACCTTTCAGACCACATGAAGGGAGATTGGCGGCATCGACACCACAGAACATCACAGAAGCTCAGCAGAACAAACTCCAGATCTCCCTGCCATGGCTGGTTGAAATGTTGCAGAATCCTGATAAAGATGGGCCTCCATGCACTGGCTCCTCAGACCACCACGTCTCGTAAGACAGATCCCATGAGACCAATACCAAAGACCCACCGGACGTGTTGAGGAGGATCAACCTAGTTCCAGAACTTCAGGCTTCACTGAATAGCCAGGTGGTTTCATGTATGCGCCAAAACAACAACTTCCTCAGAAACATGGCACCCTCAACACATGTTTTTTTGATGAGAAACCTAAAACATCACAGAAACAACAAAACAAATGCTGAGCTTTTAGAAAAGCAACTAAGGAGAGGACGTGACTCACACCGCTTGCAAGACATCACTCTGGACACATCTGGACAAGCAGTATTTGGTAAAAACTCATTTAAAGACAAGTTTTGTTTCTTTGTTGTAATTGAAAATATAATGCTTATGTTGCTTAAACCTCCGGACCCCCAGCACCCTGTATGCCTACACAGCACCATCCGTTAGCAGCTGGAACACCTCAGCAGCTACATGGGCTCCTTACTGACCCAAACACAGGTAGGCAGTATGTTTTCATAAAATCCACACAAAAAGTAAAAAGTACAAAAAATATGAGCAAAATTTTATTATTTAATTCCATTTTAATAGACACCAAGGTCTGTGGACCACATTGTGAAATAATCACAAAAAGTGAGAATTTGAGACCATGCCGAGCATCATGGACCTTCAGGCTTCATCCGGCCCAGGAGCAGCTGGAATGTATTCTGAAAGAAAGCAACAGCTGTGTGATTATATTAGACAGAGCTTCGTGCTTCTCATCTCAAAGCCTGATCACCCAGGTTCATATGTTATCAGTTTTTATTTTACATTTCTTATCATTTTGTTTTTTTTTCCCAACAATCAGCTCAAACATGTATTGGACACTGACAACCCTGCAGGCGAGCTCATTGTAAAAACAGAAAAAAGTTGCCTGAGCCGAGCTGACTTCTGGGGCCTTGGATTGGACAAGGAGATGGAATCAACCGTGAGTCAACATCTGGACCCATTTCATTGTCAGCTCATTGTGGTATGACGTTGCTAAGTTTTGCTTTGTCCTTGGTTTGCAGATAGGAAATGCTTGCTTCAAAGTCATTGAGAAAATTGCTCAATCCCAGGTATAAAGCATAAATATTGGTTTTGGAATATACTTTTCCTTTTTATTCCATGTGGGTATTTGCTAAGATTTGAAATATGTTCCACAGGGGAAAACCATTGTTGTGGCTGATCTCTATGTTGTACCAACCTGGAGAAAACCAACATCATGTGATCCACCTGCAAGCTTACCTGGAAGCGCTACATGTCCTAGGTATGAATTTTGTTAAGATATCTCTAATGTGCTTTACCTGTTTTCTTTTGAATTTTACTGTCTATTAGAGTGATGCTTCATTCAGAGAGGCCGTTGTCATTCCTGTGTGGAAACCCGGGCATTTCCTGCTCTCTGGGAGTAAGAATGTTTGCTGTAACAGGGGGATATGTATGTCATGAAATGTTAATAGGAAAAGTTAACAAAAGTATGTTAATGTTTTATTACAGTACTGTTGTTGTGTTGTTTTCCTCTGACACATTGTTGTACTGTTGTTGTTGTGTTTTGTGTTGTTTTCCTCTGACACATTGTTGTACTGTTGTTGTGTTGTTTTCCTCTGACACATTGTCGTACTGTTGTTGTGTGTTGTGTTGTTTTCCTCTGACACATTGTTGTACTGTTGTTGTGTGTTGTGTTGTTTTCCTCTGACACATTGTTGTACTGTTGTTGTGTGTTGTGTTGTTTTCCTCTGACACATTGTTGTACTGTTGTTGTGTGTTGTGTTGTTTTCCTCTGACACATTGTTGTACTGTTGTTGTGTGTTGTGTTGTGTGTTGTTTTCCTCTGACACATTGTTGTACTGTTGTTGTGTGTTGTGTTGTTTTCCTCTGACACATTGTTGTACTGTTGTTGTGTGTTGTGTTGTTTTCCTCTGACACATTGTTGTACTGTTGTTGTGTGTTGTGTTGTTTTCCTCTGACACATTGTTGTACTGTTGTGTGTTGTGTTGTTTTCCTCTGACACATTGTTGTACTGTTGTTGTGTGTTGTGTTGTTTTCCTCTGACACATTGTTGTACTGTTGTTGTGTTGTGTTGTTTTCCTCTGACACATTGTTGTACTGTTGTTGTGTGTTGTGTTGTGTTGTTTTCCTCTGACACATTGTTGTACTGTTGTTGTATGTTGTGTTGTTTTCCTCTGACACATTGTTGTACTGTTGTTGTGTTGTGTTGTTTTCCTCTGACACATTGTTGTACTGTTGTTGTATGTTGTGTTGTTTTCCTCTGACACATTGTTGTACTGTTGTTGTGTTTTGTGTTGTGTTGTTTTCCTCTGACACATTGTTGTACTGTTGTTGTATGTTGTGTTGTTTTCCTCTGACACATTGTTGTACTGTTGTTGTGTGTTGTGTTGTGTTGTTTTCCTCTGACACATTGTTGTACTGTTGTTGTGTGTTGTGTTGTTTTCCTCTGACACATTGTTGTACTGTTGTTGTATGTTGTGTTGTTTTCCTCTGACACATTGTTGTACTGTTGTTGTGTTGTGTTGTTTTCCTCTGACACATTGTTGTACTGTTGTTGTGTGTTGTGTTGTGTTGTTTTCCTCTGACACATTGTTGTACTGTTGTTGTGTTGTGTTGTTTTCCTCTGACACATTGTTGTACTGTTGTGTGTTGTGTTGTTTTCCTCTGACACATTGTTGTACTGTTGTTGTGTGTTGTGTTGTTTTCCTCTGACACATTGTTGTACTGTTGTTGTGTTGTGTTGTTTTCCTCTGACACATTGTTGTACTGTTGTGTGTTGTGTTGTGTTGTTTTCCTCTGACACATTGTTGTACTGTTGTGTGTTGTGTTGTGTTGTTTTCCTCTGACACATTGTTGTACTGTTGTTGTGTGTTGTGTTGTTTTCCTCTGACACATTGTTGTACTGTTGTGTGTTGTGTTGTGTTGTTTTCCTCTGACACATTGTTGTACTGTTGTTGTGTGTTGTGTTGTTTTCCTCTGACACATTGTTGTACTGTTGTTGTGTTGTGTTGTTTTCCTCTGACACATTGTTGTACTGTTGTTGTGTGTTGTGTTGTGTTGTTTTCCTCTGACACATTGTCGTACTGTTGTTGTGTGTTGTGTTGTGTTGTTTTCCTCTGACACATTGTCGTACTGTTGTTGTGTTGTGTTGTTTTCCTCTGACACATTGTTGTACTGTTGTTGTGTTGTGTTGTTTTCCTCTGACACATTGTTGTACTGTTGTTGTGTTGTGTTGTTTTCCTCTGACACATTGTTGTACTGTTGTTGTGTGTTGTGTTGTGTTGTTTTCCTCTGACACATTGTTGTACTGTTGTTGTGTGTTGTGTTGTGTTGTTTTCCTCTGACACATTGTTGTACTGTTGTTGTGTGTTGTGTTGTTTTCCTCTGACACATTGTTGTACTGTTGTTGTATGTTGTGTTGTGTTGTTTTCCTCTGACACATTGTTGTACTGGTGTTGTGTGTTGTGTTGTTTTCCTCTGACACATTGTTGTACTGTTGTTGTGTGTTGTGTTGTTTTCCTCTGACACATTGTTGTACTGTTGTTGTGTGTTGTGTTGTGTTGTTTTCCTCTGAGACATTGTTGTACTGTTGTTGTGTTGTGTTGTTTTCCTCTGACACATTATTGTACTGTTGTTGTGTGTTGTGTTGTTTTCCTCTGACACATTGTTGTACTGTTGTGTGTTGTGTTGTTTTCCTCTGACACATTGTTGTACTGTTGTGTGTTGTGTGTTGTGTTGTGTTGTTTTCCTCTGACACATTGTTGTACTGTTGTTGTGTGTTGTGTTGTGTTGTTTTCCTCTGACACATTGTTGTACTGTTGTTGTGTTGTGTTGTTTTCCTCTGACACATTGTTGTACTGTTGTGTGTTGTGTTGTTTTCCTCTGACACATTGTTGTACTGTTGTTGTGTGTTGTGTTGTTTTCCTCTGACACATTGTTGTGTGTTGTTGTGTGTTGTGTTGTTTTCCTCTGACACATTGTTGTACTGTTGTTGTGTGTTGTGTTGTGTTGTTTTCCTCTGACACATTGTTGTACTGTTGTGTGTTGTGTTGTTTTCCTCTGACACATTGTTGTACTGTTGTTGTGTGTTGTGTTGTTTTCCTCTGACACATTGTTGTACTGTTGTTGTGTGTTGTGTTGTGTTGTTTTCCTCTGACACATTGTTGTACTGTTGTTGTGTGTTGTGTTGTGTTGTTTTCCTCTGACACATTGTTGTACTGTTGTTGTGTGTTGTGTTGTGTTGTTTTCCTCTGACACATTGTTGTACTGTTGTTGTGTTGTGTTGTTTTCCTCTGACACATTGTTGTACTGTTGTGTGTTGTGTTGTTTTCCTCTGACACATTGTTGTACTGTTGTTGTGTGTTGTGTTGTTTTCCTCTGACACATTGTTGTACTGTTGTTGTGTGTTGTGTTGTGTTGTTTTCCTCTGACACATTGTTGTACTGTTGTTGTGTGTTGTGTTGTTTTCCTCTGACACATTGTTGTACCGTTGTTGTGTGTTGTGTTGTTTTCCTCTGACACATTGTTGTACCGTTGTTGTGTGTTGTGTTGTTTTCCTCTGACACATTGTTGTACTGTTGTTGTGTGTTGTGTTGTGTTGTTTTCCTCTGACACATTGTTGTACTGTTGTGTGTTGTGTTGTGTTGTTTTCCTCTGACACATTGTTGTACTGTTGTTGTGTGTTGTGTTGTGTTGTTTTCCTCTGACACATTGTTGTACTGTTGTTGTGTGTTGTGTTGTTTTCCTCTGACACATTGTTGTACTGTTGTTGTGTGTTGTGTTGTTTTCCTCTGACACATTGTTGTACTGTTGTTGTGTGTTGTGTTGTTTTCCTCTGACACATTGTTGTACTGTTGTTGTATGTTGTGTTGTTTTCCTCTGACACATTGTTGTACTGTTGTTGTGTGTTGTGTTGTTTTCCTCTGACACATTGTTGTACTGTTGTGTGTTGTGTTGTTTTCCTCTGACACATTGTTGTACTGTTGTGTGTTGTGTTGTTTTCCTCTGACACATTGTTGTACTGTTGTTGTGTGTTGTGTTGTGTTGTTTTCCTCTGACACATTGTTGTACTGTTGTTGTGTTGTGTTGTTTTCCTCTGACACATTGTTGTACTGTTGTTGTGTGTTGTGTTGTGTTGTTTTCCTCTGACACATTGTTGTACTGTTGTTGTGTGTTGTGTTGTGTTGTTTTCCTCTGACACATTGTTGTACTGTTGTTGTGTGTTGTGTTGTGTTGTTTTCCTCTGACACATTGTTGTACTGTTGTTGTGTGTTGTGTTGTTTTCCTTTGACACATTGTTGTACTGTTGTTGTGTGTTGTGTTGTGTTGTTTTCCTCTGACACATTGTTGTACTGTTGTTGTGTGTTGTGTTGTTTTCCTCTGACACATTGTTGTACTGTTGTTGTGTTGTGTTGTTTTCCTCTGACACATTGTTGTACTGTTGTTGTGTGTTGTGTTGTTTTCCTCTGACACATTGTTGTACTGTTGTTGTGTGTTGTGTTGTTTTCCTCTGACACATTGTTGTACTGTTGTTGTGTGTTGTGTTGTTTTCCTCTGACACATTGTTGTACTGTTGTGTGTTGTGTTGTGTTGTTTTCCTCTGACACATTGTTGTACTGTTGTGTGTTGTGTTGTGTTGTTTTCCTCTGACACATTGTTGTACTGTTGTTGTGTTGTGTTGTTTTCCTCTGACACATTGTTGTACTGTTGTTGTGTGTTGTGTTGTGTTGTTTTCCTCTGACACATTGTTGTACTGTTGTTGTGTGTTGTGTTGTGTTGTTTTCCTCTGACACATTGTTGTACTGTTGTTGTGTTGTGTTGTTTTCCTCTGACACATTGTTGTAGTGTTGTTGTGTTGTGTTGTTTTCCTCTGACACATTGTTGTACTGTTGTTGTGTGTTGTGTTGTTTTCCTCTGACACATTGTTGTACTGTTGTTGTGTTGTGTTGTTTTCCTCTGACACATTGTTGTACTGTTGTTGTGTTGTGTTGTTTTCCTCTGACACATTGTTGTAGTGTTGTTGTGTTGTGTGTTGTGTTGTTTTCCTCTGACACATTGTTGTACTGTTGTTGTGTGTTGTGTTGTTTTCCTCTGACACATTGTTGTACTGTTGTTGTGTGTTGTGTTGTTTTCCTCTGACACATTGTTGTACTGTTGTTGTGTGTTGTGTTGTGTTGTTTTCCTCTGACACATTGTTGTACTGTTGTTGTGTGTTGTGTTGTTTTCCTCTGACACATTGTTGTACTGTTGTGTGTTGTGTTGTTTTCCTCTGACACATTGTTGTACTGTTGTTGTGTGTTGTGTTGTTTTCTTCTGACACATTGTTGTACTGTTGTTGTGTGTTGTGTTGTTTTCCTCTGACACATTTTTGTACTGTTGTTGTGTTGTTTTCCTCTGACACATTGTTGTACTGTTGTTGTTTGTTGTGTTGTGTTGTTTTCCTCTGACACATTGTTGTACTGTTGTTGTGTGTTGTGTTGTTTTCCTCTGACACATTGTTGTACTGTTGTTGTGTGTTGTGTTGTTTTCTTCTGACACATTGTTGTACTGTTGTTGTGTTGTGTTGTTTTCCTCTGACACATTGTTGTACTGTTGTTGTGTTGTGTTGTTTTCCTCTGACACATTGTTGTACTGTTGTTGTGTTGTGTTGTTTTCCTCTGACACATTGTTGTACTGTTGTTGTGTTGTGTTGTTTTCCTCTGACACATTGTTGTACTGTTGTTGTGTTGTGTTGTTTTCCTCTGACACATTGTTGTACTGTTGTTGTGTTGTGTTGTTTTCCTCTGACACATTGTTGTACTGTTGTTGTGTTGTGTTGTTTTCCTCTGACACATTGTTGTACTGTTGTTGTGTTGTGTTGTTTTCCTCTGACACATTGTTGTACTGTTGTTGTGTTGTGTTGTTTTCCTCTGACACATTGTTGTACTGTTGTTGTGTTGTGTTGTGTTGTTTTCCTCTGACACATTGTTGTACTGTTGTTGTGTTGTTTTGTTTTCCTCTGACACATTGTTGTACTGTTGTTGTGTTGTGTTGTGTTGTTTTCCTCTGACACATTGTTGTACTGTTGTTGTGTGTTGTGTTGTTGTCCTCTGACACATTGTTGTACTGTTGTTGTGTTGTGTTGTTTTCCTCTGACACATTGTTGTACTGTTGTTGTGTTGTGTTGTTTTCCTCTGACACATTGTTGTACTGTTGTTGTGTTGTGTTGTGTTGTTTTCCTCTGACACATTGTTGTACTGTTGTTGTGTTGTGTTGTTTTCCTCTGACACATTGTTGTACTGTTGTTGTGTGTTGTGTTGTTTTCCTCTGACACATTGTTGTACTGTTGTTGTGTGTTGTGTCGTTTTCCTCTGACACATTGTTGTACTGTTGTTGTGTGTTGTGTTGTTTTCTTCTGACACATTGTTGTACTGTTGTTGTGTGTTGTGTTGTTTTCCTCTGACACATTGTTGTACTGTTGTTGTGTGTTGTGTTGTTTTCTTCTGACACATTGTTGTACTGTTGTTGTGTTGTGTTGTTTTCCTCTGACACATTGTTGTACTGTTGTGTGTTGTGTTGTTTTCCTCTGACACATTGTTGTACTGTTGTTGTGTGTTGTGTTGTTTTCCTCTGACACATTGTTGTACTGTTGTTGTGTTGTGTTGTTTTCCTCTGACACATTGTTGTACTGTTGTTGTGTTGTGTTGTTTTCCTCTGACACATTGTTGTACTGTTGTTGTGTTGTGTTGTTTTCCTCTGACACATTGTTGTACTGTTGTTGTGTTGTGTTGTTTTCCTCTGACACATTGTTGTACTGTTGTTGTGTGTTGTGTTGTGTTGTTTTCCTCTGACACATTGTTGTACTGTTGTTGTGTGTTGTGTTGTGTTGTTTTCCTCTGACACATTGTTGTACTGTTGTTGTGTGTTGTGTTGTTTTCCTCTGACACATTGTTGTACTGTTGTTGTGTTGTGTTGTTTTCCTCTGACACATTGTTGTACTGTTGTTGTGTTGTGTTGTTTTCCTCTGACACATTGTTGTACTGTTGTTGTGTTGTGTTGTTTTCCTCTGACACATTGTTGTACTGTTGTTGTGTTGTGTTGTTTTCCTCTGACACATTGTTGTACTGTTGTTGTGTTGTGTTGTTTTCCTCTGACACATTGTTGTACTGTTGTTGTGTGTTGTGTTGTTTTCCTCTGACACATTGTTGTACTGTTGTTGTGTTGTGTTGTTTTCCTCTGACACATTGTTGTACTGTTGTTGTGTTGTGTTGTGTTGTTTTCCTCTGACACATTGTTGTACTGTTGTTGTGTGTTGTGTTGTTTTCCTCTGACACATTGTTGTACTGTTGTTGTGTGTTGTGTTGTTTTCTTCTGACACATTGTTGTACTGTTGTTGTGTTGTGTTGTTTTCCTCTGACACATTGTTGTACTGTTGTGTGTTGTGTTGTTTTCCTCTGACACATTGTTGTACTGTTGTTGTGTGTTGTGTTGTTTTCCTCTGACACATTGTTGTACTGTTGTTGTGTTGTGTTGTTTTCCTCTGACACATTGTTGTACTGTTGTTGTGTTGTGTTGTTTTCCTCTGACACATTGTTGTACTGTTGTTGTGTTGTGTTGTTTTCCTCTGACACATTGTTGTACTGTTGTTGTGTTGTGTTGTTTTCCTCTGACACATTGTTGTACTGTTGTTGTGTTGTGTTGTTTTCCTCTGACACATTGTTGTACTGTTGTTGTGTGTTGTGTTGTTTTCCTCTGACACATTGTTGTACTGTTGTTGTGTGTTGTGTTGTTTTCCTCTGACACATTGTTGTACTGTTGTTGTGTTGTGTTGTTTTCCTCTGACACATTGTTGTACTGTTGTTGTGTTGTGTTGTTTTCCTCTGACACATTGTTGTACTGTTGTTGTGTTGTGTTGTTTTCCTCTGACACATTGTTGTACTGTTGTTGTGTTGTGTTGTGTTGTTTTCCTCTGACACATTGTTGTACTGTTGTTGTGTTGTGTTGTTTTCCTCTGACACATTGTTGTACTGTTGTTGTGTTGTGTTGTGTTGTTTTCCTCTGACACATTGTTGTACTGTTGTTGTGTGTTGTGTTGTTGTCCTCTGACACATTGTTGTACTGTTGTTGTGTTGTGTTGTTTTCCTCTGACACATTGTTGTACTGTTGTTGTGTTGTGTTGTTTTCCTCTGACACATTGTTGTACTGTTGTTGTGTTGTGTTGTGTTGTTTTCCTCTGACACATTGTTGTACTGTTGTTGTGTTGTGTTGTTTTCCTCTGACACATTGTTGTACTGTTGTTGTGTGTTGTGTTGTTTTCCTCTGACACATTGTTGTACTGTTGTTGTGTGTTGTGTTGTTTTCCTCTGACACATTGTTGTACTGTTGTTGTGTGTTGTGTTGTTTTCTTCTGACACATTGTTGTACTGTTGTTGTGTGTTGTGTTGTTTTCCTCTGACACATTGTTGTACTGTTGTTGTGTGTTGTGTTGTTTTCTTCTGACACATTGTTGTACTGTTGTTGTGTTGTGTTGTTTTCCTCTGACACATTGTTGTACTGTTGTGTGTTGTGTTGTTTTCCTCTGACACATTGTTGTACTGTTGTTGTGTGTTGTGTTGTTTTCCTCTGACACATTGTTGTACTGTTGTTGTGTTGTGTTGTTTTCCTCTGACACATTGTTGTACTGTTGTTGTGTTGTGTTGTTTTCCTCTGACACATTGTTGTACTGTTGTTGTGTTGTGTTGTTTTCCTCTGACACATTGTTGTACTGTTGTTGTGTTGTGTTGTTTTCCTCTGACACATTGTTGTACTGTTGTTGTGTGTTGTGTTGTGTTGTTTTCCTCTGACACATTGTTGTACTGTTGTTGTGTGTTGTTTTGTGTTGTTTTCCTCTGACACATTGTTGTACTGTTGTTGTGTGTTGTGTTGTTTTCCTCTGACACATTGTTGTACTGTTGTTGTGTTGTGTTGTTTTCCTCTGACACATTGTTGTACTGTTGTTGTGTTGTGTTGTTTTCCTCTGACACATTGTTGTACTGTTGTTGTGTTGTGTTGTTTTCCTCTGACACATTGTTGTACTGTTGTTGTGTTGTGTTGTTTTCCTCCGACACATTGTTGTACTGTTGTTGTGTTGTGTTGTTTTCCTCTGACACATTGTTGTACTGTTGTTGTGTGTTGTGTTGTTTTCCTCTGACACATTGTTGTACTGTTGTTGTGTTGTGTTGTGTTGTTTTCCTCTGACACATTGTTGTACTGTTGTTGTGTGTTGTGTTGTTTTCCTCTGACACATTGTTGTACTGTTGTTGTGTTGTGTTGTGTTGTTTTCCTCTGACACATTGTTGTACTGTTGTTGTGTGTTGTGTTGTTTTCCTCTGACACATTGTTGTACTGTTGTTGTGTGTTGTGTTGTTTTCTTCTGACACATTGTTGTACTGTTGTTGTGTTGTGTTGTTTTCCTCTGACACATTGTTGTACTGTTGTTGTGTGTTGTGTTGTTTTCCTCTGACACATTGTTGTACTGTTGTTGTGTGTTGTGTTGTTTTCCTCTGACACATTGTTGTACTGTTGTTGTGTTGTGTTGTTTTCCTCTGACACATTGTTGTACTGTTGTGTGTTGTGTTGTTTTCCTCTGACACATTGTTGTACTGTTGTGTGTTGTGTTGTTTTCCTCTGACACATTGTTGTACTGTTGTGTGTTGTGTTGTGTTGTTTTCCTCTGACACATTGTTGTACTGTTGTTGTGTGTTGTGTTGTGTTGTTTTCCTCTGACACATTGTTGTACTGTTGTTGTGTGTTGTGTTGTTTTCCTCTGACACATTGTTGTACTGTTGTTGTGTTGTGTTGTTTTCCTCTGACACATTGTTGTACTGTTGTTGTGTTGTGTTGTTTTCCTCTGACACATTGTTGTACTGTTGTTGTGTTGTGTTGTTTTCCTCTGACACATTGTTGTACTGTTGTTGTGTTGTGTTGTTTTCCTCTGACACATTGTTGTACTGTTGTTGTGTTGTGTTGTTTTCCTCTGACACATTGTTGTACTGTTGTTGTGTTGTGTTGTTTTCCTCTGACACATTGTTGTACTGTTGTTGTGTTGTGTTGTTTTCCTCTGACACATTGTTGTACTGTTGTTGTGTTGTGTTGTGTTGTTTTCCTCTGACACATTGTTGTACTGTTGTTGTGTTGTGTTGTGTTGTTTTCCTCTGACACATTGTTGTACTGTTGTTGTGTGTTGTGTTGTTTTCCTCTGACACATTGTCGTACTGTTGTTGTGTGTTGTGTTGTTTTCCTCTGACACATTGTTGTACTGTTGTTGTGTTGTGTTGTTTTCCTCTGACACATTATTGTACTGTTGTTGTGTGTTGTGTTGTGTTGTTTTCTTCTGACACATTGTTGTACTGTTGTTGTGTGTTGTGTTGTTTTCCTCTGACACATTGTTGTACTGTTGTTGTGTGTTGTGTTGTGTTGTTTTCCTCTGACACATTGTTGTACTGTTGTTGTGTTGTGTTGTTTTCCTCTGACACATTGTTGTACTGTTGTTGTGTTGTGTTGTTTTCCTCTGACACATTGTTGTAGTGTTGTTGTGTTGTGTGTTGTGTTGTTTTCCTCTGACACATTGTTGTACTGTTGTTGTGTGTTGTGTTGTTTTCCTCTGACACATTGTTGTACTGTTGTTGTGTGTTGTGTTGTTTTCCTCTGACACATTGTTGTACTGTTGTTGTGTGTTGTGTTGTGTTGTTTTCCTCTGACACATTGTTGTACTGTTGTTGTGTGTTGTGTTGTTTTCCTCTGACACATTGTTGTACTGTTGTGTGTTGTGTTGTTTTCCTCTGACACATTGTTGTACTGTTGTTGTGTGTTGTGTTGTTTTCTTCTGACACATTGTTGTACTGTTGTGTGTTGTGTTGTTTTCCTCTGACACATTGTTGTACTGTTGTTGGGTGTTGTGTTGTGTTGTTTTCCTCTGACACATTGTTGTACTGTTGTTGTGTGTTGTGTTGTGTTGTTTTCCTCTGACACATTGTTGTACTGTTGTTGTGTTGTGTTGTTTTCCTCTGACACATTGTTGTACTGTTGTTGTGTTGTGTTGTTTTCCTCTGACACATTGTTGTACTGTTGTTGTGTTGTGTTGTTTTCCTCTGACACATTGTTGTACTGTTGTTGTGTTGTGTTGTTTTCCTCTGACACATTGTTGTACTGTTGTTGTGTGTTGTGTTGTGTTGTTTTCCTCTGACACATTGTTGTACTGTTGTTGTGTGTTGTGTTGTGTTGTTTTCCTCTGACACATTGTTGTACTGTTGTTGTGTGTTGTGTTGTTTTCCTCTGACACATTGTTGTACTGTTGTTGTGTTGTGTTGTTTTCCTCTGACACATTGTTGTACTGTTGTTGTGTTGTGTTGTTTTCCTCTGACACATTGTTGTACTGTTGTTGTGTGTTGTGTTGTTTTCCTCTGACACATTGTTGTACTGTTGTTGTGTGTTGTGTTGTTTTCCTCTGACACATTGTTGTACTGTTGTTGTGTTGTGTTGTTTTCCTCTGACACATTGTTGTACTGTTGTTGTGTTGTGTTGTGTTGTTTTCCTCTGACACATTGTTGTACTGTTGTTGTGTGTTGTGTTGTTTTCCTCTGACACATTGTTGTACTGTTGTTGTGTTGTGTTGTTTTCCTCTGACACATTGTTGTACTGTTGTTGTGTTGTGTTGTTTTCCTCTGACACATTGTTGTACTGTTGTTGTGTGTTGTGTTGTTTTCTTCTGACACATTGTTGTACTGTTGTTGTGTTGTGTTGTTTTCCTCTGACACATTGTTGTACTGTTGTTGTGTGTTGTGTTGTTTTCCTCTGACACATTGTTGTACTGTTGTTGTGTTGTGTTGTTTTCCTCTGACACATTGTTGTACTGTTGTTGTGTGTTGTGTTGTTTTCTTCTGACACATTGTTGTACTGTTGTTGTGTTGTGTTGTTTTCCTCTGACACATTGTTGTACTGTTGTGTGTTGTGTTGTTTTCCTCTGACACATTGTTGTACTGTTGTTGTGTGTTGTGTTGTTTTCCTCTGACACATTGTTGTACTGTTGTTGTGTTGTGTTGTTTTCCTCTGACACATTGTTGTACTGTTGTTGTGTTGTGTTGTTTTCCTCTGACACATTGTTGTACTGTTGTTGTGTTGTGTTGTTTTCCTCTGACACATTGTTGTACTGTTGTTGTGTTGTGTTGTTTTCCTCTGACACATTGTTGTACTGTTGTTGTGTGTTGTGTTGTTTTCCTCTGACACATTGTTGTACTGTTGTGTGTTGTGTTGTTTTCCTCTGACACATTGTTGTACTGTTGTTGTGTGTTGTGTTGTTTTCCTCTGACACATTGTTGTACTGTTGTTGTGTTGTGTTGTTTTCCTCTGACACATTGTTGTACTGTTGTGTGTTGTGTTGTGTTGTTTTCCTCTGACACATTGTTGTACTGTTGTTGTGTGTTGTGTTGTGTTGTTTTCCTCTGACACATTGTTGTACTGTTGTTGTGTGTTGTGTTGTTTTCCTCTGACACATTGTTGTACTGTTGTTGTGTTGTGTTGTTTTCCTCTGACACATTGTTGTACTGTTGTTGTGTTGTGTTGTTTTCCTCTGACACATTGTTGTACTGTTGTTGTGTGTTGTGTTGTTTTCCTCTGACACATTGTCGTACTGTTGTTGTGTGTTGTGTTGTTTTCCTCTGACACATTGTTGTACTGTTGTTGTGTTGTGTTGTTTTCCTCTGACACATTGTTGTACTGTTGTTGTGTGTTGTGTTGTGTTGTTTTCCTCTGACACATTGTTGTACTGTTGTTGTGTGTTGTGTTGTTTTCTTCTGACACATTGTTGTACTGTTGTTGTGTGTTGTGTTGTTTTCCTCTGACACATTGTTGTACTGTTGTTGTGTGTTGTGTTGTGTTGTTTTCCTCTGACACATTGTTGTACTGTTGTTGTTGTGTTGTTTTCCTCTGACACATTGTTGTACTGTTGTTGTGTGTTGTGTTGTTTTCCTCTGACACATTGTTGTACTGTTGTTGTGTGTTGTGTTGTTTTCCTCTGACACATTGTTGTACTGTTGTTGTGTGTTGTGTTGTTTTCCTCTGACACATTGTTGTACTGTTGTTGTGTGTTGTGTTGTTTTCCTCTGACACATTGTTGTACTGTTGTTGTGTTGTGTTGTGTTGTTTTCCTCTGACACATTGTTGTACTGTTGTTGTGTGTTGTGTTGTGTTGTTTTCCTCTGACACATTGTTGTACTGTTGTTGTTGTGTTGTGTTGTTTTCCTCTGACACATTGTTGTACTGTATCTGGATTTGGCGATGAGGAGACGAGGCGACTGCTGAGGTTTTAAACAAAAAGTTTTCAGTCGGCTTTTCGGCGTTCATGTTCCAAAACTGTTCTTTTTTTTTCTTTTTTACCAGGTCATGTTCAGATCTGTGTGACAGCCTTTATATTGTGCTACACACACACACACACACACACACACACATATATATATATATATATATATATATTTAATTTGTTTTTTTTTGTATCAAACCATAGTTATAAATTTTATATTAGTTTTACACATTTAACATGACCACCTGTCAATATGTATATATTTCACACAATTGACTTAAGAAACTGGCACAATGAAAAGGAGAATGTCAGCATGAAAGTCTGCATGAAAAGATATGCATCTGTTCCTGATTTAAATCATTTATAATTTTATTGACTTTTTTTTAAAAATCTATTAATGCATTTGTCCTTTAGAAAACTGTCCCAGTCACTAAATCCTGGCAACTGGACAGAGACAACTGGATTACAAATTCACGTAAAAATATAAAGAATGTAAAATATATAATAATGTCTTATAATAGTTGAATACTTAATACTTGAAAATAACAATTACCTAATTGATTTCTTAATGATCCCGAGGGTTTTCCACGGCAGCTGTATGGGACTGACTGTGGCATCTTCATGTTGATGGCAGGAGACATTATTTGTTCTATATTAATTATTGGTGTAATTCTGTGTGGTTTAAGAAGATAAAAATGGCTGGTTTTATCCTCGGTATGCTCTTTACTCCACACTGGATGCTCCCTACGACTTCTCTATTGTCAGTAGATTCATGCCGTCAAACTAAACTCAAAATGGACATGTCCCTTCTGCGGTGCTGTTTCATCCTCATGGGAAACTTTCACCTTGGAAGGTGAGACTGCAGAGGTTTTGATGCTTTAATAGATTAAATTTGTCATAAGAATATTTTAAATTGATTTGTATTATTTAATCATTTTTTTGAGACATGGAAAGCAGTTTTCCCACTGGACAGATGCAGCAAACGCCCTCCTGCGAGGCGAGGTGCCACCAGTGTTTAGGATATAACTCAGGTCAGATTTTAATTTTGTTTGAGTTCCAAGTGAGTTTTTCTTTTGTTTCATGTCAGAAACCAACATTTATTTTTTTTAAAATCTTTTTTTTTTCTGATTACACAGCAGTTGTGAGGTTGCTTTAGTGAATATGTCATTCACAAGTTCAGGGCAGACCTGCTGTCTGCAATATAAAAATCTAGTCTCTAGATAATGCTTGACTGGCCAGAAAAATGTTTGTTGAGCTCTGGAATACGTCCATGTGGACTGACTAGAGGAGGACACTGAAGGGATCTTTTCTTTTTCTTTTTTGGATCTTGTGTTTTGAATATTACAACGGATCTTTTTTTAAATGTCAGCAGGCTGAGGTGTCACGCAGACTAGACAACATGGACACACCAGTGGAAGGGGGAGGCTTTTTCACAGTTTTTCACACAATCAATTTTTTTTCTTAGATAACAATAGTGGAGCAGATATGGACCAGATGTCTTTTCCACAGGACTCGGTGGTCGATCGCATTCTCCGGGATTGTATAAATGCAGCTGAGTGGGTTGAGACCAACAAACAACTTTTCTCTGCTGAAGTGGAGCTGCCTGGTGTTCTGGTCATGGGGGAGGAGCACCAGGCTGGTCTGCAGGACGGGAGAATGTCTCTAGAGGACGAAGTGGAGCTGCCTGATGTTCTGGTCATGGGGGAGGAGCACCAGGCTGGTCTGCAGGACGGGAGAATGTCTCTAGAGGACGAAGTGGAGCTGCCTGGTGTTCTGGTCATGGGGGAGGAGCACCAGGCTGGTCTGCAGGACGGGAGAATGTCTCTAGAGGACGAAGTGGATGCCTGGTGTTCTGGTCATGGGGGAGGAGCACCAGGCTGGTCTGCAGGACGGGAGAATGTCTCTAGAGGACGAAGTGGACGCCTGGTGTTCTGGTCATGGGGGAGGAGCACCAGGCTGGTCTGCAGGACGGGAGAATGTCTCTAGAGGACGAAGTGGACGCCTGGTGTTCTGGTCATGGGGGAGGAGCACCAGGCTGGTCTGCAGGACGGGAGAATGTCTCTAGAGGACGAAGTGGAGCTGCCTGGTGTTCTGGTCATGGGGGAGGAGCACCAGGCTGGTCTGCAGGACGGGAGAATGTCTCTAGAGGACGAAGTGGATGCCTGGTGTTCTGGTCATGGGGGAGGAGCACCAGGCTGGTCTGCAGGACGGGAGAATGTCTCTAGAGGACGAAGTGGACGCCTGGTGTTCTGGTCATGGGGGAGGAGCACCAGGCTGGTCTGCAGGACGGGAGAATGTCTCTAGAGGACGAAGTGGATGATCATGAAAAGGAATCAATCCTGGAGCCGTTCAAGTTTAAAGTTTACAGCACTGAGGACATGTGGAAGTTCTGTGAGGAAACTATGGACAAAAGAAATTGGCCTGTTGTGAATGTCTGACACGGGAGTGAGTTTGTGTTCAAGAATAAAGGACTACAGAACATTTGAGCACATTATGTTTTTCTCGTTGATGGATTAATAATTACCTTAGATTGTATTGTAGATATAAAAAAATAGGGTTGTATGTAGTGGTACATCAGTGTTACAGCAGCACAAGAACATAATTAGCTTCTACATGGAACCAAAGATAAAAAACTTTTATGGTGGTAAAGAAGAAAAATATAACTGAAAAACTCATTTTAAAAAATGTAGCAAAAAACCAGTGCAATAAAGAATAAATATTATGAAAAGGCAGTAAATGACTAAATACTGTAAAGTATACAATTAAATATTAGATTATACAAATGGGAATTTAAACAGAAAAAAACTTGCTGCCACCAGCGCTACAGGACAACACCAGACCGGCAGCAGTCACTTATCTGTGCGCTTTGATTTCCTGCTTGTGTTCTTACTCTGATGTACGTCACTTTGGAGAAAACCATCTGCTAAATAACAGTAGAATAGAAAAGAATAGATGATCGGCAGGCAGAGAAAAGAGCAGAAAACAAACTGATGCTTAACATCTGAAAGCATGAGACCTTTCTGAGGCCGGCCCTTAGAAAGTTCCCAATCCGTGAAATCAATGTTGGCTGGACTTGCAAGTCTAACTGGCAATGAATCAAGGTGCATGTGGATCATGTTAAAAGCAGAGGTGTATGAATAAAATCCTGGTGTGTGGATGTGCAGAATCCAGATGTTTGGTGAGTCCAAAAGTGTGAGGCAAACTCTTATGTATTGTTTTATCTGACAGGATGTTAGAAAGCTGATATTTCAAAGCTTTCAAAGAATATAATATGTTGGCATGAATATGAGTAAAAAATTAGTATACCATGATTACAAATATTTAAATATATAAATAGATACTTCTTATATAAATAAATATATCAAGTATAAAAGACAATTTCTGCACAAACTAATGTCTTTCTTTGCTCTAAATTGTTTTCATTGATTATTGACCTCTTTTCAAGATCCTCAGCTTTATAGTAGGTTATAAAGAAAACTGAGCTCAGATTCATGTCAACCACAGTTTGTTTTTCAAGTTCTAAAGCTAACCAGTGCAATAGATATTACTAAATGGCAAAAAACGTTTTTAAAAAGTAGGATGAATGTTTCAGTTGCAGAAATCTAAAGCTTTATTTTATTTTTTAGAATTAATACAAACTGGTTGTGTGCAGCATAGAAGGAAAACAGGAGGGGGGGGGAAATGAGCGCAGACCTCGGTCGAGCCCATAGAGGCTAGACTGTAGGTCAAGTCAACACAATCCCCCCCCCCCCCCCCCCCCCCCCGGATCACCACCAGATTTAATCAACTGTTCCTGGTCCCAGAAAGGAGATATCCTGAAATTTCATGGAAATCTGCCGTTAACATTTTGAGTTATGTTGCAGTCAAACAAACCCACACCGGCAAAAATGTAACTTCCTAAGTGGAAGTAAGAAACTGACGTTTACAATATAAATAAATTAAAACAAACGATATTTACAATAGACAAGGGATTTCAGCTCTCATGTACTTAATAATCATTTGAGAGGCAAGTGATTAGACGAAAGCGCATTTGCGATTATATTTTGAAATGTATCAACCGGAAGTACGATAAACAGATTTGCGCTTTTATTTTGAATTGTTTCCTGTTCTGACCGTCCTGACAGTGGAGCCTGCACCGGAAGCGACCTCACAGTGGAGGCCTGCAGGCAGGACCTCTTGATCAAGTCTGGTTTTGATCTCTTCTGTTAGATAGCAGCTGGCAGTCTCTGTTGAGTATTGTTTTCTGAACCCAAATTGGAGTGGGTGTAACTCTCCAGAGAATGAAGGTGGTCCATGAGCTGCTCTGCTGCCACTTTTTCCAGGACTTTTGAGATTGAGGGAAGAATGTTTATTGGCTGATAGTCTGAGACCTGGAGCTTGTCTCCTGACTTGTATATAGGCTTGATTATAGCTGTTTTCAATACTGTGGGAAAGGTGCTCTCAGTTATAGATTGGTTAATTATTTTAGTTAAAGCTGGTGTAAGAGTTTCTTTATGTTCTTTTAAAAAGACTGTATCTATACCAAAGATATCCTTAGTTTTACTGCTATTAAGCATTGATATACATTTTAAAACATTGCCCTCATTAACAGTATGCAGTTTTAAAAAAGACTCATCATATTGAAATTTAGAGACAAAACTTACTTGAGGAAATGAGCCTGCCAAATCCAGTGCACAATTAAGAAAATATTGCTTAAAATACAATGCTAACTCTGCGTTATTGTTTAGGACTGATCCATTTACTTTAAGTTGTAAAGACTCAAAACTATGATTTTTCCTACCTGATAGATTGTCCATACTCTTCCATAGTAGCTTGGTATTTCCTTTTGCCTCTTTGATCATGTTCAAGTAGAAATTAGCCTTTGCACTTCTAAGTTGCATAATGACTTTATTTTGTAAAGATTTGTATGTATAATAGTCTGTATTTAACTTAGATTTAAAGAACCTTTGAAGAGCAAGGTCTCTCTGCTTCATAAGGTCCCACAGAATGCTATTAAACCAAGGAAGTTGCTTTTTATTGCTTTTCTTAAATTTGAGTTGTGTATATTTATCCACAGTCTGTTTTATTATGCATAACATATTTTTACATGAAAGGTTACAACAGTTATCAATTTTACTACACCAGTCTATTTCTTTCATATCTCTTTCCAGAAGAGCTCGATTGTTCTTAGAGATATATTGCATTTTAACATTATCTTTTGGTTTCTTGTTTTTATAGCATAATTTATTTAACTTTCTAACTACCAGGGTAAGATTATGGTCAGACAATCCCATTATGAAATTATAAGTTTTAGTTATTCTGTCTTTTCTGTTAGTAAATATTAAATCAATTAGTGTTTGAGATGTTTTCGCAATTCTGGTTGGTGTACTGATAAATTGAGTCATTTGCATAGAGTTTGTTAAATCTTTAAGAGTTTTCCTTTCACTTTTATCTAACCAGTTGGCATTAAAATCCCCTAATACCAGCATTTCATTATTTGCATATTTCTTCAGGATTTCTTTTAATCCAGCATAGAATACATTAGGAGTCTTTGGTGGTCTATACACTGCAAGTATTACAAAAGACATCTGTGGAGAAAGAGCTATTTTTACACCAACACATTCCACAGTTTTTGTTGGTAAATCTATTTGATGGCTGTTGAAGCAGTCTTTGACGTATAACAGGACTCCGCCCCCTCCTTTCTTTCCTTCGCGGTCCCGTCTGTAAACCTTGTATCCCGGGATAGTAAAAACAGATGCCGATGACGTGGGCTTAAGTTTAGACTCCGTAATACATAGGTAGTCCAGATTTGAGTCAATAAGTAGATGTTACAATTGATCCGCTTTTGATTTTATACCATTAATGTTTATATGTCCACCAAATACTCATTTCGGTTTGTTACGTGGGTTCCACAGGACAGACGCATGCTTTACAGTTTGGAACAGTTTTGTTTTGCGCTGTTTAGATGCAACAACAGACTGTGGTGCGTCCAGACTGTACTTGCATGCGCGGGCACCGTTGATTGCCGCTTTAATCATGCCGTTTGCAGAGTTGTCACCGTGCTGCGTTGTGCAGGAGGCGTGTGAGGTGCTAATTCCAGGTGTTGAGAGAGCTGTAGTTACCGGTCGCTGTCGTAGGACCATACACCCAGGATTTACGTGCACATCGCCGCTTAAAAGCAATAAATAATGCACAGCAGCGTTGCTCTTCCCTTCTGAATCGTCGATTGAGCCATCCTCCGTGTGCGTTGATGGTCGCAGTTATCGCAGGCAGACGCTTGTCCGCCATCCAGCACTTCATAGTAGATGATATATTGGCTCCAGGAGTCCAGAGGAAAAGACAGCGTCTCCAGCAAGCCGCGGGGTGTGGGCGAGCTTTCACATGAAGCAGCCCAGCCTCCATACAGTTGTGTAGACATAAACGCCAGCACGTAAAAAGACACTATTAACATACACTGTACATGGGCAATAAAAGTCTTTTGTAAATGCCATGGTGCCAGATTTGTAGAGGCATTAATAGGTTCAGGCGGCCTCCCAGATTTTGTTAGGAGAGGTGAAACAGCAGCGCCTACTAAGCTGCTGCTACTACCTGCCGCCATGTTCCATCTGCAGGATGGATCTGCAGGAAAGAACACATATGGATCATGTCAGAATCATGTCAAGAAAACGTCAGGAACATAGCAGGATCATGTCAAGAGCATTTCGGGATCATGTCAGGATATTGTCAAGAACAAGTCAGGATCATGTCAGGATCATGTCAAGAACACTTCAGGATCATGTAAAGAATATTGCAGGATCATTTCAAGTACACGTCAGGATCATGTCAAAAACATGTCAGGATCATGTAAAAAAAACGTCAGGATCATGTGAAAAACAGGTAAGGATCATGTCAAGATCATGTCAGGATCATGTCAAGATCATATCAAGAACACGTCAGGATCATGGCAGGATCATGTCAAGAACATATCGGGATCATGTCAGGATTATGTCAGGTTCATGTCAGGAACATGTCAGAAACACATCAGGATTGTTTTAGGATCATGTAAAGAACACATCCGGATCATGTCAGGAACATGTCAGGATCATGTCAGGAACATGTCAGGATCATGTCAAAAACATGTCAGGATCATGTCAGGAACATGTCAGGATCATGTCAGGATCATGTCAAGTACATGTCAGGATCATGTCAGGTGCATGTCAGGAAAATTGCAAGATCACGTCAGAATCATGTCAAGCACACGTCAGGAACATGTCAAGTACATGTGAGGAACATGGAAGTATCACATCAGAATCAGGTCAAGAAGACGTCAGGATCATATCAAGATCATGTCAAGGACACGTCAAGATCATGACAGGAACACATAAGAATTACGTCAGGATCATGCCAAGTACACATCAGGAACATGGTAGGATCATGTCAAGAACATGTCAGGATCATGTCTGGATATTGTCAAGAACACGTCAGGATCATGTCAGGATTATGTCAGGATCACGTCAGGAATATGTCAGGATCATGTCAAGTACATGTCAGGATCATGTCAAGTACATGTGAAGAACATGGAAAGATCACATCAGAATCATTTCAAGAACACGTCAGGATCATGTCAAGATCATGTCAAGGACACGTCAAGATCATGACAGGAACACATAAGAATTATGTCAGGATCATGTCAAGTACACATCAGGAACATGGTAGGATCATGTCAAGAACATGTCAGGATCATGTCAGGATATTGTCAAGAACACGTCAGGATCAGGTCAGGATTATGTCAGGATCATGTCAGGAATAAGACAGGATCATGTCAAGTACATGTCAGGGCCATGTCAAGAACATGTCAGTGTCATGTCAGGAACATGTCAGGATCTTGTCAACAACATGTCAGGATCATGTCGAGTACATGTTAGGAACATGTCAGGATAACGTCAGAATAATGTCAAGAACACGTCAGGATCATGCCAAGAATGTCAGGATCATGTCAGGAACATGTCAGGATCATGTCAGGAACATGTCAAGAACATGTCAGGATCATGTCAAGTACACGTCCGGATCATGTCAAAAACACGTCAGGATCATGTAAAAAACATTTCAGGATCATGTCAAAAACACGTCAGGATCATGTCAAAAACACGTCAGGATCATGTCAAGTACGCGTCAGGATCATATCAAGTACACGTCAGGATCATGTCAAGCACACGTCAGGAACATGTCAAGTACATGTGAGGAACATGGAAGTATCACATCAGAATCAGGTCAAGAAGACGTCAGGATCATATCAAGATCATGTCAAGGACACGTCAAGATCATGACAGGAACACATAAGAATTACGTCAGGATCATGCCAAGTACACATCAGGAACATGGTAGGATCATGTCAAGAACATGTCAGGATCATGTCTGGATATTGTCAAGAACACGTCAGGATCATGTCAGGATTATGTCAGGATCACGTCAGGAATATGTCAGGATCATGTCAAGTACATGTCAGGATCATGTCAAGTACATGTGAAGAACATGGAAAGATCACATCAGAATCATTTCAAGAACACGTCAGGATCATGTCAAGATCATGTCAAGGACACGTCAAGATCATGACAGGAACACATAAGAATTATGTCAGGATCATGTCAAGTACACATCAGGAACATGGTAGGATCATGTCAAGAACATGTCAGGATCATGTCAGGATATTGTCAAGAACACGTCAGGATCAGGTCAGGATTATGTCAGGATCATGTCAGGAATAAGACAGGATCATGTCAAGTACATGTCAGGGCCATGTCAAGAACATGTCAGTGTCATGTCAGGAACATGTCAGGATCTTGTCAACAACATGTCAGGATCATGTCGAGTACATGTTAGGAACATGTCAGGATAACGTCAGAATAATGTCAAGAACACGTCAGGATCATGCCAAGAATGTCAGGATCATGTCAGGAACATGTCAGGATCATGTCAGGAACATGTCAAGAACATGTCAGGATCATGTCAAGTACACGTCCGGATCATGTCAAAAACACGTCAGGATCATGTAAAAAACATTTCAGGATCATGTCAAAAACACGTCAGGATCATGTCAAAAACACGTCAGGATCATGTCAAGTACGCGTCAGGATCATATCAAGTACACGTCAGGATCATGTCAAAAACACATCAGGATCATGTAAAAAACATATAAGGATCATGTCAAAAACACGTCAGGATCATGTCAGGAACATGTCAGGATCATGTCAAGAACACATCCAGATCATGTCAGGAACATGTCAGGATCATGTCAGGAACATGTCCGGATCATGTCAAGAACACATCCAGATCATATCAGGAACATGTCAGGATCATGTCAGGAACATGTCAGGATCATGTCAAAATCATGTCAGGATCATGTTAGGAACACGTCAGAATTACGTCAAGATCATCTCAAGCATGTCAGGATCATGTCAGGAACATATCAGCATCATGTAAAAAAATGTATGGATCATGTCAAGAACCCATCCAGATCATATCAGGAACATGTCAGGATCATGTCAGGAACCTGTCCAGATCATGTCAAAAACACATCAGGATCATGTGAAAAACATTTTAGGATCGAATCAAAAACACATAAGGATCATGTCAAAAACACGTCAGGATCATGTTAAAAAAACATATCAGGATCATGTCAAAAACACGTCAGGATCATGTCAAAATAATGTTAGGATCATGTCAAGATCATGTCAGGATCATGTCAACATCATGTCAATAACACGTCAGGATCATGTCAGGATCATGTAAAGTACACATCCGGATCATGTCAGGGACATGTCAGGATCATGTCAAGAACACATCCGGATCATGTCAGGAACATGTCAGCATCATGTCAAGTACATGTCAGGATCATGTCAAGTACATGTCAGGAACAATGCAGGATCACGTCAGGATCATGTCAAGAACACTTAAGGATCATTTAAGGATTATGTCGAGAACACGTCAGGACCATGTCAAGAACATGTCAGGACCATGTCAGGAACATGTCATGATCATCTCAAGTACACGTCAGGAACACATCAGGATCACGTCAGGATCATGTCAAGTACACGTCAGGATCATGTCAAGAACATGTCAGGATCATGTCAAGATCATGTCAGGAACATGTCAGGATCATGTAAAGAACACATCCGGATCAGGTCAGGAACACGTCAGGATCATGTCAGGAACGTGTCAAGATCATATCAGGATCATGTCAACATCATGTTAAGAACACGTCAGGATCATGTCAGGAACATGTCAGGATCATGTGAAAAACATGTCAGGATCATATGAAAAATATATCAGGATCATGTCAAGATCATGTGAGGATCATGTCAACATCATGTTAAGAACACATCAATCATGTCAAAAACACGTCAGAATTACGTCAGGATCATATCAGGATCATGACAAGTACACGTCAGGAACATTGCAGGATCATGTCAAGAACATGTCGGGATGATGTCAGGATATTGTCAAGAACGGGTCAGGATCATGTCAGGAACATGTCAGGACCATGTCAGAAATATGTCAGACACACATCAAGATCGTTTTAGGATCATGTCAGGAACATGTCAGGATCATGTCAGAAATATGTCAGGATCATGTCGAGAACACATCTAGATAATGTCAGGAACATATCAGGATCATGTCCAGAACACGGCAGGAACATGTCAGGATCATCTCAAGATCATGTCAAGTACATGTCAGGATCATGTCAAGATCTTGTCAGGATCAGGTAAGGATCATGTCAAAATCATGTCAGGATCATGTCAGGAATGCGTCAGAATTACATCAAAATCATGTCAAGAACATCAAGATCATGTCAAAAACATGTCTGGATCATGTCAACAGAACACATCCGGATCAAGTCAGGAACACGTCAGGACTATGTCAGGAACATGTCAGGATCATGTCAAGAACACATCCGGATCATGTCAGGAACATGTCAGGATCATGTCAGAATTACGTCAGAATTACGTCAGGATCATATCAGGATCATGACAAGTACACGTCAGGAACATTGCAGGATCATGTCAAGAACATGTCGGGATCACGTAAGGATTATGTCAGGACCATGTCAGGAATATGTCAGACACACATCAAGATCGTTTTAGGATCATGTCAGGAACATGTCAGGATAATGTCAGAAATATGTCAGGATCATGTCGAGAACACATCAGGATCATGTCAGGATCATGTCAGGAACACATCAGGATCATGTCAGGAATATTTCAGAATTACGTCAGCATCATATCAGGATCATGTCAAGTACACATCAGGAACATGGCAGGATCATGTCAAGAACATGTCGGGTTTATGTTAGGATATTGTCAAGAACACGTCAGGATCATGTCAGGAATATGTCAGAAACACATCAGGATCGTTTTAGGATCATGTCAGGAACACATCAGGATCACGTCAGGATCATGTCAAGTACACGTCAGGATCATGTCAAGAACATGTCAGGATCATGTCAAGATCATGTCAGGAACATGTCAGGATCATGTAAAGAACACATCCGGATCAGGTCAGGAACACGTCAGGATCATGTCAGGAACGTGTCAAGATCATATCAGGATCATGTCAACATCATGTTAAGAACACGTCAGGATCATGTCAGGAACATGTCAGGATCATGTGAAAAACATGTCAGGATCATATGAAAAATATATCAGGATCATGTCAAGATCATGTGAGGATCATGTCAACATCATGTTAAGAACACATCAATCATGTCAAAAACACGTCAGAATTACGTCAGGATCATATCAGGATCATGACAAGTACACGTCAGGAACATTGCAGGATCATGTCAAGAACATGTCGGGATGATGTCAGGATATTGTCAAGAACGCGTCAGGATCATGTCAGGAACATGTCAGGACCATGTCAGAAATATGTCAGACACACATCAAGATCGTTTTAGGATCATGTCAGGAACATGTCAGGATCATGTCAGAAATATGTCAGGATCATGTCGAGAACACATCTAGATAATGTCAGGAACATGTCAGGATCATGTCCAGAACACGGCAGGAACATGTCAGGATCATCTCAAGATCATGTCAAGTACATGTCAGGATCATGTCAAGATCTTGTCAGGATCAGGTAAGGATCATGTCAAAATCATGTCAGGATCATGTCAGGAATGCGTCAGAATTACATCAAAATCATGTCAAGAACATCAAGATCATGTCAAAAACATGTCTGGATCATGTCAACAGAACACATCCGGATCAAGTCAGGAACACGTCAGGACTATGTCAGGAACATGTCAGGATCATGTCAAGAACACATCCGGATCATGTCAGGAACATGTCAGGATCATGTCAGAATTACGTCAGAATTATGTCAGGATCATATCAGGATCATGACAAGTACACGTCAGGAACATTGCAGGATCATGTCAAGAACATGTCGGGATCACGTAAGGATTATGTCAGGACCATGTCAGGAATATGTCAGACACACATCAAGATCGTTTTAGGATCATGTCAGGAACATGTCAGGATAATGTCAGAAATATGTCAGGATCATGTCGAGAACACATCAGGATCATGTCAGGATCATGTCAGGAACACATCAGGATCATGTCAGGAACATTTCAGAATTACGTCAGCATCATATCAGGATCATGTCAAGTACACATCAGGAACATGGCAGGATCATGTCAAGAACATGTCGGGTTTATGTTAGGATATTGTCAAGAACACGTCAGGATCATGTCAGGAATATGTCAGAAACACATCAGGATCGTTTTAGGATCATGTCAAGAACACATCCGGATCATGTCAGGAACATGTCAGGATCATGTCAGGAACATGTCAGGATCATGTCAAGAACACATGCGCATCATGTCAGGAACATGTCAGGAACATGTCAGGATCATGTCAAAAACACATCCGAATCATGTCAGAAACATGTCAGGATCATGTCAACAACACATCCGGATTATGTCAGGAACATGTGAGGATCATGTCAAGATCATGTCAGGAACATGTCAGGATCATGTCAAGTACATGTCAGGATAATGTCAAGTACACTACAGGATCATGTCAGGAACATGTCTAGAACACATCAGGATCATGTCAGGAACCCATCAGTGTCGTGTCATGATCATGTTAAGTACACGGCAGGAACATGTCAGGATCATGTCAGGAACACGTCAGGATCATTTCAAGAACATGTCAAGATCATGTCAAGTACACCTCAGGATCATGTCAAGTACACTTCAGGATCATGTCAGGAACACGTCAGGATCATGTAAAAAACACTTCAGGATCATGTCAAAATCATGTCAGGATCATGTCAACATCTTAAAAAGAACACGTCACGATCATGTCAGGATCATATCAGGATCATGTCAAGTACACGTCAGGAACATGTCAGGATATTGTCAAGAACACATCAGGATTATGTCAGGACCATGTCTGGAATATGTCAGAAACACATCAGGATCGTTTTAGGATCATGTCAAGAACACATCCGGTTCATTTCAGGAACATGTCAGGATCATGTCAGGAACATGTCAGGATCATGTCAGGAACATGTCAGGATCATGTCAGGAACACATGCGGATCATGTCAGGAACATGTCAGGAACCCATCAGGGTCGTGTCATGGTCAAGTCAAGTACACGGCAGGAACATATCAGGATAATGTCAGGAACATGTCAGGAACACATCAGGACCACGTCAGGAACATGTCAGGATCATGTCAAGTACACTTCAGGAACAGGTCAGGATCACGTCAGGATCATGTCAAGAACATGTCAGGATCACGTCAGGATCATGTCAAGAACATGTCAGGATCAGGTCAAGCTCATGTCAGGGTCAGGGAAGGATCATGTCAAAATCATGTCAGGATCATGTCAGGAACCCGTCAGAATTACATTAAGATCATGTCAAGAACATCAGGATCATGTTAGGAACATGTCAGGATCATGTCAAAAACATGTCTGGATCATGTCAAGATGATGTCAGGATCATGTCAGGATCACGTCAGGATATTGTCAAGAACACGTCAGGATAATGTCAAGAACATGTCAAGATCATGTCAAGTACACCTCAGGATCATGTCAAGTACACTACAGGATCATGTCAGGAACACGTCAGGATCATGTAAAAAACACTTCAGGATCATGTCAAGATCATGTCAGGATCATGTCAACATCTTGTCAAGAACACATCACGATCATGTCAGGATCATATCAGGATCATGTCAAGTACACTGCAGGATCATGTCAGGAACACGTCAGGATCATGTAAAAAACACTTCAGGATCATGTCAAGATCATGTCAGGATCATGTCAACATCTTGTCAAGAACACATCACGATCATGTCAGGATCATGTCAAGTACACGTCAGCAACATGGCAGGATCATGTCAAGAACATGTCGGGATCATGTCAGGATTTTGTCAAGAACACATCAGGATCATGTCAAGAACATCGCCTTTCACCGAGTTCACCGTCTGGGCGGAAGGAAACCCGGAGCCGGCCGGCCACGGCCCATCGTAGCCAAGTTTGTTAACTACAAACAAAAGGAGCAGGTGAAGAGTCGGGGTCGTGAACTTCAGGGCCTCCTTTATGCAGTTAATGACCAGTTTCCAAGAGAGATCCTGGATCGGCGGAGAGTCCTGTTCCCCATCAGGAGGAAATCCATCGCCGAAGGAGCTCGCGCTGTCATCGCCGTGGATAAATTACTTACCCAAACATCACTCCGTGGCTCTACTGACTTGTTGGTATGTTCCTTAATCATCCTAAATAAGTTATGCCATATTTGTAATACTGTGGTTTCAAAATAATTATCAGTATTTTCTCCACCCGTCTCTGCTACACCGTTCTCGTCACGAATGTTTCTTATACATTATTTTCTTCCTTTGGCACGGTCACTTTTTTCTCTTTTCACTTTTCTTTGTTTGAACCCTTTCACTTTTATCAGTAATGTCACCTACTTCTCTATTGATATGTTTCATGGCGCACGCACAAGATTAAACATCGGACACAACGTTATGCATGATTCACACATACACTCACAGTTCAGTATGAGGAAAGCACACATAGAGACACTTAACGCGCAGATCCAGGTACCGCACACAGCTGACAGGCGCACAAGCAGCGGGTTACACACAGACACACGCTGTGGTAATATGCACATAACCTCCATCTCTGCTGGTTTATGGATGCACTGAGGTTTGTCACTTGGAATGTGCGTGGAGATGGTACAAGAGAAAAGAGGTTAAAAATTCTTAATCGGATGCGTGAAATGAAGGCAGACATCGTTCTCCTGCAGGAGACTCATTTATCTAATTCAACAATGAATCTTTTAACGGACCAGTTTCCACATGTTTACTCAGCTTGCTATAATTCCAGACAAAGAGGAGTAGCCACTCTTATTAATAAAAGGTTAAAATTTGACATTGATCAAACAATCACAGATCCAGAAGGCAGATTTTTAATAGTTACATTATCTATTCAAAATGTTAAGTTAACTATTGTAAATGTTTATGGCCCAAATGTTGATGACTCCTCCTTTTTTCACTCCCTCTTTACTTCGCTCTATGATCACTTAGATAACACAATCATTGTAGCAGGGGACTTAAATGTTATTCTAGACAAATACAGTTCATCAGGGAAGCATCGAGGTTGGAAATCAGCTGAAACGGTTAAACAGTACATGAAGGATTTTGGTCTTTGCGATGCATGGCGTTCTCATCACCCGACACTGAGAGAATACACTTTCTTCTCTTCAGTTCACCATACCTATTCTAGACTAGACTACTTCTAATCAGCACTTCACTCATGAGTGACATATCAGAGATAAAGATCCATCCCATAATCATCAGTTATCATGCACCTGTATCATTAACCCTTAGAAGTAAAAACTGTAAGCCAGCCACTAGAAACTGGAGATTTAATACATCATTACTTACAGATTCTGAGTTTATCAGTTACTTTAAAAGAGAATGGTCCTCATATCTAGAAAACAATAACAGACCAGAAACTTCAGTGTGTGTTCTGTGGGAAGCAGGAAAAGCAGTAATGAGAGGGAAAATAATATCCTTCTCTTCCCATAAGAAAAAGAAGGAAACTTTGAGAACATCAGAATTAGAACTCAGAATTAAATCACTAGAGGAAGCTTACCATGTCTCCCCAGAAGAACACACACTGAATGATATTAGAAAAGCCAAATTAGAACTTAATGAAATAATAGATAAAAGAACACAATTCATGGTGCAAAGACTTCGATTGGACAATTTTGAACATGGTAAGAAATCTGGAAAGTTCCTGGCTAACCAACTAAAGGCAAATAAGGAGAAAACAACAATTTCCTCTATAAAAGATTCAGAAGGAAATATCAGCCATGATCCTGACATGATGAACAATACTTTCAAAGAATTTTACAAAGCATTATATTCATCACAAATAAATCCAACAGATGAGAATATTAACCAATTTCTTAGCAGCATCAATCTTCCTAAAATAAATCAGGAAAATAAAATGGCTCTAGATTCACCTATTTCAGTTCATGAGCTCCATGAAGCTCTCCACCGTATGCCAAATAATAAAGCACCGGGTCCAGATGGTTATCCAGCTGAATTCTACAAAGAATTCTGGACCACACTGGCTCCAACCTTTTACAGCATGGTATTAGAAATACAGGAAAAGCAAAAAATACCCTCCAGTATGAACTTGGCGAATATTTCAGTCCTATTAAAACCAGGAAAGGACCCTGCACTCCCATCCAGTTACCGTCCAATTTCATTAATAAACGTAGATCTCAAAATAATCAGCAAAGCTCTAGCCAGAAGGATAGAGAAAATAACTCCTTCCATTATTCACGCTGATCAAACAGGCTTTATAAAAGGCAGACATTCCTATACTAACATGCGCAGATTAATTAACATAATAGATTATTCAACTCTACACAATCTGAAGTCCACAGTTATTTCTTTAGATGCAGAAAAAGCATTGGACCGTGTAAACTAGAAACTTGTATTTGCAACTTTAAAAGAATTTGGGTTTGGGTCATCATTTATTGACTGGATAAAAATATTATACAACAACCCAAATGCATGTGTGAAGACTAATGACAAAACTTCTCCAAACTTCTGCTTACAGAGAGGCACCAGACAGGGCTGCCCACTTTCTCCATCACTCTTTGCCATTTTTATCGAACCCCTGGCAGCTGCCATAAGACAAAACCCAGAAATCAAAGGAATTCAAGCTAAAAATATTGAACATAAAATTAGTCTTTACGCAGATGACATTTTACTTTTCCTTAACAACTCACAAACAACACTTTCTCAAACAATCACACTAATTAATAAATTCTCTTCAATATCAGACTCTTCTATTAACTGGTTAAAGACTACAGCAATGCCCATTAACTGTGACTTTAAAAACATATCTAACACCACTATACAGTCAGGAAATATTAGTTATTTAGGTATAATAATCTCTCCCAGACTAACCGAATTAATAAAGTTAAATCATGATCAGTTAATAAAAACAGTGGAGGATGACCTCTCAAGGTGGAACCGCTTGCCCATATCACTTATGGGGAGGGTTTCCACCGTTAAAATGATGGTTTTACCAAAAGTTAATTACCTTTTCTCAATGGTTCCCATCAGACCATCCTCCACTTGGTTTAAATCACTAGACTCCCACATATCCAGATTTCTCTGGAAAAACAAGCCATCCCGCATTAGTCTAAAAACTTTACAACAGACCAAAGACAGAGGTGGGTTGGACCTGCCAAATTTTAATCAATATTTCTTATGTAATAGGCTGCAATGCATCTCCAAGTGGCTTAATCCAAGTTCTTTGGATGAGCCATGGCTGGATGTTGAGCAAGCATTGTGTGAGGATTTAGTCATCTCTGATTTACCATTCATCAGCTCAACTGTCAAGTCATATAAGTGTTTTAAAAGCATTAACATCAGCTCCAGTTTAACGGCTTGGTGGGAATTCCTGAAAGTAACCAAGTCTGCGCTTATTCCATGTAAGCTCACACCCATCTGGAACAATCCTGACATCCTGCAAAACAAAAAGATGATAAACTTCCCTCAGTGGAAGAATAAAGGAGTAAAGCAGTTAGAACATATAGTAGAAAACGGAAACTTTCTGCCATTTGATGCAATTTCTTCATGGTATGAATTCAGCAGCACCAAATTCTTAGAATACCACCAACTTAAATCTATTATAAGTAAGAAATACACCACTGATCAACTAAACTTACAGTTACCTATCAGGGCTGCAGAATTCCTAAATCTTAAGGCCCCGAAGCTACTATCCAAAATATACAGATTACTATTGAAGCTAGAAGATTCCATCTCTCTCCCAACTTCTAAATGGGAAGCAGACTTATCCAGCAACTTCAATCAAAATGAATGGTCACAAATCTGCTCAAACACATTCAAAATGACTAAGAATTCAAGCATGCAATTAATACAATTCAAAATTCTACACAGAACTCATTATACGGGACACAGGATGTTCAGGATGGGTCTGTTACACTCACATATCTGTTCACACTGTACTGACAACATGACTGACAGCTACTACCATGCCTTATGGTCTTGTCCACCTGTCCAGAGATTCTGGCTCCAGGTATGTAAAGATCTGTCAGACTGGTTTAAATGTAATATCCCTGCAAACCCCAAACTGGGCCTATTGAGTCACTTAGGTGAAAATAACAGGGTTTAATTTAGCAAAACCAATCCTCAGCAGCCTGTGCATTGCAAAGAAAACTATCCTTGTGAACTGGAAAAGCAAACAGAATCTGTGTATCCAGCAGTTTAGAAATCTGTTATTAGATTACATCAGCATGGAAATGATGTCTGCCTCCTCAAAGGATCAGTCAGTTGGATTTCACTCTCTCTGGTCTCCTGTGATCAGCTCCATCACTTAGTGTAGGGGGGGGGTGTGACCTCATCCCGCTCGGGGCTGGGGACTGGCTGGGTGGCTCAGGTGGCTGTGGGTCTGGGGTGGACCCCTGGACGGGGATCTTGGCTGCTTCATTACTGGGGGGGCTAGGTTTCCAGACCTGGCGGGAGGCCTTGGGTTGATCAATGGTTGGAGTTGCCTTTTGGCGGTGGGGTGAGGTCGCTGGCGGGGGCTGGATCGGTGGGTATTGGCTCCGTGACGGGTGGCCGTGCCGCTGTGGGGTGAGGGGGCGGGTCCTGGGCTCCGGTGCCCCGGGAATGGGGGACGTGCCTCGTGCCGCAGGTGGCTCATCTTCTTGAGGGAGGCGCGCTTCCCTCGGGACCTAAATCCCCGGACCCCCCTCCTTCCCTTCTTCCCCCACACAGGCAGGGCGTTGGGAGGTGGACACGTTGATCTGGATGGTGAGAGAGGCCATCAAGGTGGTCTCCATCGCTGCACCCAGCATCGGTTCACCTCCCAGTTTTAATTACACTTAGTCAACATAACACAAAAAACACACACTGACAACACATGGACATGTTTTGGGGGGCGGGCCATGCAGTGTGCGGTGGGCGGGGCTGCTTTGGTGGTCCCGCTCCCAACATGATGTGGTTACTTCTTCCCAATTTTAATTGCAAACAACACACACTTCACAATCATTCATAAGCTGGGAGGGAGGGGGTGACGATGGGGTCCTGCCACGCCCCTATTTCCGGGGCTGTGCCGGGGGGGTTTGGGCGGGGGAGTGGTGCTGTTCAGGGGGCCTGGGTCTGGGCTGGCCTGGCAGGGGTGGGACTGCTCCTGGCCCTGGGTGGTGCTGGATCGGCTGCATGTGTTGGGTGGTGGGGGGGCGTTGACAGGGGTGGGGGGTAGTTGTGGGGCCCTGATCGGGGCCCTCCTATCCCCTGCTCCCCCGGGGGTATCTCACAGGGGACACGTCATGTCAAGACACGTCATGTCAGGATATTGTCAAGAACACATCAGGATAATGTCAGGATCATGTCAAGAACACATCCAGATCAGTTCAGGAACATGTCAGCATCATGTCAAGAACACGTCAGGATCATGTCAGGAACATGTCAGGAACATGTCAGGATCATGTCAAGATCATTTCAGGATCATGTCAAGATCATGTCAAGATCATGTCAGGATCATGTCAAGTACACGTCAGGAACATGGCAGGATCATGTCAAGAAAATGTCGGGATCGTGTCAGGATATTGTCAAGAACACGTCAGGATCATGTCAGGATCATGTCAAGAACACATCCGGATCATGTCAGGATCATGTCAGGATCATGTCAAGAACACATCCGGATCATGTCAGGATCATGTCAAGAACACATCCGGATCAGGTCAGGAACATGTCAGGACTACGTCAGGAACATGTCAGGATCATGTCAAGAACACATCCGGATCATGTCAGGATGATGTCAGGATCATGTCAAGAACACGTCAGGATCATGTCAGGATCATGTCTGGAATATGTCAGAAACACATCAGGATCGTTTTAGGATCATGTAAAGAACACATCCAGATCATGTCAGGAACATGTCAGGATCATGTCAGAAACATGTCAGGATCATGTCAAGAACACATCCGGATCATGTCAGGAATATGTCAGGATCATGTCAGGAACATGTCAGGATCAAGACAAAAACACTTCAATATAATGTCAGGAATATCTCAGGATCATGTCAAGAAAACGTTAGGATCATGTCAGGAACATGTCAAGAACACGTCAGGATCATTTCTAATACATGTCAAGGTCATGTCAGGAACATGTCTAGAATATGTCAGGATTATGTCAGGAACATGTCTAGAACACATCAGGATCATGTCAGGAACCCATCAGTGTCGTGTCATGATCATGTTAAGTACACGGCAGGAACATGTCAGGATCATGTCAGGAACACGTCAGGATCATTTCAAGAACATGTCAAGATCATGTCAAGTACACCTTGGAATCATGTCAAGTACACTTCAGGATCATGTCAGGAACACGTCAGGATCATGTAAAAAACACTTCAGGATCATGTCAAGATCATGTCAGGATCATGTCAACATCTTGTCAAGAACACGTCACGATCATGTCAGGATCATATCAGGATCATGTCAAGTACACGTCAGGAACATGTCAGGATATTGTCAAGAACACATCAGGATCATGTCAGGACCATGTCTGGAATATGTCAGAAACACATCAGGATCGTTTTAGGATCATGTCAAGAACACATCCGGTTCATTTCAGGAACATGTCAGGATGATGTCAGGAACATGTCAGGATCATGTCAGGAACATGTCAGGAACACATGCGGATCATGTCAGGAACATGTCAGGAACTTGTCAGGATCATGTCAGGAACCCATCAGGGTCGTGTCATGGTCAAGTCAAGTACACAGCAGGAACATATCAGGATAATGTCAGGAACATGTCAGGAACACGTCAGGACCACGTCAGGAACATGACAGGATCATGTCAAGTACACTTCAGGAACAGGTCAGGATCATGTCAGGATCATGTCAAGAACATGTCAGGATCAGGTCAAGCTCATGTCAGGGTCAGGGAAGGATCATGTCAAAATCATGTCAGGATCATGTCAGGAACCCGTCAGAATTACATCAAGATCATGTCAAAAACATCAGGATCATGTTAGGAACATGTCAGGATCATGTCAAAAACATGTCTGGATCATGTCAAGATGATGTCAGGATCATGTCAGGATCACGTCAGGATATTGTCAAGAACACGTCAGGATAATGTCAAGAACATGTCAAGATCATGTCAAGTACACCTCAGGATCATGTCAAGTACACTACAGGATCATGTCAGGAACACGTCAGGATCATGTAAAAAACACTTCAGGATCATGTCAAGATCATGTCAGGATCATGTCAACATCTTGTCAAGAACACGTCACGATCATGTCAGGATCATATCAGGATCATGTCAAGTACACGTCAGGAACATGTCAGGATATTGTCAAGAACACATCAGGATCATGTCAGGACCATGTCTGGAATATGTCAGAAACACATCAGGATCGTTTTAGGATCATGTCAAGAACACATCCGGTTCATTTCAGGAACATGTCAGGATCATGTCAGGAACATGTCAGGATCATGTCAGGAACACATGCGGATCATGTCAGGAACATGTCAGGAACATGTCAGGAACCCATCAGGGTCGTGTCATGGTCAAGTCAAGTACACGGCAGGAACATATCAGGATAATGTCAGGAACATGTCAGGAACACGTCAGGACCACGTCAGGAACATGTCAGGATCATGTCAAGTACACTTCAGGAACAGGTCAGGATCACGTCAGGATCATGTCAAGAACATGTCAGGATCAGGTCAAAAACATGTCTGGATCATGTCAAGATGATGTCAGGATCATGTCAGGATCACGTCAGGATCATGTCAACATCATGTCAAGAACACATCAGGATCATGTAAGGATCATGTCAGGATCATGTCAGGAATATGTCAGGATCATGTCAAGTACATGTCAGAATCTTGTCAAGAACACGTCAGGATCATGTCAGGAACATGTCAGGAACATGTCACGATCATGTCAAGAACACATCCGGATCATATCAGGAACATGTCAGGATCATGTCAGGATCATGTCAGGAACATGTCAAGTACATGTCAAGAACATGGCAGGATCATGTCAGGAACATGTCAGGATCATGTCAAGTACATGTCAGAATCTTGTCAAGTACACGTCAGGATCATGTTAAGATCATGTCAGGATCATGTCAACATCATGTCAAGAACACGTCAGGATCATGTCAGGATTATGTCAGGATCATGTCAGGTACATGTCAGGATCATGTCAAGTACATGTCAGAATCTTGTCAAGTACACATCAGGATCATGTCAGGATCATGTCAGGAATATGTCAGAAATACATCAGGATCGTTTTAGGATCATGTCAAGAACACATCCGGATCATGTCAGGAATATGTCAGGATCATGTCAAGAACACATCCGGATCATGTCAGAAACATGTCAGGATCATGTCAAGAACACATCCGGATCATGTCAGAAACATGTCAGGATCATGTCAAGAACACATCCGGATCATGTCAGGAACATGTCAGGATCATGTCAATAACACATCCGGATCATGTCAAGTTCATGTCAGGATCATGTCAGGAACCCGTCAGAATTACATCAAGATTATGTCAAGAATGTCAGGATCATGTAAGGAACATATCAGGATCATGTCAGGAACATGTCTGAATCATGTCAAGATGATGGCAGGATCATGTCAGGATCACATCAGGATCATGTCAAGTACACGTCAGGATCATATAAAAAATACATCAGGATCATGTGAAAAAAACATGTCAGGATCATGTCAGGAACATGTCAGGATCATGTCAGGAACATGTCAGGATCAAGACAAGAACACATGCGGATCATGTCAGGAACATGTCAGAATTACGTCAGGAACATGGCAGGATCATGTCAAGTACATGTCTGTCATGTTATTGAGGCCCTGAACATGAACAGGCTTGGCACCGAGGACGCAGGAATCAACTCAGTTCGATCCTTTTATTTAACTTCTTATGAAAGAGCAGGTTGATAACCTCGAAGAGAAAGAATACCACATGTTAGATCACCATGTCAATCATGTTTAGTGTAGTTTGGTGTAGTTTAAAGAGTCCAAATAAAACAAAATAAAGTGTAAATCACAAAATAAAGCAAACATACCAATAGCGTCTCTGTGCCCTCTGACTCAGATCACCCAAGGCAGACAAAAGACTCACAGGTGTACACTCACAAGTAATTATTCAGTGCTTCCTGAACACCAAGTGAACACCCGTGCTCCCTACTGCCCACTGAGACACTCAATCCGCCAGTTAACTATTCACCATATACCAGAACTAAGAATGTGAACCAAACAAAATTTGTGCTCAACCAAACAATGTCGGGATCATGTCAGGATATTGTCAAGGACACGTCAGGATCATGTCAGGATCAGGTCAGGATCATGTCAAGAACACATCCGGATCATGTCAGGATCATATTAGGATCATGTCAGGAACATGTCAGGATCATGTCAATTACATGTCAGGAACATGGCAGGATCACGTCAGAATCATGTCAAGTACACGTCAGGATCATTTAAAAAACACATCGGGATCATGTGAAAAACATGTCAGGATCATATGAAAGACACGTCAGGATCATGTCAAGATCATGTCAGGATCATGTCAAGTACATGTCAGGAACATGGCAGGATCACATCAGAATCATGTCAAGTACACGTCAGGATCATGTCAAAAACACATCAGGATCATGTGAAAAACATGTCAGAATACTATGAAAAACACATCAGGATCATGTTAAGATCATGTCAGGATCATGTCAAGATCATGTCAAGATGATGTCAAGAACACGTCAGGATCATGTCAAGATCATGTCAAGTACACGTCAGGATCATGTCAAAAACACATCAGCATCATGTGAAAAACATGTCAGGATCATATGAAAAACATGTCAGGATCATGTCAAGATCATGTCAGGATCATGTCAAGTACATGTCAGGAACATGGAAGGATCACGTAGGAATCATGTCAAGTACACGTCAGGATCATGTCAAAAACACATCAGGATCATGTGAAAAACATGTCAGAATCATATGAAAAACACATCAGGATCATGTTAAGATCATGTCAGGATCATGTCAAGATCATGTCAAGATCATGTCGAGAACACGTCAGGATCATGTCAAGATCATGTCAGGATCATGTCAAGATCATTTCAAGTACACGTCAGGATCATGTCTAAAACACATCAGGATCATGTGAAATAAATGTCAGGATCATATGAAAAACACGTCAGGATCATGTCAAGATCATGTCAGGATCATGTCAAGCACATTTCAGGAACATGGAAGGATCACGTCAGGATCATGTCAAGTACACGTCAGGATCATGTCAGGAATATGTCAGAAACACATCAGGATCATTTTAGGATCATGTCAAGAACACATCCGGATCATGTCAGGAACATGTCAGGATCATGTCAGGAACATGTCTCGAATTCGTCAGGATTATGTCAGGAACATGTCAGGAACACATCAGGAACATGTCAGGATCATGTCAGGAACATGTCTCGAATGCGTCAGGATTATGTCAGGAACATGTCAGGAACACGTCAAGAACATGTCAGGATCATATCAAAAACATGTCTGAATCATGTCAAGATGATGTCAGGATCATGTCAGGATCACATCAGGATCATATCAAGAACACGTCAGGATCATGTCAAGAACATGTCAGGATCATGTCAAGTACACTTCAGGATCATGTCAAGTACACGTCAGGATCATGTCAAAAACACGTCAGGATCATGTCAAGATCATGTCAGGATCATGTCAAGATCATGTTAGGATCATGTCAACATCATGTCAAGAACACGTCAGGATCATGTCAGGATCATGTCAAGTGCATGTCAGGAACATGGCAGGATCACGTCAGGAACATGTCAGGATCATATCAAAAACATGTCTGAATCATGTCAAGATGATGTCAGGATCATGTCAGGATCACATCAGGATCATATCAAGAACACGTCAGGATCATGTCAAGAACATGTCAGGATCATGTCAAGTACACGTCAGGATCATGTCAAGTACACGTCAGGATCATGTCAAAAACACGTCAGGATCATGTCAAGATCATGTCAGGATCATGTCAAGATCATGTTAGGATCATGTCAACATCATGTCAAGAACACGTCAGGATCATGTCAGGATCATGTCAAGTGCATGTCAGGAACATGGCAGGATCACGTCAGGAACATGTCAGGATCATATCAAAAACATGTCTGAATCATGTCAAGATGATGTCAGGATCATGTCAGGATCACATCAGGATCATGTCAAGAACACGTCAGGATCATGTCAAGAACATGTCAGGATCATGTCAAGTACACGTCAGGATCATGTCAAGTACACGTCAGGATCATGTCAAAAACACGTCAGGATCATGTCAAGATCATGTCAGGATCATGTCAAGATCATGTTAGGATCATGTCAACATCATGTCAAGAACACGTCAGGATCATGTCAGGATCATGTCAAGTGCATGTCACGAACATGGCAGGATCACGTCAGAATCATGTCAAGTACACGTCAGGATCATGTCAAAAACACATCACGATCATGTGAAAAACATGTCAGAATCATATGAAAAACACGTCAGGATCATCATAGGAACATGTCAGGATCATGTCAGGATCAAGACAAGAACACTTCAGTGTAATGTCAGGAACATCTCAGGATCATGTCAAGAAAACGTCACGATCATGTCAGGAACATGTCAGGAGCCCATCAGGATCATGTTAGTATGATGTCAAGTACATGTCAGGAACATGTCAAGTTCATGTCAGGATCACGTCAGAAACATGTCGAAGTCATGTCAGGATCATGTCAACATCATGTCAAGTACACATCAGGAACATGGCAGGATCATGTCAAGAACATGTCGGGATCATGTCAGGATATTGTCAAGAACACTTCAGGATCATGTCAGGATCATGTCAAGAACATGTCAGGATCGTGTCAGGAACACATCCGGATTATGTCAAGAACACGTCAGGATCATGTCAGGATCACGTCAGGATCATGTCAAGAACACCATAGGATCATGTCGGGAACATGTCAGGATCATGTCAGGAACATGTCAGGATCATGTCAAGAACACATCCGGATCATGTCAGGAACATGTCAGGATCATGTCAAGAACACATCCGGATCATGTCAGGAACATGTCAGGATCATGTCAGGAACATGTCAGGATCATGTCAAGTACATGTCAGGATCATGTCAGGAACATGTCAGGATCATGTCAGGAACATGTCAGATTCATGTCAAGTACATGTCAGGAACAACGCAGGATCACATCAGGATCATGTCAAAAACACGTCCGGATCATGTCAGGATCATGTCAAGTACACGTCAGGAACATGGCAGGATCATGTCAAGAACATGTCTGGATCAAGTCAGGATATTGTCAAGAACACGTCAGGATCATGTCAGGAACATGTCAAGAACATGTCAGGATCATGTCAGGAACATGTCAGGATCATGTCAAGTACATGTCAGGATCATGTCAGGAACATGTCAAGAACATGTCAGGATCATGTCAAATACACATCAGAAACAGGTCAGGATCACGTCAGGATCATGTCGAGAACATGTAGGGATCATGTCAAGATCATGTCAGGATCATGTCAGGATCATGTCAGGAACCCGTCAGAATTACATCAAGATCATGTCAAGAACGTCAAGATCATGTAAGGAACATGTCAGGATCATGTCAAAAACATGTCTGAATCATGTCAAGATGATGTCAGGATCATGCCAGGATCACATCAGGATCATGTCAAGAACATGTCAGGATCATGTCAAGAACATGTCAGGATCATGTCAAAAACACGTCAGGATCATGTAAAAAAAACATATCAGGATCATGTCAAAAACACGTCAGGATCATGTCAGGATCATGTCAAGTACACGTCAGGAACATGGCAGGATCATGTCAAGAACATGTCTGGATCAAGTCAGGATATTGTCAAGAACACGTCAGGATCATGTCAGGATTATGTCAGGATTATGTCAGGGTCATGTCAGGAACATGTCAGGAACACATCAGGATCATGTCAAGAACACATCCGGATCACATTAGGATTGTGCCAAGAAAACGTCAGGATCGTGTCAAGTACATGTCAGGATCATGTCAAATAAATGTCATGAACAACACAGGATCACGTCAGAATCATGTGAAGAACAGGTCAGGATAATGTCAAGATCATGTCAAAATCTTGTCAGGATCATGTGAGGAAAACGTCAGAATTACGTCAAGATCATGTCAAGAATATCAAGATCATGTCAGGAACATGTCAGAATCATGTCAAAAACATGTCTGGATCATGTCAAGTACATGTCAGGATCATGTCAAGTACACATCAGGATCATGTCAAAAACACGTCAGGATCATGTAAAAAATATTTCAGGATCATGTCAAAAACACGTCAGGATCATGTCAGGAACATGTCAGGATCATGTCAAGAACACATATGGATCATGTCAGGATCATGTCAAGAACACGTAATGATCATGTCAAGTTCATGTCAAGAACACATCAGGATCAAGACAAGAACACTTCAGTATAATGTCGGGAACATCTCAGGATCATGTAAAAAAAACGTCAGGATTATGTCAGGAACATGTCAAGAACACGTCAGGATCATGTAAAATACATGTCAAGGTCATGTCAGGAACATATCAGGAACATGTCTAGAACAAGTCAGGATCATATCAGGAGCCCATCAGGATCATGTTAGTATGATGTCAAGTACATGTCAGGAACATGTCAAGTTCATGTCAGGATCACGTCAGAAACATGTCGAAGTCATGTCAGGATCATGTCAACATCATGTCAAGTACACATCAGGAACATGGCAGGATCATGTCAAGAACATGTCGGGATCATGTCAGGATATTGTCAAAAACACTTCAGGATCATGTCAGGATCATGTCAAGAACATGTCAGGATCGTGTCAGGAACACATCCGGATTATGTCAAGAACACTTCAGGATCATGTCAGGATCACGTCAGGATCATGTCAAGAACACCACCGGATCATGTCGGGAACATGTCAGGATCATGTCAGGAACATGTCAGGATCATGTCAAGAACACATCCGGATCATGTCAGGAACATGTCAGGATCATGTCAAGAACACATCCGGATCATGTCAGGAACATGTCAGGATCATGTCAGGAACATGTCAGGATCATGTCAAGAACACATCCGGATCATGTCAGGAACATGTCAGGATCATGTCAGGAACATGTCAGGATCATGTCAAGTACATGTCAGGATCATGTCAGGAACATGTCAGGATCATGTCAAGTACATGTCAGGAACAACGCAGGATCACATCAGAATCATGTCAAGAACACGTCAGGATCATGTCAAGATCATGTCAGGATCAGGTCAAAATCATGTCAGGATCATGTCAGGAACATCTCAGGATCATGTCAAAAACACGTCAGGATCATGTAAAAAACACTTCAGGATCCTGTCAAGATCATGTCAAAATCATGTCAGGATCATGTCAAGATCATGTCAGGATCATGTCAAGTACATGTCAAGAACATGTCAGGATCATGTCATGAACATGTCAGGATCATGTCAAGAACACATATGGATCATGTCAAGAACACGTCAAGAACATGACAGGATCATGTCAAGAACATGTCAGGATCATGTCAGGAACATGTCAGGATCATGTCAAGTACATGTCAGGATCATGTCAAGAACACATATGGATCATGTCAAGAACACGTCAAGATCATGTCACGATCACGTCAGGAACAGGTCAAGAACATGTCAGGATCATGTCAAGAATATGTCAGGATCATGTCAAGTACATGTCAGGATCATGTCAGGAACATGTCAAGAACATGTCAGGATCATGTCAAGAACATGTCAGGATCATGTCAGGAACATGTCAGGATCATGTCAAGTACATGTCAAGATCATGTCAGGAACATGTCATGATCATGTCAAGTACACGTCAGGATCATGTCAGGATCATGTCAAGAACATGTCAGGATCATGTCAGGAACATGTCAGGATCATGTCAAGTACATGTCAGGATCATGTCAAGAACACATATGGATCATGTCAAGAACACGTCAAGATCATGTCACGATCACGTCAGGAACAGGTCAAGAACATGTCAGGATCATGTCAAGAATATGTCAGGATCATGTCAGGAACATGTCAGGATCATGTCAGGAACATGTCAAGAACATGTCAGGATCATGTCAAGAACATGTCAGGATCATGTCAAGTACATGTCAGGATCATGTCAGGAACATGTCATGATCATGTCAAGTACACGTCAGGATCATGTCAGGAACATGTCAAGAACATGTCAGGATCATGTCAGGAACATGTCAGGATCATGTCAAGTACACGTCAGGAACATGTCAGGATTACATACCATTCTAAATGATGTAATGGAACACGGAATAAATGGTTTCTGGTTGGAATGCCTACTTTATTATTTCGTTTAGATTTTACTATTTTGGTTTCAAAAGAAGTTTGAAACATATTTTATGGTGATCAGAATATTAATTTGTCACGGCTGAACTGATGTCTTATCAGCCTGTGGAGTTTAGTTACCATCTTCATCATCACCATCATCCCTCCGGTTTGTAAAGAAGACTGATGCACACGCTCACTGATGTTCAACATCTTTATTATGGCTCAGCCTCCTCATACGGTTTAACCCCGGAGGGCTGTGGTTTTGGGGGACCTTGGCAGTCTGCTGGTTTGAGGCTCCCCCCCTGCAGGTGGCGGCTCAGGTAACAATAGTTCAATTGGCGGTGAGGATCTGGTCCACCCACCCACGGAGCTCGGTGACACGGGCGTAGACGGCTGGTGTGTTGGTGTAGCAGCGGCTGCTTCCCCAGGAAACAATACCCACCAGAGTCCAGACGTTGTCCTTCTCACAAACCAGAGGACCGCCAGAGTCTCCC